>NC_092464.1:6692500-6998677 GCF_047495875.1 Pithys albifrons albifrons
TATGCTGTAATAAAACCCTCCTCCTCATAATATAAATATATACATTTCCTCCAAGGCATCCTATTTGCTAAAGAACATCATGGAAATCTAATCTCCTTTTAATCAATAAAACACCAAATGATGTTTCTATTTAATGCAAACTTTGCTTCTTAGCATGTAATGAACCTGTTTCTATTAAGAACACAGCCATTAGTGGAATAAGTAATGCATTACTCCTATTCCACTGCTACAGTCAGGTTTCTCTTCGTATTTCCATTATAAACTCAACTATTTAAGAGTCTGCAATTTTGTGAGCTGGTTTTGCCTATAAAATCCTTTTATAATGCTTGAGGGCTTGGGGTTTGAGGTGCTTGGCTGGTTATCATCATGTGCAGGGTCTCTCTCACTCAGCCACAGACTCACTGTATGACCCTGGCCAAGTCATTTAACCTTTTCGAACTTTAGTCAGCCCAAATGGAAAATGGTCTAAAAAAAAGAGAGGCCTCAGAGGCAAGAGAGATCCAAGTTTAACTACATTTGAAAGGATGACCCTAGGGACTGATAATGGACTGGAGAGACTTTTGCTTTTGGGACATCACTACAATTTATTGTAAGTCAGTAATGAAAAGAAATTGGAAGCATGGCATTTTGCCAAGAATAAAAACTATGGGTGGCTACTCAAACCATTTCTGATGAATGGCTATAAGAAGAGATAAACAGCTGTAATTTGGGCCAGAAAATATGTATGACCCAATCTATGCGTTTGCAAAGATACGCTTTTTCCCCAGAGTTTTGTCAAGTTATTGCTGCAGAAAGTTCAGGACCACTTTCTTCACAAGAAGCTCACTCAGAATATTTCATAGTCTTATTGGGTTGAGGTACATCTCAGCCATAGTGTTTCTATTACCTGATAAATGACAGGGCTTTCAAAAAAAACAGACAAGAAACATGTATTAGGAAACTCAGGGACATGTATTCACTGGTGCAGAAGTCAAAGGGAATTTGAAGATTAGCAAACACTTTGATGAGCAGGCAGCAAAATAAAACAAAGGGACAGAATTCACAGCTAAATTTCATGCTCACACCCTTATCAATGCTGTTACCTTCCATGCAAGCAGAATAGACTGGGGGAACAGATCCTTCTCTGGGGCATGGAGAATATGCCTCCAGTGAAAAAGGTGCCTGTGCCTTGCATGGGTTGGTGACCTGACACTGCAGTTTAAGGCAGCAACGGTAGGACAGTTTGGATTTCAAGCTGGTGTAGCAGCTAGAGCTCAGGTTAAAAGGGCAGATGAAGTTCTATATATTAACTAAAGCTTATGTTCAAGTTACCCTCCCTTTGCTCTTATTCCAGCCTGAATGAAATAGAAGAACTTTTTTACTGTGAGTGACTGTAGTGAAACAGATTGCCCAGAATGGTTGTGAAATTTCCCTCGCTGGAGGCATTCAAGAACTATCTGGACACAATCCTGTGCAATGTGCTCTAGGAAGATGCTGACTGAGCAGGGGTGTTGGAACAGATGACCTACTGTAATCTCTTCCAACTTCACCCATTCTGGGAGGCTGATTCTGTGATTCTGTGAAGAACTTGTACTGCAGATGTGTGTGAAGCAGCCTCAGTTTATTAGGAATTTTGGTTGCAGGAGCGCTGGAAACACTGTCCTCTACTTCTCTTACTTTCTCCCTTGTCTCTGAACACTGAGATTGGATAAAGGTAAACACTTGCCTGGGAACACCACAACAGGGGACACCACACTTTCGAACCCTCCTAGATGGTTAGGTACAAGCCTGGAGAACACTTGTCTAGCACTGCTGGACAAGGCCAGGCCCTGAGGGTCAATAATATGTCCTCTCTTATTAATCCAGTAACCAGAGTATATTTGCTGGGACTTACTGCCATCTTCAGTTTCCAGTCAAAGCTAAGGCATGGATGGCTTGGCACTGTGGCCTTGGAGTCTGGTGGTGAGATGATGATTCCCTAGCCAGGTTCTTTGAAACTGTTGTGTCAGTTGCCTATTCACATAGATAGGTATTATTTTCTTCATTATATTCAGTTCACATTTCTGAGTTTTACTTCACAGGTGTGAGCATAAGAGACACCTTTCTAGAGCAAATCCCCACTTTGATTGCTTGACTCAGGAGTTACAGACATGCCCTGTCTCTAAATATGCAGGAGAGAAAGAAATAATCACTGTTTCCTCTTGACAACTGTGGGAACATGAAGCCTGAGCAATGTTTGAGGTCCTTTGGAATACCCAAGATGGAGTCAAGAACCAGTGTTAGTTCTCCTAATCCAAACAGAGACACTTAAGCATGGGATGGGTCGACTATGACACAGGGTGTACAACAGCCTTTGATAAAAATAGATGGCTGAAGTGTTTCCTGCACCTGGAGCTCAAGTAGAAGGGTCTGAGGGATGGACTAGTCCATCCATAATGTCCAGTTACCATCCACTGGTGGAGGGGACAGGGCAGAAATTGCAGAGGAGGAAATTGGCTGAGAGAGCCATTGCATCCAGAGGCTTTATCCTGGCACAGGTAACACATTCTTTATCTCACATTTATTTTCTTTCCATGCTAGGGAAGGGGAAAATAGACATGCTTATTTCTCCTGCTCATTTTCCTGGACCATCTGGTGCTGAAGCAGAGATGACATATCACTGTGAAGAAGGGGAAGATGTCACAGCTTTCACTAATAGCTGTGGGAGGAAAATAATTATTTTAAAAGTATGTGGGCTGTACAAACCGTACTTGTTAAGTCAAACTAACAGGAAACTTACTTCAGACACAAAACATTTGATACGAAATAATCAGTAATGTTAGAGATCAGCAATCCCAGCCATAAATGTCGTGATCAGTCCTGCTGTATCCACAACCACAACTCAGGCACCACTTCACCAAAGCCAGTGCTCAATCTTTTGGATTTACTGGATCATGTAAAAATGAGAAATTATAGACAAGTCTCTGCCAAAGATTATTTTTTACTATGTACATCAGTGATTGCAATCAGGTAGGGGATACAGGTCAGGATAAGAGGTGAAGCCAATGACGTGTCAGGTATCACCTTCTAAGCAATGACAAGAGTATATTGATTTAGTCCCCCTCAGCTCTGATCCCTTCTGTACTATTTCTCTAAAGCCCTCAGGGCATCTATGTACACTTGTAGCTCTAGATAATTTCACAATAAATAATAATTAAACTTTGAAGTAGCAGAGATGTGAAGAGAAATATATTACTTGTCCTATATAGGGATACTCAGAAACAAAAGTCTCGTTGAATAGAAGCAAGGGAAATTTGCAATTGTCATTCAGCAGCTTTAAGGGTCTTTTGGAAATATCTTGAAAACACTCTAATTCAGATTAGAAACTTGCAAGATGTGTGGAATGATAATTGAAAATAGGGCTTTTTAAAAATGAAATGGAACGGTTTGACTCATGAGTAGTTTTCTTTTTTGGAATGAAATGAACATTTCCTCTTCCTCCCCCCAAACAAATCTGTTTCACTGAAATGTTGGCGTTTGAAAATGTTGATAAACTCTTGTTACAATGAGAATCAGGGAATGAAAACAGATTTGGTAAATAAGTGTAAACAAAACAGCTTGAATTTGATTCCTGGTATTTTGTGGAAATGCTTTGCTTGTTCTTTGTAAACGAGGAAAGCTACGACTTTGGGCATTTAAAAAAACAATACAGTGCCCAGAATGTTTCCAAATTTGTGCCAGGCTGAACACATAATACTCAGTATTCAATAATGCGCAATTCAGTATGGTATTATTTTCCCATTTAGAGCATTCTTTTAATCAGTGATGAGCCAGTCACCATGGGGAATTAGTGGATGTGCAGAACGAACAGTTTAAAAATCAAGCACCTGAAAATTGGTCTCTGAAAAACTTATTGAGTGTTGAGTAACAAATAGTCATGGAGACATTTGGCTCCAGTTTAGTCATACTGATGATGTTCGGAGACAAATGCAAGGTGGTGTTCAAACTGTCCCACTTTCCCATAGGTATTTATGGCAATAGAGCAATAAACTCCACCCTACAGTACATTATCTCCTTCCTCTATGAAAAAAGACCACTTTGGAGTATTCTAGACAGTCCTATGAGTCTCATCACATTACAAGAGTAAGTTTTCAAGTGTTGCCCACACAGAATTATTTATCAATACTAGTTCAAAGGTAAGTTTTCTAACACAGTAGGTATTTCATCCAACAGAACTTTGCTAAAAGTTGGAGAGAAGGTCACAGATAAGACCTCCAGAGGTTTTTGTTGAAGACACTGTACTTGATTCTTTTTCAAAGAAGAGAGCTGCCATATCCAATTGGAAATAAAAGATGTCTATTGGAAACTTAATGCAATTTTATTGGAACTAAATTCAATCTCTTCATTTTCGTACACAGTAATGGGTCAGCAAACAGAACTCAAGAGCGCAGCCTCAGACAAATAATATTGCTGCGGTCAGAGGTGCCAATGGCAGAATTATGGTTTATAAACAAGAAGCCCCTGAAAAATTGTTTAAAATATCCAAAAGAATAGTGCTCTTCTCATTCACACACAGACCTGCAAACATTCGCCAACAAGCTGTTTCCCAGTCAACACCACAAGCCCAAGCTTCAAACAGGAAATCCATGCCCTAGATAAAGAAGATCACTCCTCTAATGTCACTTTTTAACTCCTTCCTCAAATAGGTTATACAGCAAGGTTTCTACTTCAGCTGATTAAAACACCCCATGTATAAGGGAGTGGGAGACTCACACACAGAGTCAAACCCTGGATTTATATAATCTCCATTGACTTCAGTGGAGTGACACTAATTTATAGCAAGAAAGAGTCTGCCTTCAGACTCCTAAAGGACTAACTGGTAACATACAACAAGCCATTTCCAGGGAATAAGGTATTTTTGTGAGAATAACTCTTTCTATGTCTTAAGTATGAGACAGAAACTTTGGTAACTGTGATATTTACGATACCCAAAAGGAAACACTGTGGATCTCAAATGCTCAATAGTCCAATTTACATGTTTATTGCACAAAAGAGCCTTTTATTTGCAAGCATAAAATCACCTATGCATTTTAAAGCAGTTTTTCGAAAAGGAAACAATTTTGAAACTCCAAAATGAGAAGCTATTTTCCAACTGTTTTTCTCTTTTCTTTCCCTTGTCTTGGTCACCAGGAAAAAATACAGTAAGGTAACACTACAAATAGTAGAGATCATTCATGGCATCTCCATCCCCTTTCTATGCCTGCCTTGGCAGCCTGGCATGTGTCATAACTATCACAGGTTTATTTATAGTTCAATGGTGTTGTGAAAGGTCAAACGAGGCAGAAGAAAT
The DNA here is from genome assembly GCF_047495875.1 of Pithys albifrons albifrons. Lineage (NCBI taxonomy): Eukaryota > Metazoa > Chordata > Aves > Passeriformes > Thamnophilidae > Pithys > Pithys albifrons. The sequence goes on from NC_092464.1 coordinate 6,697,809, forward strand.
TCTGATTAAACTACTAGGCAGTCCAGAGAGAAATTTTGTTTGTGCTGAGGATGTATTTTGGGTTGCTTGTTTGGAGTTTTTTATTTTAAAATTAATTTACAGAATAGCATATTTTGGAACTTATTCCTGCCTTCAATTTCTCCATGTTCCCCCTCTGTGGCTGTTTTGGCAGTGATGCTTTGAAAAAGAGTGAGTGCTGAAGCCTCTTCTCAGAACTGACACAACAGGTCTTGTGAGGTTTCTGTGTCAGTGGCTCTTGGTGAGTTAACAGAGATGGTCCACCGGCTAAAGCACTTTGGACTCAGCCTCAGAAAGTGCTGATGCCCTGCTATCAAGAGTGGTCTGTGCTGTTAAGCTGGTCTAAGAACTTACAATTACAAAAGCAATGGGAGAATTTAGAGGCAGGCTTTTTCTCACCACTCATGGTTGGAGGATGTGACTTTTACGAGCCCAAAATACCAGCTCCCAACTCTCCTTTCCGCTAGCCCCTGTCCATCAGCACTGAGAAAGGAGTCGGGTCCAAATTGCCCACAGGACTGAACAAGCTGCTTCTTCTCTTTCTCCTTCACAGCGTATGTCTCCCTCCAGAGAGTGCTGGGATGCTCTGTAGAGGGGTGGAAAAAGCATAGATCTCCCTCACATGGTATAGAAGAAAATTTAAGACAGAGGGTTGCAGTGTAAATCAAAGGGCCTTTGGGGTAAGAGTGGGCACATCCTGGGAAAATTGGGCTCTCCTGCCATCTGTTATGAAGCAGAGCTCTCTTTGCAAGCTGGAATGAGGAATATCCAGGGCTCCCTTGAGTAGATACAGCACAAACAATCACCAAAGCATTGCATGAAAGGTGTAGTGAGGGTGCTACTTCTTCAGCAAGGCAGTAGCACAGGGGCAGCAGGTCAGAACTAGTTAATGTAGCAGCTTTTGTCTGGGATTGAGTAGATTCACTTGGTATATGCAGATACAGACAAGGCTCAATTTTCAGTCTCATGTTGCCTCTAACGTATGACAGGGTCAACAGGGTGCTGTAGAGATCAAGAGAACTGATCACCCTTCCAAAAATTCAGTATTAATTATTGAATATTTATGTTTATCATGGGGAATGAGTGATCAGAGTTTCTCTCCAAGGCTGAGTATGAATCTTTGTATTTCAAGAACAATATAAATCAGGCCTTTTTATTTGTCACTTGTGTGAGATGAAAATTAACATCACAAGCATTATTAATAAGGCATGAATGACAGAAAGAAGAGAGGAAACTGAACAGCTCACTCCCTATAAGTTTCTCACTCTGTATATTAAGTAGATTTATCATGTACTAATTCCCTGCTCTACCCACTTCTTTTCCTTTCTTTCTGGCAAATTAGTGTTTCAATAGCATTCAAATGCCACTGATTAATATACCTGCCCCTTAGCCATCAAATTATAGCCCATTACAAATATTAACAAATTCATCCTAGCAGCAACCCTTGTATCAAAGGCACCAGGTACCAGATCAGTTCTCTGGGTTGGCACTGGGGGAGGCAGACTGAGGTCTCAGGGATGGGTTAAGGCACAGAATAACAACACACCAGAACTAAAATACAGTCTAGAGGATTGCTAAAAAGAATGTGCAGAAGAAGGTTATACAGACAAGACCTATCGATCAAAATGGTCCTTCTGGCCTTCAGAATCCACTTAATAAAAGTTAACTCTCCTTGTCTTCAGGCTCCTTGGCCATACATCTCCACCTGTTTCATAAAGGGAATTATTGTCCTCAGCCTTACAGGTGAGGAAAGTGAGAATCTGAGAAATTGGGGCCCCAGGCTCAGGGATACTCAGGTGTTTGATCTTAAAAGAATTTCACTTAAAACTGCAAGTCTGTCAGGTGTGTTGGCTCAAGAGCTTAATCCTCAGATTTACAGCCCCTTTGCTCAGTCTGAGCAAAGAGGCAGTCAGAGGCAATGTGGAGGGCAGTCTTCAACCACCTTGCTCCCTCTGGGTGATTAGTGGCTGGACAACACAGATGCTGATACTCACAGGAAAGCCCAGGGAGCTGAGGACAGGCATTATCTGCCTGCCCAGATGGAGACTTGAATATCTGGCACAGATACCCAGGGGTGCAGGTGAAAACTCCCCCCAGGCAGCCACAAAAGCTCTCGTAACAGGGAGGGAAAAGTTCTAAGGGGCTGTTTGGACCACCCTGGGGACAGTCTCTGGTCTGCAGTCACCCCTTTCAGTGCTCAGCAGCATAAAACATGCCTTTGTAAAAAATACATCTTGGCAAAAACATTCCTCTTGGTGAGGTGTGAAGGTTGGTGAGGTTGTGATCTCCTTAAAATGGGCTGAAGAAATTATGTTCATTTGATAGTCTGTGTTGTTTTAAAATGGCACTTCTTTTTGTCTTCTCCCTACTCCCTACAAAAAATGCACACAGTCTACCACCAAAACAGCTTTTTGGTTGTTTTCCTCCCACTGCTTTCTCCCTTCAACTTCCCAGACCATGCTGGTGTCAAATAGGTAGATGTATCTCCAGCTATGGATACAAAATGTCCGTGACTGCTGAGAAATTCTCTTTCATGCTCTTCACACTATTTAATGTGCAGTATTTATATATTACAATATTACACCTAATCATAATTAGCAATGATACTTAACAGCATCTATATGGCTCTTCACACCTTTAAAGTGCTGTGCAAACACTCATTAATTAATCTCTGCTTCAGGGATCCTGTACAGCAGCCTCTTCCACAGGGCACTGGGACCCAGACCCTGGGAACAGAGCCGTATTTGCTGGAGCATGCCCTGTACTGGGGGCTGCACAGGAGATGGAAACTGTTCTTGCAGGGAAGGTTCCCCTCTCCACTTATAGGAGATAAGGAGAGATGCCTTTGTGTCCCCAGAGGAGATGTGAAATGAAAAAACTTGCAGGAACTGGCAATACGGACAAGAGAGGAACAAATGGTGGAGACTAATGGCTCTTACTCCCCTGTGCTGATGCTGGTCCTGCGCGTTGACCTGAAGCCATCTAACAAAAGTCAGTGTCTCCTTGTGTCAGCCCAAATCCTGTGTGCTGGTGAGCTCAGTGTTCCCACAGTTAGCCCAAAGTGGGTTAGAGGAGAAGGAGGAAGGTGTGACAGGCAGTGGAAGACGGATGGCAAAGGCAAGAGCACATTGCAGCAGCTGCCCCTTCCAGATGTCCTTCCTAACCACAAACTGTCCCTGTTCAGGCCCTTGGAGGGGAATTGTTCCCGGTTTGCAGGAACAACATGTACGTTTTTTGCATCTCATGCAGTCCATTCAGTGCTGATATCTCTGCCTGGATGAAATGCATCTTTTCTCAGTTTTTCACTGTCTTGCTCTGAAATCTCCACTCCCATCCTTCCTCAGAACTCAGTAACAGCTTGCTTCGTCTTCCTACTGTCAGCACTCTGCTTTGACCCTTTAATCAGGGGACTTGGCTTTTATCTAGAAGACATATGCCTTAGGTGTCTTGTATAAGGTGGCACATAAAGCAAATTCAGCCAGGCCTGCCAATAACACATCATCTAACCAGATGGGGATAAACAGACTTGAATTCATTTGCTCCTTTTTCTCTACTCAGTAGTACCAGAGAAAAGGCTGTCACTAGCTTTGTATAATGTCTCTGGGTACAGGGTTTTGTGCTTTGCATTTGAGAAGAGCTTAGGTCAGCCTCCCAGCTTCTTTCCCTTGGAGATGGTTGGTATTAATAAAATGAGAGGCTTTTTGCCACTTGTCCCTATGATATTTGAGGTACCAAATATGAATGATGGCATGGAGGGCTTGAGTTTGTTTTTTTTTTTAACTCAGTGAATTCTCAGTTGGGCTTTTTTTACAATTCGGATAAAACAAGGAGGAAGTGTGAGGTGCCCTAAGCAGAGATATATTGTTTGTGTTGAGTTGTCAATGGAGAAGTGACCAAGCTCATTTTTTGCCTTTGATGACCTCAGCGAGATTGACATCTAGATCTCATCAGCTGAAGTGAAAGAGTTATTATTGCAGAGCCTAGAGCAATGCTGACATACTTGCAATGAATGAAGCTGTTTCTATCTTAGGGAATTCAAATGGCCAGGCCAGGGACATGCTCTATACAGTAAGAACAGAGATACCAGCATTCAGACCAACAAAATGGGCCTCAGTCAGTCAAAGAATCAAAGAAACACTTCTAAGAACTGCTTTTCTTCTGAAAATATTAATTGGAATATTTGATAGCAGCATCATTATCTTTTTTACCCCCCAGTACTTTTTAAAGAAATTATCTTTCTTTGGGCTTTCTCCATTAAAATGATCCATTTTTCTCCTTGGAAAATTTCAAAGATGGCAGAAGATCCTTAAAACACCCTTTCAAAGCAAACAGATTTTATCTAGTTAAAAGCAAACAGACATGGAGACTGTTGCCTTTCTGTGAGGGGACACAAAACAAGACCAAACTATTCTCTGTATTATACTCTTTACCACAGTCACAATTCATATACACCTGTGAGTCATGGACAGTGACACACTATGAAAGTCCCTGGCCATAAGAGAGCATCCCTCCAGGTGGGTGGCAAGGCTTGGTATTTATTATTGGATATAGTTGATCCAGGAGGAGGCACCAGCCCCCACATTGCCATCCTGGAATCTGTACAAATGATGTTCGTGAGGAGCTTGCATTTTAAATACAGCAACGTGCGTGCTCATTTACTGATTGGGATTACAGACACATGGAGATTAGGACCCTGATCAGACACCCCCTGAAGTCAACAAGAGGGGGAAAAATTGCCATCAGCTTAAGTGAGCATATGGCCAGTCACTCTCAGAGTCAAGGTCATCTGGGAAACATGTAGCATTGCTGATATTTCACACCCCAGGTGAATGCATTAACCCTGCTTGGAAACACTCATACCTATGCACAAACCTCAGCCTGAATTTAAGCAGAAGAAAGGCTGTGATCGCACTGCCTGCCAGCGTCAACGAAAACTGACAGAATGAAAGAGGTCTCAAAGACCATGGAACTTTCAGAGCTTAATTAAAAGCAGCATCTGTGTAAATTAAAGGAGAGACACTGAAATCAGTGCCTCTGCAGACAAAGAGGCAGGCAGCACCTTGCTGCTGTGCATCTGCCTCTGCCCAGCTGGGGCTCTGCAAGGACCTGGAGACATGACAGGGACAACTTCATCTACCTCCTCTGTCACTGCTCAGGAAGCTTCTTGTTTCTAGATGAGACTGCAACTGCACGTGTATCTGAAGGTCTGAGATCCCATTTAATGGATATTTTAATATGTATTCACTGGGAGAAAACTGTATAAATAAAAGTGGGATACTATGTGTAAATAGCATTTCAACTTGTTTCAAATATCCCTGGCTCTCAGAAGCCCCAAAACCTAGGAAAAATAGCCAAGTAGGCCACTCTTCTTTACAGACTTGTGTTTGGGATTTTTTATGTCCACTTAGGTCTTTGTTCAGTCAGACTGCCCACAATGGTCTTCTGAGATGTGCCACAGCATAGCTCAGCCTTGGGCCTCCTTAATCTAATACAGCAGAGTGGTGAAAATAGGCAAGGCCAGATGTTCAAATGCTTTCACTCTGGCAACAAGAGAAGCGAACACATAGAAGAGGTCAAGGGTCAGGAGAAGAGAAACGGAAGAAAGGCCACAACTTTCAGTAAAGTACCTGAGCTCAGAAGGACCTCACATGCTTCTTCTGCAGCTGGAAAATGCTTAAGCCTGAAAGTCAGATTTAGATCTGTCACAATAACGCTATGGATTTTAGATCGATTGAATTATAAATCACAGGTGTTCTGTGCATTTCATCCCTCTTCCCCTCTCCCCCTCCCGCAACAGGCTCTAAACTCCAGCACACAGGACAGGTGGAGAATATTGTCCCTTGCATTCTCCTTAACACCACCAGGTCTCTGTCCTGTTTACAAACATGAATTTTTAACACATAAGGCTCAGTGGAGGAAACCCAACTGCCATCAGAGAGGGCTGTTTTGATGGACTGAGTAAACACAATATTTTGGTGACAGGTAATTTTCATAGAGAACTGATTAATTCCAGAACACAGGAACAATGGGCTTTTTCATCTGCTGAATAATGCATGGATGGCATTGCAACTGGTGAGCAGCAGGGTTCCCGGTTAGCGATAGAAATTCACACACCCATGCTATTTTAATAAGCTATCACTGTTAAAGAAGTCTATTTACGTTATTCATCTTCAACATTTGCACAAACATGTCAACTAGGGAAGTGTGTGGGGGGAGGTAGGAGGGAAAAATGAGGTCATATTCATATACACTTTCTTAGCTGTTTAATTTACATAAGCCTGAAAATTAAGCAAAAACCCCCCTTAGTTCCAAGAGAATGAAAGCACCCTGACCACCATATGAAACTTGGATGATATGAACACAATGCACACAGACCACAGAAGAGCCAGGTCAAGAAGATATATAAAGATCTGGACATAGGCTGCTCCAGAGTTTCTGAGGCAAAAACATCCTGGGTGCTGCCATTGGGCTGCTCCACAGTGCCACTGGTTCCTTTGGAGCCAACTGGGCTATATCCTTGTCACTGGAAATGAATAAAGAGCTCCCAGATGAACCAGACCTACCAGGTTTCCTGCCCACTCTGCTGTAATATGTTGGGGTTTGGGACAGGGACTACCAGACTGGAGCCCAGCACTGTTCCACTTGGGTTATGAATGTGTAGGCAGCAAAAGGAAGAAACCAGCTCTGAGTTATTGGGTCAAAGGTCAGATTAACTCTTAAATTCAAGTGTATTGTGAGCTAGATACTTAATGTCTTTTATAGCCAATGGAGATCTAGTCAATACTGATCATCCACAGAAGTCCATTTTTCTTGATTCTACATAAAGTTGGTCAGGAAATAAAATACTTTGCATAAAAGGGGCATCTAGTGCCATTAGAGGTTCTGGAGTGTCCTGACTGGTTCCAGCTACTGCTCCACAGGGAGGTAGGTTTCCATAGATTTTGGGTTATGTTTGCAGCCCCAGGGAGATATCTTTGATATCAGAGGGCATTTAAAATGACACTAGATGCCTGTGTTTAGACAACTGTATGACATCCTTGATGTTTATTGACTGTAATGGGAATTTGGACAGCTGGACATCTTCATTTGTGTGCCTTAATCTGATGGTTGAATTGCACCCAAAAATTTCAAAGTCTCCTTTCACCAGACCAGGCTACTACAGGCCAGATTTTCAAGAAAGTAGCTCCTACTTTGGCATCCATTCAGCTGCAAAACTTGCAAGTTTGAGCCAAGGTAAGGCTGAGCCCTTCTGAACAAGAGGAGGCTGAGCAGGGGAAGTCCATCAGCTCCCTGTTGTCTCATGCCCCAACTACTCAGTTCAAAGTAGAGGTAAAACATAATCTGAATACAGACCTGCAAACCTGGAAGCCCCAGACCCATTACAATGTGTGTGCAACAGACTACATGTGCATGGCAAGGGAGACACAACCATATGTCACTGAAAATCAGCAGCTCACTCTCCAGAGAGTAACACTGATGCAAAAATGCTAATAGTCCCTTTTCCCCCATGTCATTTCATCCCTTATCTATTTCCCCCAGAAATAAAGTTCTTTTAAAGTAGGGAGCAAAGTGTTCTATCCCCAAGTACTTAATCTCTTACTTGGTTTCCACTGTTTCTTTTGTCATTTGGGATCTGGATGGTGGTGCAGCTTCATCACCAGCAACTTCACATCACGTTTTCATTTGTATGGTAAGTATTGCTATGATAGCATTCATTCTTTTAAATCATGCTCACAAATTTTGCTGCTTCTTAGTTGCCTGGAAGGATATTCTTCTCCATTTTTGGGACATGCACCTCTGGAAAGCTAGAGGAAGAGCCTTTATTCCATTTTGAGAGTGGTGTTGTTTCCCAAAAGAACATAGAAATGATATGTGCGTTTTTCAGGACATGACTATTTTGCTACTTAACAACCCAATGATTTCTATCATTCTATTAGAAGCTTTGAGCCTTTACTTATTTTATTTCTTTTGGCTTTGCAAATAGAAAAAGGGGGTGGGGGTGTTATCCAAGTCTTTGCTATGGGACACTCTGGAATGTATTAATGCACATGGAGGTTGAGGAGTGCCCAGCTATGGGAGAAAGGAGTTGGAGCCCAGGTGTGGCCCCAGCATCACATTGTGAAATGTGTTTTTTCAGTCTCTCTGGGGACCAGTAATTGTGCATGTTAGAAAAGTTTTAAGGTAACCAATGGAGGGGGTAATGGCTGGATAAGGAGACCAACTGGCAGAACACATTGAACTATTTTTTTTCCAACCTCCCGCAAATTTTTCTGCAAAAGCCTTACCCTTTATTTTGTGGAGAAGCCTGAGAAACTTCCCTGAGGTTTTCTGAGAAAGCAGGGGAGAAGGAGGAGAAGCGGTAGTTAGTTACAGAACCTTTTATCTCCTAAGTGGCTCTCTCGTCTTCCTCAGCCCAATCATTATTAAACTTTCTGTTACACCCACTGTGCTGGTCACTAATGGGAAAATGCAAATAGGCATCCTCACTCTGCAGGGATTGAATTCCAAAAAGTCAAGACCAGGGAGTACTGTTCTCCTCCTAGCACAGCTATGGCAGGCAATGGGGACTTCTTAAAAGTTATTCACCAACACTTCCAGACAGCTTTTTAGGACCTGCAGACATCAGGGCATTTGCTTTTCTCAAACAGACATTTAAAGGAACTGATTTTGTCAGTTTGATTTTGGCTGTTTGCTGCAAAACACCACAGAAGAATGGCCTGGTTTTCAGCAATTTGCCTTCTAATACTCCAACCTAACTTAACCTGGCTCACTTTTTTGAATATCTTTTGAGCTCCCACACAGTCTATAATGGGATTTTCCCCACAGCTCCCTGCAGAACACTACTCAGCAGTGATTTGGAGGAGCGAAGGAAGCAGGAGCTGAAGGAGAGCGGAAAAGGAAGCTATTTTGAGCACAAAGCCTCTAGGCAGATGTAGCTTGTGGAACTATCACATGCAGCCTGAGTTATTGGAGCAAATCAATACTAATTATTTTAAGGCTGAGGCCTTATGCTGGGTCTTCTCAGAGTACTCATAGTGATCTTTTATTGCTTCTTTTGTAAATTTGCAGTGTGAGCTGTTATCGGGATGTGCAGAGCAAGGATGCTCTAAGGCAAGGAAAGGTCCCACTGCTGAGTCTCACCACGCTCTCCAGCACCCTTGTACGTGCTCTGTATGCAGCAGGGTGTGTGCAAAGCCTGGTGGGTGCTGGTTTTTCATACCATGAGTCTTTTGCAGGATGGGAGGTTTCTAAAAACTCCCCTCTTTCAAGGATAGGGGCCATACTTAGGCTCTGTGCTTTAGGAGAAAAGGAGAGAATCTCCTGGTCCCTTCAAGCAGCCTCGGCTACAAACAAGGAGCAAAAGGAGTTTGAGATCCACAAACTGAACACTGGTGCCACTTCAAAGACAAAGTCTGCATGTTCCTGAATCAGTGCAGCTGGGGGCACCTTCTCCACACTCCTCCATCAAGGAAGATGCTTCATCCTCTTCACAAAGGCAACATTCCCTTTTGTCGTTGACAAACTCAGAGAACACACCTCATGCAGTTTTCAACCATAACTCAATAGACCAGGATCCTATCCAGGTTCCAAACTCTCCCTCCAGCCAACACACATTTTTATCGTGTCTCCACTGATACTGAAGATGTATTTCAAGCTCATATCTGACATACCTAAAGCTCTCAACTCAGTGACTGCCTAGAACAAACCTGAGAGCCTTTGTATGGCACCCCACTGCTGCCCAACACAGTGTCTGCGGGGTTTCGTGTGACCAAACAACAGAAGCCATCTGCAGCACCTATCCCACAGTACTTTTTACTAACTCCAGGATCTTCTATATTCCTTCCGCTGTTCTGCTGATCTTTAAGCAAGTGACAATCAGAGACACATTGTGCACACCCACCCCTGCCAGGGTCCTGGTTTGTACAGAATGAAGGAATGCAGCTGCATCCCAGCGCCAAGCTCAAGTAATCATGAGTACAACATCGCTGGCTTTGATGTATGACAGGGGGCTGGGAAGGGCAAGGGTAGCCAGAAGGTCGACTGTAAAAATCAGTGCAGCGGTATCCACTACCATTTTGTTTCTCCATTTTACAGGAGGGGTTATAATGTTTTTCTTTTATAAAGCCTCTTCCCAGTATTGATTTTATTTTTTCTTGATTTGGTGACTGAACCAGAAAACATAAACATTATTTCATTTTATCCAAAATGAAATATCTGTTTCAGTCTATGAGGTTTCTTTTATTTTTACAGGGTTTTTTGAAGGAAAAAATTAATTATATTTTCAAGCAAGATACTGATTTGAAAAGAAAAGTTTTGGTTTAACAAACAGCAATGTGCAAGATTGCAGTATTTTCAAAAATTTATTTCTTTCATCCTTTGGGGATGAAAAATCTTAAAAATGTAGTGTGGTTTTGCCAATTTTCAGGTTAACCAAAAAGGACTTGTTTGCAGCAAGTGAACTACAGTCTGAGAAGTTGCTTCATGTAGCTCCATTCTCCACTAACCCCTCTTTGTCTTTTTAGATTTGAAATTCTTCAGGGAAGAGGCTGACTTTCCTCTCTCACAGGGGAGAGCACTTTGAAGATAAAAATTGTTAGAGCAGTGCTAAGTATTGTGTAGCCTCAGAAGAATGTGTTATCAGCTTACAAAGCCCCTTTGAAAAGTAGCATTCACTCAAAGGCACTGACATCTGTCTGTAAAAAAAAAATAAAAAGAAGTGTAGGTGGGATTTACTGTCTGCTATATAACTTTCTCCTAGACCTTGGCTGCATGAAACACTGCAAGCAAGACAGAGCTTTTTGCAGTAACAACTGCTCCTGATGAAAGATTCTGTAGCAGCACAGGGATGCCAAAGCTTTCTGCATTTACATTCAAAAATCCTCCCTAGGTCACAGCAGACCAGCTCAGCCTGCAAAAAGATGTGAATCAGCAAATCAAGTTTTATTAACCAACAGCTGATTCTCAGGTGAGTCCACCTCTCCCCAGAAATTACATTCTGAGAGGGTTACTCTCATTTTCCCAGTGAGTATCACTGCAGAAAACTGAGTCATCAGCTCAAACAGAGCTTCAGAGCTGGGTACAATCTATATGAGACCTGTCCATTCTGTTCTTTAGAAGGTAGAATAACTTGTGACTTCTCCCTCCCTGACTAGTCTGTCTTTCTGAAGGGCTCTGGAGAACTGCAGGGATGCCTGATACTTCTTCTGTCATGGATATCATTCTACTGTTTTCTGGATGGTGGGAGACAGACACTGATGGAAGAATTGGAATCATTGACCCATTTTTTGAAGGAGTTGCCCTACCTGCCTCCACTCAACCGTTGCTGACCATGTCTATGCAGACCCACTTACAAATGTTGTTCCACTTCTAGTTCAATCAGTGCTGGTTTTCAAAGAAAAAATCCTGCCTGTACATTCAAAGCAGGAAAAAATACATTCTGAAAAGGGTGAGACAAGCAATCAGTGATGGGCTGTGTCCATGGGCACACACACATGGTGTTGCTCTTCTAGCAGCCTTTGTAGCACAGCACCAAGGCTCCTCTTCAGAAAGACCCTGAGTCAGCTGGGGCAGAGGAGCTGAACAGATGGGGACTCCCCTGGAGGGCTAGACAACTTTTTAAGGTCCTAAAGATGCTATAGTGCCTATAGGATTGAAGGGTGGATGGTGTTTAATCCCATGGGTCCAGCCGGTGATTTCAGACCTTGTCATGGTAAACTATGGGGCCAGAGAGGTTGTCTGGGGCACTCACCTCTGTTCCCAAGTCCAGGAGCAGCCCTTGGAATTGATGACATGCTCCACTGTATAGCAGAATCTCACTTGGCCAAAACAAGTGGTGAGTCTGCAGGACTAGAGCAATGCAAAGCAAACAGACTCCCTCCTACCCCCTGACATCCAAGACTGATTCTGCAAATTCATCCTCCTGTACTGCTTGGAAGCACGGGGCAGTCTGACCTTGCAATTCAGCCACATGACTGGGAGCCACGGGATAGCTCAGAGGCACTACAGGCAAATGGAAACCTTCTGTCAGAGGCCCCCTGACTTCCCTGTGCCTCTGGATCGCTGTCCTGCATCTCATATGAAGTCCAGAAGTTTGTCCTACTCTTGAGACACTTGTTCATCTGCTAAGGGGCTATTCAACCTTATTAAACTTTTACTGCTGTTACAGAACTGCCTCCCTTACCTCAAGGGAACCTGGTTTCCTAGCTCAGGTAGGTGAATATCCCTCAAATACATAAATGTTTTTATTCCTCCTCATTCCTATCCAAAGATGAAACACACCTATAAATATGGTTTCTCTTCACTATAGCACTAGCTAGAGAAGGGCTCAATATGTTGGAGTCACCCTAGTGATGGCCTCTTTTAGCAGATCTCTCTAAAATTAGCCATAGACAGCCTGTAAATCTGTGCTGAGGCTCTACTGCAGGTGAGAACATGGAGCATCACCTTAAAAACAGCAGTAGGCAAAGAGGCAAGCTCTGAGCTCACTGAGTGTCTTGCTTCTGTGGGGGAAATATGCACCAGCCATGCTCCTCTGCTGCCCTGTGGTGCTGGTGGTACTTGTGGCTGCAGAGGTCTGAGGGTATGGAGGAGGAGGGTTTGCAAGAAGGCTCTGTCATGAGGCAGAGCTTCCTCTTCTGTAGTACCCCACAGCCTGTGCCTCATATTGGCCCAGCTGCTTCCCCACCTCTGAAAAGCTCAAAAAGAATGGTGTAAACTCATCCACATGCAGAAACATAAGGAAATTACCTGTGAAATAAGGGCAAACACCTCAAGCTGTAAGCTCTCAGCTAGAACATAACAGCATCCAACCAACTATTATTGTTGTTAGTATTATTATCATTATTGTTCTAGTTTCAAGGCTTCCATTAAAAGCAAACCTATGTCCTGGGGCAAGATAAGAGCTGAACTTGAGCTATGAAGGAGCCTATCTGGATGATTTGTTTTCTGAGGACAACATCATTATTAAATTTTGGTCTCAGAAGAAAAGACTGAGCATTTCCCCCACCTGGCATGTCCTACCCTTTAGAAGTTGGTATTTGTTTACTACACATGGAGCAGTAAATTTGCCTAATACCAGCTCAGATTTAACTGGTGACTTGCCACAAACATGGAAAGCCTTTGCAGCATCTCAGAGTCACTCCCATTCTGCCTTTGCTCAGCAGAAGCTTTCAGAGCCATCACAGTGCCTGTTTAATGACATTAGGTTTACAGAGTATTGCTGCCTGAAGATGACAGCTGAACTGCCATCAGCTCTTTTGGTCCCCTTCTGAACTCAGTGCTTTATATTACTCTTCCCAATAATACTCAATTTTAATGGGGTGCTTCCCAACTGAAGATTCCAAAGCCCCTTACAGAAGGTCAGTAGCAGTACATAATTTTACCAAAGGAAAACTGCAGCACAGAGAAGGTGGAAACCCCAGACCACTTCATCAGAGTCCCAGATAAGTGCAGGCAGCTGAGGGACATAATTTTGCCCTTTGGTTTGAGCCACTCACATTGCTGCCCCACAAGGTGACAACATGTTCAAGGTTACCATAAGATATCCCCACATCCCAGAAGACATTTTCAGGATGTCTTAAATGTTCTTTGGGATATATAGACAGAGATTAGGGTTTTTTCCTCTCTGTTCAGATCCTATTGCTGCACCACACTGACTCCATGTGGTGCTGGCTGAGGAAAAATTATCCAGGAGAAGGAGGACTTGCTATGATGGACCATGTTCAGAGGTAAAAGACCAGTGAGCAGTGATGTTCACATCACATTAATTATGTTTACCCAGAGCACATGTTCATGGCACTTACTGAGCATTTCCAATTACATGTATTCAGATATTCTTTAAAATGGGGATAAAAAATATAATCTTGTAAAATGCCCTCTAGCTCCTGTTGGGAGGCAAGGTGGGAGTTGTGATACTGAAAAGTTAGGAGTTACATCTAGGTTATTTGTACAATCTTAGCCTGTGTTTTCATCCCAAATAACTTTTGAAACCAGTACTCACTTAACACCAAGTATGAAAGAAATGAAACATTCCCAAAGCTAAGAAGTTCCTTCAAGTTTCATAAAAATAGGCAGCTGTGTAGATGAGAGAACTTCAAGCAGAAGGAAGAGTGGAGACCCCAATGAGTGTTAGATGTGAGAGAAGTCAAATAGAGACATACACACGTATGAGCACATACAGCTTTCCATGCCCCATCTGATGGAAAATCCTGACTTTGTCCCTGTGCCAGAGAATCCAAACATCAGACACGAACCCTGGAAATGAGGCTCCTTTGATCCTGCCGCAGGCTGCATCACTGATCGCCTGTGGAATGTGCCCTCCTAAGGCGGGAACAAAGAACTCAGATGAATGCAGGGAGGCAGCAGCTACCTCCTGAAATTCTGCCCACATCCTCCCTCACCCCTTGGTGGCTCACTTTGTCATTTGCTTGCCATGACCTTACTGCAAACACTTCTTTCTTTAAGCTGTGACTGTGGACTAAAACAGAGAACATGATGGGGAGTCCTGAAAGGACCAAGCCTTCCCACAGTGACACCTCCAGACAATCTAACAGCATCCCTTGGAGATGCTAATGAAACATATCCTGCCAAGGGGGTAATCCCAAGAGCTGCAGAGTTGCTAGGGCCCTGAAGTCCATTACTTTTTCCAAGGGAAAGATCAGCTTTTCTTCCAGAATCTGGGGAGAAAGTGTGTTACACCAGGCAAGAGGAGTTCCTCGTGTGTTGTCCCCATTGTGAACCCCTGCGCTTGCCCCTGATGCATCCTCTGCCTCAAAGCATCAGGAGGTGGAGATGAATCAACATAGAACCGTGCAATAGAAACACCTCTAAACCTGCTACAAATAAACTTAGATGAAAGTGCTAAGTAGCCTTAAGCCCACCTCTTCCCTTTATTTGCACCACTGCATGTTCCCATGGTGTGGTAGCAGTTCCATGGATATGACCTGTCCCCATTTCACATTGGAACTGTCTTTTCCATCCTCAAGACTGAGCTGCAGGAATGCAGGGGAGCCAAAAAGACCTGAGGTGCTTTTCTGTAGCCCCTTTCCATTTCTTTGTTGGAAGCTCAAAACATGGCCATGCTCCCCACACTTCTTTTCTCCGTAAAACACCAGGAACTTGCAAAGCACTGAGCATGCTAATAAAAAGGCTGCTCTTGGCAGAGTATTTTGTGGCAGCCCTCACAACCCAAAGAGGTACTGGCCCCTAATGCTTGGTGCTGTGGAAATCCACAGTGACAGCTTCTCCTGCAAGAAGCTGCAGCAGTGGTGAACAGGATTCCACCCCAACTCTCTGCAGGCCACCATCTATCCAGCTGGTGGGCACTGCTGCTCCCAGATTAGGATTCTTAATTTAGAGAGTCTCTTCTGACATTTTGGCTACTACGGCCTGATGCTCGCAAGCTGTGCTCAGAGAGGGTGAAATTCAGCTCCTCCAATCACACCCAGCTTCGCTCTCACACTCTCTTTTCTTTCCTTCCTGATTCATTTAAAATCATCTCTGAAAAATGTCACTGGTTTCCAGGAAAGGCATGGGTCTGACCAAGGCAAAAGTCAGCCCCTTAATTTAAAACAGTTGAAGGGGAGACAATTCAGTGAAGCTGCTCAGCTAATGTACAAACAGTTTGTAATTACAAGAGCAGGCTGGGAAAACAGGACCTACCTAGGGAATATTCTTATTAAATAAAGCAGAATTCTGTCACCTTCTTAATCATGAAATATTGATGAAACTGTAAGCAGCCCCTCTGAGGTTTTAGCCTTTGCCCTCTCCTTGTGTGTATGTATGTGTCCACACAAAGACAAAGGGGAAAAAAACACCCTCAAAGCCTGCCCCTGGAGCTGCAGAATTCTAACCAAGCTGCTCTGTGCCAGTGGATTTTGCTGATCTTGCATGTGCATATGGATCGGAGAAATAAAAATTCCACTCTCGGCACAACCAGAAACTTCTTTTAGACTGAATGAGGGGGGATTAAACAGAGGTGAGAAAGAAAGGACATACTAAAGGGAGGACTGTCCCATGAATCAGCACAGGAAGGGCCAGTCTTCCTTACTTTGATCCACTCTACATGTTCTGGAAGCAGTAAAAAGCTATTGAACTCTAGGTACCTTGGAGTGTCAAACCTTCCTCTGGTCTTATGAAGCTATGCTTGAGATGCTACAGCACAAAGCTTCACACCATCTCTGAGGGGCCAAAAACTTGTTAGCCACTGAGCAGGGGGGCACCTTAGCTCCAGGCAGCTGCTGCCAGCAGGACAGGCAGCACCACAACTCTTACACCATTTAGATCATGTCTTGGCACTGCCAGCTGCAGCCATCAATTTTCTGAGGGGCCTCAGCAACAGAAGCCCAGAAAAGCCCTGAGGGGGAAGAGCCAGGGACTATGAATAATGTGGGTGAAAACAAGAAGTTTAGGGAAGAAAAATTGCAGGCAAATTTCCATCCCTTCACACTTCTCTGTGCAGTGGGAAGGGACAGAAACTCCTTTCAAACCAAAATAACTACGCTCCTTTCCACTTCTGTGACTCAGCTCCATGGTCCTAACTGCGACAAATAAGAAAAATAGGAGCATCCCAGAAGGAGAGAGACAGACATAGGGAACAACAAGCCAGAACTGGGAGGTCAGTGCATCACCAATAATGAATCCCAAAAAGCAGACATTTGTCTGAGCCTGTTTTATTATCCCTTCTGCAAGGGGTGGATGAACAGGGCTGGGGAGAGAAAAATAGATGGGAAAGAAGGACTGGCTGTGAGGATCAGCCATGAATAGCAGTCTCATCATGAGGGTATTGGGACTTGCTTGACAAGAAAACATCACAATTGGAAGTAACTGGTAAAAGGGACTAGGGCCAGGCTGGATGGAAGGCAGGGGCAGGAAGGATCAAAGCATGAGAGGAGGAAGGAGGACAAAGACGGGGAGGCTGCAATAGCTTAGAGAGGGAGAGATGCATCAAGCAGCAGGGGAGCCTTCTCCCTGCCCACTGCGGTAATGGCGCCTTTGTTCTGCTCCTTTCATGTTCGCGCACATCCCGGCCCATGGACAGCCGACGGGAGCTGAATCAATCATCGCTGGTCCCAGCGGAGGGCAGGGCGTGATTGATTTGCTCTCCCTGATGGTTGGCTCTGAAAGGACGCGCTCTCATTACAGTTGGTTTCTGGGTACCATTCTTTACTCCGGGTCTAAATGCTGCCAAAACTTCTGCCCCCACCACAGGCTGATTCGGAATCATAAGTTACTTTCAACTGCCCGAGAAAGCTGTGGAAAAAAACCAAAATATCCACATAAAAAAAAAAAAAACCAACTGAACATGTCCCCTAGCTTTAAAACTTGCTCCTGAAACAGAAAGTTGAGACCATGGCCACCGATGATTTTAGTGCTTGTCTGCTCCAAATTCCAGTCATGCTTGTCACACTCCCACAGCCTCTCTCTAATTGTCAGGCACAGCCCTTTGTGTTCCTAATCACCCCTGAAAGGGCCTCACTGCAGTGATCTGGTGGGCACCCTGAGGTGGCTGCTTGTGGGGGCAGTCCTGTCCCTGCCCTGGAGTTCTGCAGGCTGCCAGCTGCTCCAGGAGAGCCTGGAGGGTGGTGGAGAGGACAGAGATGGCCTCTAGTCTCCAGAGTGAGGTGGAGATATCCCACCCAAGGCCTAAAGCTGGGAGACAGAGGCAGGTGGATCCTGGATGCACATTCGGAAGCAGAAAGGAGGTGGTGGCACCCAGCTCAGGTCCGTAATGGCACCAGGGGTGAAGCCAGTCCTTCTGGTTGAGCTTATATTGTACTTTTTGCAATGGGCAGTGCTGCTGATATGTCAAGTATACATCTATGGGAAAGAACAATCCATTTCAAGAAGTTTTTCTCCTCTTCAGTGTAGTTTAAACATGCCACTGGTTCCAGACATGGGCAAAGGCAGTGCTATCAGCTACCAAGGTGATTGCACTGATAAAGACAGTTTATCTCCAGGCTTTAATTAGTCACAATTTTAAATACTTCCACCTACATGTTCATGTATCCTTCAGCCACTCTTAATTAACACAGCAATGCCATGTTCTTCTTTAAATGTTGCTCATAGAATCATAGAACCACTCCAGCTGGAAAAGACCCTTAAGATGGCTGAGCAATTAATGATGCTACTCTCCAATCCATCTTTTCTCACTGAAACTGATCCCATGAGATGCATCTCAGCTACATGCAATGGACTGAATGATGTGGATAATCCAGAGCCAAAAAAAATTTCTTCAAAAAACTTATGTACAAACCCAAATCTTCTGCATGGATTGGTTAGAGTAGGAAAGGAGTCTCAGAGAGAAGTCTGGGAAAATGAAAGTGTCTGAGTACCTATCCAACAGCAAAATAAGGTGATCATAGATCAAAGCATGATAGAACCACCAAACACTAAACACAGATTCTGCTAGTGATGTTCTTCTAAGCAGGTCCTTACAACTACCCTTCTCTCCTTGACTGATGAGCATGTATCATACCTGGGATGTGCTGATGTGATCTAGTTCTAGCATCCAGGGCAAAGCATTCCCTCATTTCAGCTCCTAATGGGTTAATAAAGGGCTGGCACAGCCTAGGCTTCCACAGGCAGCTTAGCTGTTAATTTGGGAATGTCTCAACTTCACCTCCAAGTTTTGAAACTTTGCCATGCCTTTTCATTAGCTGTATTTTCCTTCTAGAAACCACCGCATATCTGTATCACTAGATCTTTACAACAAAGCCCAAAGGATTTCATACTTTTCAGTGAGTGTTCCTAACTATTCCCAGCTCTCTTTACTAGGAATCAGCTACAGTTCCTGCTGGCTGCATGTACTGCTCATGTAGGCAATACATTTTCCAGATTCTTTCCACCTTCCACTCCTTTTTACTAGAGATGTGCTCAAACATGAGAACAGATTAAGCTGAAGTAGAAGAAACATTGGAGCCGTGTTGGCCCTGTAGTTTTATCGCAGAAACTTTTTTTGGAAATCAGCACAGAGCTCTGCACAGAAAACAGTATAATTCCTCAGTTTGTGTACCTCCAGCCTTTTATAAGCAGCATCCAGCAGATACCATAAATCTCAAGAAGTAAAATTCCTACTTCCCACTCCCCCTCCTCCCTCCCCCCACCCAAAAAAAAAAGGTATAATACTAATGAAGATATTATTCTGATTTCATCTTCTACTCTATGACAAGGGGCAACAAGGGCCAACTGCTACCTGATGGGTATCCTTAAGACAAGGGGGACCAGGAGACATGGCAAGACACCAGCTACAACATACCTTTGATTACCATCCTAAACAGAACTCTGAAGTCACTACTTTCAGGCATAGATTTTCAATCACCATTAGCAGACCTCTCTGCCTTTTTTCTGTCTGCTTCATCCTGGCTCCAGTAGAGCTCCACAGGTTTATACCAGTTCAGAACTTGGCTTTCCAGTCCTAGCTCTTCCAGGATTTATGCCAGTCCAGAAACCAAAAATAACTTCAGGGAATAGGCCCTCTTGTATCAGACTCTGCACCAACATGAAGTAAGAAATAATATCTGAAGAAGCTCACTAGAAGAAGAGGGCCCCTCAACTACAAGAGAAACATTGAGGGGCTGGGGCATGTCCAGAGAAGGGCAATGAAGCCAGTGAAGGGTCTGGAGCTCAAGTATGATGAGAAGCAGCTGAGGGAGCTGGAGGTGCTTAACCTGGAGAAAAGGAGGCTCTGTGGTGACCTTGTTGCTCTTCACAATTTCCTGAAAGGAGATTGTAGACCTGTGGGGATCAGTCTCTTCTCCCAATTATACTAGAAATAATTTCCTCACTGAAAATGTTGTCAAACGTTGGAACAGGCTGCCCAGGGAAATGGTGGAAACACCATCCTTGATGGTACTTAAAAGATGTGTAGATGTGGCAGTTGAGGACATGTCTTAGTTGTGAATGTGGCGGTGCTGGGTTAACAATTGGACTGAATGTTCTTGGAGGTCCTTTCCAACCTTAAAGATTCTGAGATTCTGTGATTCTAAATGAGACAGCAAATGGCACCACAGTGACAGGAAGGTGTCTGATGGAGCATGGCAGAGCATTGGAGGTTGGGTGTCTGAACACCACACACTGATTATGCTGGTATAGCACTGCTTACACTTGTATTTCCACCCTAAAGTACTAAATCCGTCTGAGGTTAAGCTCCCACAATTTAAGAATACAAATAGACCCAAAAAGCTTCATTTTGGAAGACTCCATTTCTTGGGGAGCCAGTGACAGCATAATGACATTGCTGTAAATTCACCTCTGGGCAAACTAGTCACTGCCATGAAATTGTTACCTTCTTTCCTGCCTTTCCTATCTGCTCCCCAGTTGACACTTTTCACAGTGACAGTCATCAGCCTGTGTATAATATAATCACAAGGCTGCTTCTGGCTCCAAGCCATTCCAAAAAAAAACATTTCACAGTACCCTACATTAAAATGCAGCCCCTGTCCTGTACCTTTCTCCTAGGTAACTTTTTGTTCCTTTCCTCCACTCCATGCTTTTGGGTTTAGGGGGTTTAGGTTTGTTTGTGATTTTTTTCCTTTTTTTGTTCTATCACATTATCCCATGTTGCAGTTGTAAAACCACATTATAAAAGCAGCCAATATTGAACTAATTTTATCACAGGGCTAGTAATAAAGTTTAACACCAACTATAATATTGTTGTACACCAGAAATATTGCAACAGAACTGTAATATCCTGTTAAATTCATTTTCCATCCAACACCACAAGATCTGTTGAAAGATGTTAAAGGTGAAAGGTTTGTAGATTTTTAATTTTCCTCTTTTTTTTGGCTTTATTTTTGAAGAGCACTATAAATGTTTAAATTTCATAAAAATATACATCACAAGTTTGGCAGTAATTGTTCTGGTGACACCTCTAGAGCCTTCATTGTCTGAAAAGTAATGGATGGCCAGCAGCTACCCTGGAAAGCAATATACATCATTAGAACCAGCTCATAGAAAGGAAGAAGTAGTTTTAACATGGTCCCCATTACTGTGGTATCTTGTCCCCTCCTAATGCTTTATACATTTATTCTTAGGTACCCCAGGGAACTAGATGCAATTATCCTTTTCTTCTTGGGCAGAGAAATGGGTAAAATGTTAAGCAGCTTGCCCCAGGTGACACAAAAAGTTTTATGGTACTCCACGGATCTGAATCAGCAACGCTGGCACAGAGGCAGGGCTATCTGCTCCTCCCATGGGAGAAAGACAGGGATGACTAAATGCTTCTTCCTGCAATCAGCCCTTTCTGAGAACACTGACCACTTTCTACTGCCTCCAAGGAAAGTCTCAGCCACCTATAGGAACACACAGGATTAATTAAAAGCATTCTTTTAAACCAATTAACTTAAACTGGTAGAAACCCTTGTGTAGATACTCTCAGTGGATTTTAAGCTATTTTTTTAAATTCAGTTTAACCTGAGTCTCTGCATTTGCCAGCTGTGCCCCAGCATCTTTCACATCTTTTCAACTGCTTCTGTTTTTAAACTAATTTTAATTAAGTGCACACACTCTGTGTGGTCAAATCCTGAAGGGACTGTAGGAAGGCAGGCAGAGATACTAGGAAAAAGAGTACAAGTCAGTACAAGACAATCCCAGGTTCTGCAGCTCAGCTCTCTGCAGTGCCAACTGTCTTAAGTTCAGTGTATGTGGGTTGAGAACTCAGCCCTGTCCTGATGAACTTATGGCCTCCATAGAAATTAATCTAGACTTTAATGACTGCATTTGTCCAAAGAGAAAAGCAAGATGGAAAATAGGAATGATGGTGAGCAGCTTGTTACAGAAGAACAAAAACGTATCAGGAGACCCGATGTCTCCTGATGGTCCAGCGCTGCTGTCTCTGCCTCCTCCCAGAGCAGGGCTAAAGGTAACTTGGGGACAAGTCTCAAGGCTGAGCTTTTCTATGTGATACAGCATGGAAATCAAAATATGTATGTCTGGCATGGAGTCATCCCAAAAGACACAGTATTTATGGGAACTGCCCATGTATCTAAACAAGCAAAAACCACAGAGAGATGGAGAACTGTAGATTTCATTGACCATTCTTTGATCTAAACACATGTAGTACACATTAAACAAGATACCTCAGGAAATATTTTTAAACATGTTCTAACCTCATTAAGAAAAAATTGGAGGACAAAATACCACTTACCCATAAACCTTTCCTCTTTTGAATTATCTTTTTAAAAGATCACTCAGTGTGTTTTTTTCATTTTTTAATGTATGTGCCAAGGGGACAGTAGACTGAAACACAGAAGGCTCTAGTCCTTTCTGAGCTCTAATTCACTTTTCCCATCTCCCTGTAACTAGCTGAAGAATGCTAATACTCCCAGGAATTTTTCTTTTTGTACTTAAACCCCCTTCTCTCTTTTATAGACTCCAGAACTGAGATGGTCATGCAGCAGTGACTGACTGTCTCTCACTGTTGCAGATCATGACTGTAATGGATACGGCATTCCAGAGGATAGGAACCAAAGCCTATGGTAATCTGCTGGTCAGAAACTCAGTCTCTCTTCCTGTATGGCCATTCTGGTTAGCACAGAACAGCAATAACAATACAAATCCTTTCAGATAGGACCTGTCCACAGTTTCCAAGCATTTTCTTTAGACTGCAGCCTAAAAATGTCTTTAAAAAGCTGTTCTCCTGCAATATTTGCAGGGGAAAATCAAAATTTGTGCTGTGACTGTGATTAACTTAACTTTGGATGTGCACAAGGAATAATCTCCAGGACAACAGGAGTGTGTGTGTGTGTGTGTGTGTGTGTGTGTGTGTGTGTGTGTGCGCGCGCGCACGCACGTGCATAAACATCAAAACCACAATCAGTGGCCAATATATTCTGCTGTCCAAAATAATTTTGTGTTTCTGGCAGGAATTGTAGCCTTCACAAGAGCTTCTTTGTTGGTCATATATTGAGGCTGGAAGAGGAAAATATTTACATCCACTGTGAGAGGCTTTGCATTGTTAATTTATTCCACCAGAAACTAGAAAAGTTGTCATGGACAGTAATAAAAGGGGAAATGAAAGGAAATTAATTAAGGACCTGTGAAAAGCTGGAAGAAAGAGGAGAATCAGAAATCAAAGTCACATACACTACACAAGAACCAGATATCAAGAAAATTTTCAGAGATCAGGTGGCAATATATTAGTGGCAGAAATTGTCGTGGCTATTTTCCAACGGCAGCTCAGGAATATGAGACAGTCTGTTAGATGCACAAGCAAATATGAACCAAACAGAAGCCTCATTGCACGTGGAGAGCAGGAAGACATCAGGATGGCTGGGTTGATGAAACTTTGTGAGAGGCCTCTGGGAAAGAGCTGGAGGACTAGCTGCCTTCAACAAAATGTGACAAGTGTCAGGATGTAACTTAAGGACTGACTTCCCAGTGAAGGGATTTCCTGCCTTCTTGCATTTTAAAGCATTTTCTAATGCAGTGACAATTGGACTGAAAGGGACCTTCCTGAACTGCTACAGGTTTATGTGGATTCTGCAAAGGTGAATTTCATCACAAAGGGGACAAGGTTAGAAATAAGTAAGTCCACTTTAATCATCAACTTATCATGGTGTACTGGTAATAAAAAGCATTCCTTTTTTTTTCTCTTTCTCTATGTTTACTCTTCTATCAGTAAAATTCTTTACTTAACTTGTCTTAAACTACCTTTGATTTGCATACATTTAAATGAACAAGACCTATTTTACTTCCTGTAGTGGAGCTGTGGCGATTTACTCCTGCAAAAATTTTTAATCATATCCATAAAGGCAAAGACAATCCAGCTTGAGGATAGCTATGTGTTATCCTACAGTGCAGCACAAGAGAGGTTTTAAAAAGAATATGTGTGTGAAGGCAAAGCACAGATTTTAAGGCCAGAAGAGATTGATAAAAATCAGTTTAGTTTATCTGCTAAATAGCATAGATTTTCAGAAATGCTCTGAAGTAAGTCTCTTAGGATTACACAAAATACCTCTAATGGAGTTGGAAAGTGAACCCAAACACACATGTCCTACTGCAGCAGGTGACCTGCAAGGCCACAGTTCAATTGTCTCAGGAGGAAGTGAGTCAGGCATTTTCTTTATATCTCATTGAGGGACCATTTGCTTTTCCTGTGTCTCACATGACTGACCTGGGACTATGCCCTCAAGCAGCAGCAGAACAAATCACAGAGTGCAAATTGCTTAAAAAACTTGTGCAGGTGGATAATGAAAAGTACAGCTGAAAACTGTTCTCTGTGAGAAGATACTGAGAGCGACTTCTCCTGAAAACAGACCCATCTCTTCTGATGGCATATTCTGTTTCTTCCTCTGTCTTTCCTGAACCCTTCAATGCAAAAAACCATGCAAAACCATCATCTGGATGGTTAAACTCATGTTGTCTTCTTCTGAAACATTTATTTGTAATGTTTCAGACTGTACTACCACCAGACAAATATTTTTGTTAAATACTATTTACCTCTAAATTCTTTATTTACCAGAAGAAAGTTTCTAAGTTGTCTTGATAGAACATCCTCTTCTTCCTTCTCCAGCTGCAAACTTGTGTGCTTCCCCTTCAATTCTTCCAAACCACTTTTTCATTTTATTTTTTTTCATCTGACCATAACTGTGTGGACAGTGCCTTAACCAGCGTGGCTCATCAGTTCTGTTTTAAACAGCTTAAGTGACTTTCAAAAGTCAAAGATGCCTTGCCATTGCAAGATACCTTTGATCATGCACATGAGCAGAAGAGCCTTAAAAAACAGGCAAGATTGAACTAACTCAATCCAAGGTACAGCCATTCTCACTGTCTTCAGACACAACCACAGAGCAGTTGCGTCTGGACCACATTCAGAGTCTGTTCTGAGTTTCTATGCTGAGATCCCACTGGAACAATGTAGAACTTAATTTATCTTACATGTTTACCAAGCTGTCTTTTGGGGACATCCATAATGATTCTGTTTTTATCTGGCAACAGAGTAGGACAAAGGTGCAGTGACGTGAAGAAAGATACATGAGCTGTCAGAAGACAGGTAACACATCTTGCTAACATACTCTGTTCCATTTTCCCCCCAATAGCCTGGAGCAGTGTTTTCCTTTTAAAAATATCCCATCAGCTCTGACAGATGGATTAAGGCTTAAAAGCATCAATATTTTGGGAAAGTAGTACCTGCTAGCAGGCTAGATATAGGTTTGTCATTCAAGAGGTTTTATATTTTGTATTATGTCCCTTTCCTGAAAAGCAGCAACCATTTATTTTAAACATTATCTACTGGTAGGGGTTGGTTGGTTTTTTCTATCTTTCCCTTTTTTTTTTTCTTTTTTTTGTGGGCTTGTTTTGATTTCTTCAGTGGACACCTCATTTGTCAGCAGTGGGAAAGAGTGGAAGTGTTTTCCCTTGACTGTCCTGAAAGGTGACTGCTAAAAAACTGTGATTGTTCTTGCCCAAAGTGGGTTACCAGAAGGTCATTGCAAGAGGACATAAGGAAAAGAAAAAGAAAAAAAAAGAGAAGACAAATATCCCAGAAGCAGATTTAAAGAATTCTGATAAATTTCTTTCATCTCTCAGGAAAGGCTGAATCAGTCTTGTTGTTCATATTCCCCATCATACTTCTGACAGGCTGTTTTGCTTATCTGGCATTTTGACTCAGATGCATCTCACCTGATAGCAGGCAGAGACACTGAAGTTAGGACTGTCGTTATCTGGGCACCAGCTACAGTCAGAGAAGAGAGAGGCACCTCAGGAGAAGGATTCACATCTGAGGAGGGTGAATCATTCTCTCAAGATGCCAGTATTTCTCCATTTCTCAAGATGCTGCTGGCACAAACCGCAGTAAGTCCATACAATGAGGCTTCTAATTTTGGAACCTTGGTGAAATGCCTGAAGTTTGATGAGTGAATCTAGACTGTGGTGAATCTCCCTCTCATCGTAGCTGCAGCTTGAAGAAAACAAAGATATCAAAGATATTCACCCCTTTGCTGTACAGGAATATTGTGGAGGGAGGCAAGAGGAAAGAATTCACAAAGGAGAAGAGAAATAAAGGGAAGAGAAATGTGGAAGTTTCCAAGGGGAAGTGAGGAAATCTATCCTGCTTTTGCCTTCTGGCTTTGTGAGCTGAGTTAAAGGCTTCTTGTCTATGCCACCTCCACAGCCAGAAGGCTGCTGAAATACAGGGTTTGATTCTGGCCCAAAGCTCAGGCAGGAGCATAGATGAGGATTTGCACATGGTTCCCATCTGCTTCCTAACCAGTCCTATCCAATAACTCATGCAGCTGAATGGTTACTGTCCTGGGAATGATAGGATTGGGATGGCCAGTGACTTCAGCCCAAAGACTCAGAGTGGCTGAATATATTTGCTGGAAGGATAGAAAAACATCAGCAAGCTCAATGCAATTCCAGCAAAAAAAATTTCACTCCAGGAGATTCTTTGGTGTGCAGTATTTTCTTACTCCTAAGTACTATATGCAGAGTTAACAGAAATTGAATGGGTTTTGGCTCAAAATAGCAATAGGAGATGGAAAACCAGAGTCAAGTCAGGAGCCCAGCACTGAGCAGATCAGCAATGTGATCTCATCTGGAAACCCTAAATCCAGGATGCCCTGGCAGCATTTTTTCCATCAGTGTTCTTTCAGTCTTGAGAAGCCAACAGGACACTGTAGACCCAGGAGTTCCATCCCAAGTGGAAGGAATGTATAAGGACATCAGCTTTTGAGTTGCTGCCCTCTTAGGCCTTCTCTGGGGCACTGTCACTCTGTCATTTCCTCATATGTTTCCTAGCACAGTCTACAAAGTACTACCTACTGTGCTGAGCCCCACAAAAGGATCAGGGGGTTGCCATCAAGGAGGCACTTGGCAGAAGTCCTCTCCTGATGGTGTTTAGGTTTCCCAACTCAGTCACTCTGGCATGTGGCTATGAAGGCACTGCTTGTGCAGTTCTCCCCACTGTTCATTTCCTAAGGGGCACAGTGTCTTCCCCGCATCCTGTTTTCCCACCATCCTGTACTCAGAAGTTCATTTTATCAGATACAGGATGCCCAGTTCTTTCACGCATTTGAATTGCAGGTAAGGGATGATCAACCATGCTTTTCTTCTCCTACCAGTTTTGGCAAAGGGGTTCTTGTGAGCATCAGGGTGAACCATTCAGGGCCTATGAGAGCCATGAAGAATCTGAGTGTGACCTAAAGACTGTCACACCAGTTGCCCTGTGTTCTCAAGGGAGAGGCATCCTCTGAGACCATGCAGCCCACTGAAGATATAAATCAGTGAAGATATAAATCACTTGTCCTTCTTCATAAAGAAGCCCCAGAGCAACTTCACTGCGGTGGGACACAAACAGGATGCAAGGAGGGTGCTGATGCCATGGTGACTTACACCATGGTTTGGGTCACACAGCAGGGCATGTGGTTAGTACTGAGACGCAAACCTTTATTTCCCAGCTTTCCTTGTCAGTCACTTGCACATCAGAAAGTTCCAAAGCCATGGCTTGAAACATAAAATCCAGTGTCCAGACTGAGTGTGGGAGGCAGGAAAGCATCCTGAAGCTGAATATTGAGAGTAGCAGGAATTGGAACTCCTGTAGTATAGTTACCCCAGGGAAGGCTCCCAAGTGTCTCGTTTTGCATGTCTCAAACCTGAGGGTGACTATAATTATCAGTGTTGCTTGGCGGCAAGAAAGCCAGAGAAACAAGCATTTACAGCGAGACTGTGCACCACCTACTCCCACTGGTGAGCATTCCCATGAGTAACTCCAGGGGAGCCATGTGTGAATAGCGTTGCATCTCCTGGAGAATAAGGTTCACAGCCTGGACCCTGAGCATTATTTTAAGCCTCTGAAAGGTCCCCTCAAATCAATCATTCCTCTGCTCACAGGCATACACACTGCAAGTTCTACACTGTGCTTAATGGCTTCCCAGTTAAAGCTTCCTGAATTAAAAATAATGTGTGCCATGCACTGTGTCATGTCCATGTACACATGTGCAATAGGAAAGCAGTACAGGCACCATAATACACAGTTTGCTCGACACTCTGTAATAAGATCAGATAGTTTCAGTACCTTTTTGTTGGCTGTTTTTCACCTGAGTGACATGCTTATCCATTTTGGTATACAAACTTCTACAAGGTCATCTAGGATGTTGTGTTTTACCTTGATTGATAGCACGGAGCAAGGAAGTGTGACTGATCCCTGCAATCGTGTCTTAAGCTATTTTTCTCCAGATCCTCAAGGGTTGAAATCCCTCATTTAAAATGAAAAAAAAACACATCAAAACAAACAAAATAGAGAGCCCATTTTGATCCAAAAGACTAGAGCAGTCAAAGCTGAAGTACCCATCCTGTCTGTTAATAACTTTCAAAAGTTTTTACCACAAGATTAGAATGTGACAGTAAAATTCTGCAACACGCACACAGTGTGGGAGGAATAAAAATTACATTCAGAGTTTGAGTCTGGAAATTTGTGCCTGAACAGGGAAAAGCAAGGGATGTGTTTAATCAGCAGGCACAAGCATCCCCTTCTTGTAAGACAGAAAAAGACAGCACTTAAACTTGATAACTCCTTGGAAATAGCAAGCGAAGAACATGGATCGGACGTCAGCAATGCTCACTGGGGAGAAGAAACACAAAATGGAGTTAGAATTAACATGTCCTTTCCACACACATGTGCACTGTACATGGCAGAGTAATTTGTTTAGTGTTTTCCCCTACCTGCTCTCCTAGATGCATTACCAATGCCCTGTCCCTGTGCCCTGCAATGCACCCTTTTATATTCCATGGATCAGATTCACCAGGGAGGCTGAGAGATTCAGCTGTCAGTGGGGTCCCCCACTGGGAGTAGTTAGATGCTCCTCAAATTCTTAGCAATACAGCAGCATTGTAACAGGTAAGAGAAAGGAAACTGAAACACTGAAAAGGAGAAATCTTGGTTAAATATCCTTCAGCAAAACAGGGAACTACAGCCAGGTGGCCCATGCCCTCAATGGCAGAGATCTTTCAAGTAAGGTTAGTCTTGTGCCCTTCCAGCATAGTGCAACAAAAACCATGCTGAAATGCACAACTGGGTTTTCTTTTAAATGCAAACAAAAAGGGACTAGAACCAGAAACTTCTCTCCCTCCAAGTGGACCTCAGGGCAGGACTGAACTCTTAACCAAGAGTAAATCCTGCCTCACCAGCTACGAGCCTCTCTCCTGCCCTTCAATACTGGGGCTCTCCCTAGCCTTGGGGCAAGGATCTGGACATTTTGCCTGATTCCCAGGCATCACTGTGTTTTTATATAAGAAGCATAGCCACCCATCCTGCCAGGGCTCCCAGACTGTGCTGAACACTTTCCAAAGCTGATACCTGCTGATAGCAGTGCAGTCTCCAGAGGGTGTGGAGGAATGAAGACTTGTCATGGATTGGGGCTTCTGAACAAAAGCGTCAGCCCACCTTCATAACAGTCTTTGCCAGGGGAACATCAGAAAAGTGGGTCAATCAGAAAACTGAGGTTGGCACTTCGGTAGGCATTAATCTTCTTCTGTGGACTTCTTCATTGAGACTCTGGAAATATTCACATCTATCCACATCAGACTAAGCTCTTGTGTGTCTTGCCCTGCAGGCTCCAGTTCTCTGCATGGGACTAGCAGACTGGAGGGTTCATGCAGCCTGAGTTCCTAGAAGCTGTAACGGGCACAGCAACAAAAATGATGACCGGTAGGTAACAGGTCTTTTTCTTTGCCACTAGAAATATTGTCATTCAAACAATGCTATGCCTGGCACAGTTGTTCTGTAAAGTGTTCCCAGCACAGGCAGAGCTGGTAGACTTGGAGTTTGAAGGCCACAGGAATCAGTCTGAACATCGCACACAACTCCACCGTGACAGACCCAGAAATGTGGCCCATGTTTCTTGCATCAAACACTCACACCTTGTGATTGAGCTAGAGCTCTTCTTCTCAAAAGACACCCAAACCTTGATTAATGTTGTTAATTAACTTCATTGCAAAAGGGACTGCTACCCTCTTTGACTGATTTTATGCTAACTGTTATTTTTAGGCTATGAATGGTTACTGAACTTTCTCCTTGCACAGAGGGGCTTCCCAGGAAGGATGCCTTTCAACTAGAATACAGTGTGTTATCAAAGCAAAGAATTTCCTCTCTCTCTCTCAATCTCTCTCTCTCTCCAGGGAGAAATGAGGTTCTGACTACAGCAGTGTCACTCACTGAGGTGACAGGTTAAAGTGTATATGAGTGCAGACTACAAGTATATGCAAACCCCTTCCAAATGCCAAAATGTATATTACTGTCTTTTCATTTGAGGGAAATAAAATCTTTTTTTCTATGTTTAAAAAAAAAAAAATTTACTTTGAGCACCAAGTCCTCATCTTGCTCCTTTGAAGTTACTTCAGAGTGGTTCTTAGACCTTTGGGTCAGCACTGGCAGAGCCCCTAATCCAGACCTCAGTTTAGTAAACCATGACTTATTTTATTGTTTTGAATACCTGAAATTTTGTGAAGTAGTGGCATGAGTGCCTTACATCTTCAAGTCAATGTGACTGTGCCCACCCTCATAATCCTGTGCAAAGACAGAATGTTAATTAAGCATGTGTTTGATTTATGTTATCCTTTCTGGGAAGCAGAGTACAACTCCAGCTAAAAGGCAATACTGTGTTTATTTTACTTCTTCACTGACTGTTCCAAACATGCAGTAGTTTATGGATATAAATAATGTTTTAGAGTAGGGAATGGTCGTGGTGGAAACTAAGCCCAACTTTTGAATAAGCCATGAGGAAAAACTAACTTGAATCATGCAATGAATTCTAGGAAGCTGAAACAATTAATTCTTTCATGGGTGAAATATAAGCCAAAAAAATAAAAATTTAATGTCCCGTGGTGACAGCAAAATTTAAAAGTCTGGTATTAAAAAAGACAGAATTCCCCACTAATATATGAAAACAATGTTTTCATTTAGGCCAGAAGAAATCTGGACTAGTTCCATTTGGATCATTGAGTTTGTTCTGGATTTACCCCAGGGTAAATGAGAACAGAAGATGATCCTCCCAGGTTTTCTGTCAGGGCCAGACTCCAAGAAGCTGATACCCCTACAGCTCCAAAGTATGACCTCTTCATCACCACTGATATCTGAGTGGATCTAAATATTTGTGCTCCCTACTGTCTTCCACTTTTGAGAAGGCTCCTTTCTAAGAGCAACCCCTCTGCATCTCAGCTCTTGTAATGTTACCAGCTGCTGGAAAAACTTAGATCTAATACTGATTAATCACAAGTATTTTTCATAGTGAAAAAATAATATCTGAAGACATGTACAGCTAGGATGTTGTGGGAGACTACAATTCAGACAGCAAAACATCCTTGGTTAAAATGGTCTATTTCTGAGTGAGAACATTTATCACTAAAAAGACAATGATTTATTGGGAAAAAAAGACATTAAACCAGATCTAATTTCACAATGTTGTACTCAAAACATCAGTAGTGGATCAAGGGTTGGACTTGATGATCTCAGAGGTCTTTTCCAACCCAGATGATTCTATGAAAATGTAACCACCAGTATTTCAGCTCCTGTTAGTATCTCTACTACCTTCAGCTACTCATGAATCATGAAAACAAATACTGTTTGCATGTTCCATGACTGACACAGGGATTCAAACCAACCTGGAAGGTGTCTGGGTCAGAGACCATCCTTCCATACTGCACCAGAGGAGAATCAGTCTCTAAGCCAAGTTCCAAAGGGTTGGGCTAACAGAATTGTAGGATAATCACACAGCATCTGCTACATTTTGCCATGGTGCTGGTGATATCTCTTGAGAGATCTGGGAAATAATGGCAAGATCACAGAGATCAGGGCAGAGGGACATGTCTCAAAAATAACTACAATTTATAATTTAGATTAATAATAGGAAGGTCATGAAGCTGATTTCTTTTATTCTGAGTAGAGCTTTATTTTATTTCTGCCTAAACTATCCTTGCTCCCTGTATGCCCCTATTCAGCAGAACACTTGCAAGGTTAAATTTAAATATAAGTATGAGCCCAATCAACATATCTCTTCTGGCTGCTAAGAGAAGCCCTGAGGCTGTTTAGAAAACCAGGCTGTACTCACAGAGAATTTGTGGTGTTGGCTCAGACACTGCCAGAGCACATTTTCTACGGAGTGCAGTAAAGGCATCGCTGTTGGCTTCAGGTGGACTGAAGGAAGTGTTTTGTGCTGGTTCTATCAGGATCCTGAGCAGAGCTGAGGGAGGAAGCCAGGTGAGTAAACTCAGACCTGTCTGACACATTTTGCAACCACAAAGGGAACCTTAGTTAGATTCATGCTACAAAGCCAACCCAGCTGCTGCTCAAAATTCAGCCTAATGTTTGTTCTACGTTCCCACAGGTAATATCCCGGTAGCAGTGGTTTATACTACTGTAAGAGAAGTATTTTAAACACTTTAATGGCCTTCTTTATACCCATCCTCTCCTCCAGTGGGTGCAAATAATTGCTAGTGCAATTTTGTAACCCCAGTTACTTGCAGTTATGGTGCGTGTCATTGACGTGCCTAACTAGCTGATAAGATATGTGGGTGCAATCAGATGCTGTAATTAGAAGTTTAAATGACACGAACTGCACCCACACATAACTGCAAGTGCAAAATTGTATCCATAACATCTTGGAAGCAACAAAGAGAGAAAGGACTCAGAAATTTGTCCCTGCAAATGTTAATTTGCATGGCAATAAACTCCACCCTATTTGGCAAATACACTTTCATTACACAAGATTTAAGCCAATTGATTCTAAACAACCTGAGAGTGTTCAGACACTCAGCATTAGACACAGCATCTTAAAAATTATACTAGTCTGCTGAACTAGGGCAAGGAACTTTTCTCTTCAGTTAGGTAACACATAGTTCATGTCTTCGTTACTGCCTTTGCCACGATTAGAGTAAGCAAAAGCCTTTGCTTGCAATGACAGATTTTTATAATGATTTCTCAAGGCTGTAGCACACTGTAAGTGTATTTCGTATTTCATGATAAGCAAATGGTGTGCAACAAATAAGAAGGTTCTTGCTTTGGAGTTTCTCTTGACACCATAGTCATATAATATACCGTTATATATTCCAGCCTAATGCAAAGCAGAAATTTTAATCTGACACCACTTTGCAGACATTATCCAAAGTTTTGGAAACATCAGAGGAATTTTTGATAGTTTTACTGGGAAGAGAAAGATGCATTTTGATGCTAAATCAGAATTGTCAGTGTTTCTCTTATTTCTCCCTTGCTTTAGCCCCAGAGCCCCATTTAACTATCCCTGTGCACTGCAGTGTGTGCCACAAAACTGGAACTATTTCCTCAGGCTGTTTGTTATTTCTCCCTCTCTTCTAGCCAAGGGAGAATGAGAAAAAAACTGAATCAAGTAAGAGTGAACAAAGCCAAAATAAAAGCACAACAGAAAGGGAGTACAGAGGAATAAAGTAAAAATGCTGAGAGATCACATCCTTTCATCTCTGCTCCAGTGTTTTGGCTCAGCAGTGCAGCCTTTCCCCTTGCTGGGAGAGGAAGCATGAGGAGACCATGGCAGAGCAACACAGTGTGGGCTGCTTGCTGTGCCTTGGGGTGATCCACCACCTTGAGCTTGGAAGTTGTGTTTGGCCTGCTGAGGTCAGGAAAGCAGTTTTCAGACAAGGAAAATCATTTTAGCTCTTGAGGAGAGTTAAAATGCAGCAGTGTGTGCTCTGAACCCTCCTTACACTCTCCAGTGTCACTCTGCCCTTTAGCCAATCTGTGCCTGCTTGTTCAGCTGGGGTATTCCCACTCCCAAGTGTCAGAAGAGTTTGAAATCTTTGGGAGATGCCCATCCTGGAGTTCAGGAAGTTTCATCAGGCCCCACCAAGTGTCATCTGCCTCAATCTGGGACTCAGCACCTCCTGTGCATTACAGAATGCCACAGTCTACAGCAGCTTCCTACTGCATCCCACATGGTTCCCCACCTCCTGTCTCTACTTCAAATGCTTTGCAGCTGACCCTAAAAGAAGCAAGCCAAAATCCCAGTTATCTCAGAAGCAGTCCCCAGAGAGTAGGGCTGGCTAATGGCAAACAGCTGCAGCTGTTAATTTTATCTCAAGGGATCTGGGCTTTAACAGTGAAGGTCCCAGGTTCAGATCCTGCTGACAGACTGTAAGATTAATACTAATAATCTTGCCTAGAAAAATACAGTGGGGATCACCTTCTTTGAGGCCCCAGGTGCCTGGGAGAACAGAGTGCAGGTGATGTCTGAGGTACCATGTTGTCCTCTTGGCTGGATAAACAGAAAGTTACTGTGGTGGCTTTAATTTTTTTCTCCCTCTTTTTTTTTCTCTTTCTCTAATAGAGTTTTCTCCAATTATCACACACTGTGGCTGTCCATAGACTGACTATTTCACACCATCTGAACTAAATGTCTGCTCTCCATTAGGTGTACAGAATTTCCATATGCCCTGGTTGTTTCTACTGCCATCTCTTCTCTTGAACCTGTGGAGATGTTGGCTCTGTTATCCAAACCATCCTACTCAGCTCCTCATACCTACTTGCTAATAGAGCAGAGGGATCCAAATAGAGATTACAAAATGGCAGGTCCCTGGATCAGCCTGGCACCAGTGGGACATGAGCAGCACTCAACCTTGGACTTCCAGGATGCAGAATCTGCATTGCTGATGGATAACTCAAAAATGGGGTGAAATAATATCACAAAAGCAAGTGAAAACTCTTAGATAGCATCAGCAGACTTCATCAAATGAGCTGGAGAGGGCTCTTGGCCCAGCTTTCCATGGACATCTGGCTACCTAGTGCTGCCTTGATAATGCCAATCTTCACCTCCGTCCTTTGGGACATGGGAGAGGGCAGATGAGCCATCATCCATGTATAAAGTTTGGCTGTGGCAATAAGGAGGCTACTGCAGCCATGAATAATCTGTTTTCCACAGTTTCCACAACCCATGTGGTGTGAAAAGCTGGACAAGGATTTGTAAATGAATTGAGCCCAAGAGTAATTACACGTTCCTGCAGATTACTTGGTGCCATAATTGCACTTAGTATTTACCATGTGACCTAAGCCAGAAATAATCATGTATTTACTTTATATTTATATTGTAACGTGCCATGTACTGTAATTATACTGCCACTCCATGGTACTTAACACATCATCAAATGTTCCACAATTATCATGTTAGTAAATAGCACTTACTGAGATTTGTGGCCTGTAATTTCAAGCATTACCTGCTAAAGATTTATTGTAGCAATGTCAAAAAAATGTTTCTTGACAATGTCATTTAATATAAAAAATGTCAAGTCCTAGAACCAACAGGAATTAGTTTTAAAAATTTCAAAATTTGGAAGTACAAAGGGAAAGCTAGATTTGAAATTAAGGGCTTTTCCAGTAAAGTAACAATCAATTCCATGAAGAATTCTCCAGATTCTTCCAGTTGAGGTTGCAGAAAATTAAAAGTGAAAACTTTCAAACTTCAGAGATTAAATAAAAGAATTAAATCTACCTTGAGACTCTTAGAAAAATGTTTTGAAAGGAGTTAATATCCACTTGACCTCTCATTTAATACTGATTAAATCTCTGTGTGGCTAAAACCAAACCTTGGATTTTCTGGGTGGACTTATGCTTACATATGCATTTGGTCATAGAAGTATCCCCTTCTATTTCAGTAGAGTTACTCATGATTAAGTCAAGCATGTACTTTGTTGGTGCTTTGCTGGTCTAAAATCTAAGTGTGAAAGTCTTAAGATGTTGGTCAAAGTTCATTTAAACAGGAAAGCTTTAGAACATTCTCAAATTTTCATGATTCAATGGGCTTTTTTCCATACAGTAACACAGACGGGGGCCTGGATATCACTGACGTCTTGCAAAAAAATAAAAAAATAAATCAATGAAGACCCATATCAATCCCCATATTAAATACATCACAAAACACGTAAAGAAACATCCCCGCCCAAGCTTCCCTTCCTTCCTTATGTTTTCTGTCTTGACTGCAAGCCCATGGAATGGCATCTCATGTAGAGATCCAAACCTGGAATTAGGAATACCTTCTCTTGATCCTCTGATTCAAGAGCACAGACAAGCCATTATGTTCAAACTGAAGGATGAAATCCTGGCTCCACACAATAGTTTTTCTGCTGAATTTTCTGAGGCCCAGGTTATTCCCTCAAAACCTCATCTCTTACTTTGGCCTTGATCTGCTCAACATGTACAAATGAGCTTAACTTTAAACACTGATAGTACCATTTACCTCATTAACTGGAGCTGGATGAATAATTCATAATGCATAATTTATCCAATGAATCTCACTTCTTTTTGTATTTGTGAATTGTCTGCAAATAGATTCTTGATTGGACTCTTCATCTTAAATTATTTGCAGGTTTTTTGGTGAATCATAATCAGTCTGCAGGTAGTTTGTAAGTTGAACATGTCGAGCAGTCACAGTTTGCAGTTCATGCTGTGTGGGTTCGCTGGAGGAACTTCAAGGTAATGCTCCTGTTTCCTCCCTGGAAAGCTTTATATAAGTAACGAACTACAGGATGAATTTCAAACTGCACATATGAACGTAAAACATGGAAATTCACACCCGTGCTGAGCGCTGTTGTCAAATTCACAATCTCTCCCCAGTGAACAGTGCTACAGAAAAGTAAATATCAAACCTGCCTCTGTACCTGTGGCCAATCTGAGGGCTTGGAAACATGAGCAAAGGTACTGCAGGGTGACAAATTTCAGCCTAACAGCTGATCCATGGTAGCTGCCCCTGTCAATGACCTCAGGCTGAGGAAACCTGGATTAATTGAGCCTCTCCTCAACAGAGGTTAAACTACCAGATTGCCTTGTGCTTGCTGTGGGTTGAGTTCTGCTATAGGTGTAAATAAAGTGACTTCTTCCCGTGTCTGAAGCTGGAAGGTGTTTTTTTCACCCAGCTACCCTACTTGCTCTAGAGAAGATCTCAACCCTGGCAAAGTATCTTCTGAAGGGGTAATGCAATTACTTGCAACGTGCTCAAATCCACTGTGTACATCAAAGGTGGTGGGACAGTTTTGTCAGACTTTCATCACCAATACTGCACTGGCCTCTACAAGCAGAGACAAGAAGCCAAATGGCTTTTGATCACCATAGTTCCCACCACTGCTTTTGCTGTACCTCAATGACCTGACTATGGTGTGAGAAGTAGCAGAAATTTCCTTTTCCACTCTCCCTACCCAGTTCAGCAGAGCTCCCTAAGAAAATTTTTCAGATCTTCTTGACCCTGTGGAAACTTAAACACTGTCTTGCCATAAACCACAAGCTTACATGCTTTGCTGAGTGGATTTGGTTTGCTAAATTAGAGTTTGATTCTAGGTTGGAAGATTTTGTCTGATTAAATCAATCTTTTCTAAAAGCTACCATAATAACCCTGCAAAACCCAGAAGCATGCAAGTCCAAAACTGACATGCTGTAGCCCAGGGCCTCATTCAATATGTAAAGATTAATACAATTTGAAAAAAACCCCAAAACTCTCTGCTATGATAAATCAGTCCTCAAAGTGGTTAGATGTGGACCAGACTTTCAAATACATCATTTTGCAGTGAAAAGAGGCAGCGATGAATATGCAAAAGAGGATGGAAGCTGTCAGGCATGTGTAGATGAAACCATGTGATCAGTTGCCCCTTTGACCTGTGTATCAGATTTTGAAGGGAAAAGTCTAGTTTTAAGCACTGTCTGAGAATACAAAGCAACTACCATCCCTTCTCATACTGCTGAACAAAGACATGGGGTTTGCAGGAGGAAGATCACAAACTCTGAGAGGATATCCCAGGCTAAACATTTGTTCAAACAGGAGGAAAAAGATAAGTCAAAAACATTTTTAATGAATATCAGTCTGTATGTTGCTCCAAAGAGACCACAGGGGACCAGAATTTTATACTTTAAGAGGAAGAGATGCTGTGGTTCTCATCAGCCAAGGCAATGGATACAGAGTCCCAGCTTTGCCATGAATGTCAATTTTGGCACAATAGTTTGACATGGAAAGTGCAAATGGGAAATGATGGCAGGGAACAACTTTAGGGCATGTGAGCTCCAGTGGTGAAGCAATGTATTTTCTCCATGCCTGAGGAAAGATTTGGTCTTGACAGGTGGATCATTAGCTGCATTGCACAAGGCTGCAGAAAAGGGGAATTATAGGAGTAGCATGGGGACTTATTCCTAGCCTTGATCTGCCATCAGATTTTAAGAAAACTGTCTTGGAATTAAACACAGTACCTGTGCTGAGTGTCTCAAAAGATCATCTTATGTGCTCTGGTCCACAGTGGCATACATATATTTAAAAGGCACCTTGGATATCTTCTCCAGCACTTAAAAACATACCTTAAAAGTTACTCCACGATGCATAATATGGTCACCAATTAGACCCACTTGGTTTGTGGAATCAATAGGCTGCATCTTACTCCTGAGACAAGAAGCTGCATGCAGGCTCTCAGTTTGTAGGGGGATTTAGTGCGTAAAGAAATAGATTAACCCATTTCCTACAAATCCAGTGACACATTTAGAATAATCTCATTCATACCACAAGTAATACGAGCAAAATTCATTAGTCCTTTTTGTTTTCCAAGACTTCCTGAAAGCACCACCATGTAAAGAGTCCTGAGTCCATGACCTGCAGTGCCACAGGAATGACCCTGGTACCCACAGTCCTTTCTCCAGCCATTAACTGCAGGAATGGACG
The DNA here is from genome assembly GCF_047495875.1 of Pithys albifrons albifrons. Taxonomy (NCBI): domain Eukaryota; kingdom Metazoa; phylum Chordata; class Aves; order Passeriformes; family Thamnophilidae; genus Pithys; species Pithys albifrons. Next base: position 6,736,475 of record NC_092464.1, read on the forward strand.
AGCCACTGGAGGGAACAAGTGTCACAGGGTACACGTGTCCCACAAACAAGTTGGGGTAATTCTGAGCCACTTGGTCTTGCCCATAAATTCTTTCCTGTAGCACCATAGTCTGATGTAATGAACATTTTACATGAGCCACAAGCTTAGAGCTTTTGCTCTATGCATGTGCCATTGATTAGAGTGGTTGCAGATGGTTTTATTTTAGGTAATCAAGCTTGCTGAGCTTTGCCAGCATTAGAACAAAGGCATAGTTTCCCTATGCTCACTAACCAAATTTGCAGCCAAGAGACTTGAATTGATATCAGCTCTGATGGATGGTGAGAAAGCAGGGAGAGGGAGAGAGCAGCTTGCCCATACACCTCAAGCCAGGTGGCTCATACGTCTGCACACCACGTTTTACACCCACTGAAGAATTCTATTCTCTCTTACTCCTAAAGAGTGGTAAGGCAGGGAACACCTTTTTAAAAAACTCCCATGCTGCCCTGATGTGTCAACACAATATACTGAGCTGCAGAAAACAAAGGAGAATACAACAATAGCCACAAACCCCCACAAAAACACTAAAGCCTCTGGAGATGGAATTCCTCCTTTGAGATGTGTCCTCTGAAGTCTCCAGCCCAAACTGCAGAGTGTTGCTTCACATGTCGCTTGACCAGTGCTTCCCTGACATTCCCACACAGCTGGAAAATCTCTGCTGACTCCTTCCCTAGGGAAGCAGGCAAGGCAAAAGACAAAACAGTTATATATATGGTGCTACAGAGTCATTCAAGGGAAATTGCTGTTGCCTGAAAGCTTCTAAAGCTCCCTGCTATTTAACCATTCATGTTGGTCTCAAAAGTGCCCAGTTTTATGGCACACTTACTGAGTTTCAGTCTCAGTGAAGCCAGTAGAAGGGTATGCAGTGGCATGAAAGCTCTGTTTATTTGACCTTTTGTGCATCTCTAGGACATGCATGTTGGTGGGGGGACTGGTGCAGTGGAAATGCACCTCTTTTAGCTCCTTCCCATATTCGAGGGGATGGATGAAAGCAATGGAATCATTTATGGAACAGAACAAATGCATCTGCTTCCCAAGGTATTGCTGACTGAAACAACAAAAAGGGCTGTAATCTTCCAAATGGTCACTCTGTGGCCTTTGTTTAAAGCTGTTTATTTTCCTTATAGAATAAGGGAACTGAATGTAAAGAGAGATGGGGAGAAAACAAAAAAGAGAAAGGAGTGGGAAAGACTGGAAGAGAGAAATCAATAGAAAGCATTTAGCAATTGGGGTGACATAGACAAAGCGCATTTAGAACCACAGGCACTTGTCTTCAGGGATGTGGGGAGGGAGAAAGTTGTTTTATTTTGTGCTTTTTTTCTTCATATTTTTCAGTTTAACAGTTTGCAATTCTCTGCTGAGCTATAAGATCTCAAAGGCACTGCCTGCTGGAATGTTTTGATCAGGGTAAGCCAGGGCATTTCCAACAGACAGGTTTATTGACTGATTTACTGACCACATGCCTTTTGCGTAGCTGAAACTATTTAGCTGGTCTCTTTCTTTTCCTTTTCTTCACACCTCCCCATTAATAATCATAGAATCACACAATCACAGAATCGTAGAGTCATTTAGGTTGGAGAAGACCTCTAAACTCATCAAATCTGATCATAAACTCTGTGCTGCCAAGTCCACTACTAAACTATGCCCTTAAATGCCACACCTACATGTCTTTTACATTCCTCCAGGGATAGTGACTCCACCACTGCCTGGGCAGCCTGTTTCAATGACTGATAGCTCTTCTGGTGGAGAGATTTTTTCCTTCTATCCAATCTAAACCTCCTCTGGTGCAGTTTGAGATGGTTTCCACTTGATCTATCGCTTGTTCCTGGGTAGAAGAAATCAACACTCACCTGCCTACAATCTCCTTTCACATAGCCATAGAGAGCAAGAAGGTCCCTCCGAGTCCCCTTTTCTCCAGGCTAAACACCCCCAGCTTCTTCAGCTGTTCCTCATCAGACTTGTGCTCCAGAACTTTCACCAGCTCTGTTGCCCTTCTCAAAACTCGTTCGGGCACCTCTATGACCTTTTTGTAGTGAGGGGCCCAGAACTGCACACAGTACTGAAGGTGTCTCAGCAGTGCCAAGGACGGGGACAATTACTGCCCTGGTCCTGCTGGACACACTATTCCCAGAACAGGCCAGGATGCCACTGGCCTTCTTGCCCACCTGGGCACACTCTGGCTCATGTTCAGCTGCTGTCAACCAGCACCCTCAGGTCCTTTCCTACTGGGCAGCTTCTCAGCTACTCTTTCCCCAGCCTGTAGCACTGCATGGGGTTGTTGTCATCCAAGTGCAGGACCTGACAATTGGCCTTGTTGAAATTCACAATATTGTCCTTGGTCCCAAAGATCCAGTCCATCAGATCCTTCTGCAGGGTCTTCCTACCCTCCAGCAGATCAACACCCCCACCCAAACAAGTGCTGTGGGAAAACAATCATTAGGGAAGTTTTTTGGTTCTTCATGGAAAAAACTGTGCTGCATCACCTCTAGCCACATAGAACATGACAGGCTTTCTGACTTGCCAAAAGTTTCCTCTGTAGTGAACTGTGATATAGGGCCTCTATATCATGAGTCTTGTCCCCTGCATGGAAAATGTTCTGAAAAGTTGTAATGCTGTCAAATAAACTTTCTGGCCCTACTGAGGGCAGTTACTTATAATTGCTGCTATTTCAGAGAATTATTACATTGCATCAAGTGACACAGACTGACCAAAAAGTCATACTGTGGCCTCTATTAGGACTGGAACTTGAACTTTCTCTGGGGACTGTCTTTTTTAGTCAAGAGAGGATTCATCCTCCATTTTATTGGCAATATATGCAAGGAACCACCTTATTTGACCAGCACTTATTTTTCACATGCTGAGTGAAAATAGCAGGCCATGTAAAGATTACCCAAACAAAATCTCTACCTATGGTATGGACTTAATTTGCCAGCTCAAAAGAAAAATGGTTTCTATAAAGTATACTATCCAGGTTTAATGACTTTACTCATTTGGAGGACTAGCTTTATGTTCTTTGCAGCACTGGAGTTCATTAAAAAGAGAAGATGAAGAAAGGAATGCTCTGAAAAAAAACATTTTGAAAAACACTTTTCAATTTTTGCGTGAAAAAGCTTCTAAGATTTGCATCTGTTCACCAGCAGGACAAACTATTGATATTTTTCCTCTTGGTATTTTGGTTTTTTGGAGCATTAGCATTTTCAAGTTTGGAACATTTCTTTTTCTCTTATTTTGTATTTCTTGTTGAAGTACAAAGTTTCCTTGGCACATAACATCAAGGATTTCAAGGAACCTACAGTGATGAACACATATATCCTTATCAGGTCCTGGTAATGATAGGAGGTATTATGGCCACTAAGTTTCACATGAAATTTAAAGGAAAGAAAAGAAAAGCCACTTCGTCCCTTAAGGTACCACAGTGAGGATTTGTCGGCTGAGCATCATCTATGTTGCCTAGAACTTCTCTTTGTGTTTTGGCTCTTGAGCCACCCCTTCCCAGGGACAGATGAACATACAGAGCAGGCCTTACAGTGACAACCTTCCATATAATTCACCAAATAATTCCATAAGTGAAACCAGTTTTCCCACAAATTTGACATCTCTGGAGGTATTCTCTGGTGTCTATGGAGATCCATGCTAACACTGCAACCTTTTTCTACAGAAGGCATTAAGAGAATTTGTCTTGTACTGCCTATTTTAGTGAAAGTTGTAGGAATGAAATATCTTAAGACCCCAGGCAAATTTGAATGAAATAGGCCAGGAGGCTTAGAAGGTAGCAAGGGGATATTTACACAGACACAGAAATCATGTAAGTCTTAGCTCCCATCAAATGAGTTTTATTTCCCAAGGAAAATAGACTAGAAATACAACTCCTGTCTTTCCTTACATGCACACAGATACCTGTTGAAAGGTCAGTGACCTTTAATTTCACATTTATACTTTTGTTTCCTTATGCAGAAATAAGCATCCTATTCTTACACTGACATCCAGTGTCCCAATAGTCTACCAGAAGAAAAGTGTTGTCAAGATATTTTGGCCTCTACAGGAAGAAAACCTGAGGCTGCTTACTGAAGGTCTCTTTTTGCAACATTGGCTGTCTAAGTTTGCAGACAGAGGCAACATCTATACATCAAACTGTAGGGAAACCCCCAGTTTTCACGGCCAGCCAATTACCTTGTTGTGGAATTATTTTGCCCAAATCAGTTTATACATGTTTAACTCTTGGCAGAGATCCTTCAAAAGAAGTGGACCTTACTAAATCACAAGACAAAGACCTCTTTCAGAGGTTTTTTAAAGAATGAGACCTGTATGTAAAGCGATATCCTCATTGTGAGTATGTAATGGGATCCCCTTTGCAGTCAAACAGAAACCACTTTACTCTTAAAGGGACTTTCTCAGAAGTGGGAAAAGTCTTTTGCCATTTATTGAGCCATTCAAAACCAACTCAGAAGATCAATCCTTGTCAGTACCTGACAGCTATCCAGTTACCTTCTTTGCAAATCCATCGAGAGAGGTTTTCAGCCGTGCTCCTGCTGAACAGGCAATCCTATTAACAAAACCTCCCGCTCCAGATTTAAAGCCAGTGTTCTCTATACAAACAACGGCACAACATAACTGGGCCATGAGGAGCAGCTTATTCCCTCTTCCTTCCAGGTTGTTAAGCCCAGGACAGAGCTAAGACACATCAGCAGCCTGGGTTTGTGGCACCTCTGTACATGCTGTACCTGTTCTTTAGATAAAAAAGGAACTTCAATTTCTATTGCTGTCAATGCAGTGACTTTTAATCAGTAAATTCCCTTTCTAAGACAGGAAAGAAAAAAAAGTCCCCATCTGAAAAAAATATCAAATGCATTTTCAGCCAGAAGACATAAATATAACCAGAAAGCCATTTGGAAATGCTTTCATCTGACAACTGACATGCTTAGATCATCTGCAGCCCACCCTGTGCTTTTCTCACTAGAGAAATTAAACACTAGGAGAACTGCTGCTACTTTGAATACTCCCCTTAAATAGTTTCTGGCACAGACTCTCCTAAAGGCAGCAGTGTAAGTCTCTCTGCTCAGAACAGGCAAATCTTTCTCTCCCTTACATGAGACAAGACATGGGACATGAGTAGAAACAGGCTAAGATTTAAGAATTGTGATTTTCTTGTGGAAAACTACCTACTTGAGAGGGTCTGGCACTGTTGTCCAGCACAGGGATCTTTGGTCCTACCTCCTTTATACACCTGCCCTGATTAATTTCTGATTAGGGGCCTGATTTTCAATCCCAAATTATGCCCCAAATCCCACTTTTTATGTATTTGGAAAGCTTCTCTTTCCAGTGACATCTCTGTCCACATGTCCATGCCACTGTGGACTCTGCATCCAAGCTCTGATATGCCCTGTAAAGGCTGAGTCCTGCCCAACCATGTTGTAAGGCTCTCCATATGGCCAGCACCTTGGGCTATGCCCAGCTCTCCTGTGCCAAGGTCCATTTGGGTCCCTAGCAGAGATCCATTTGGGATTGGTAGAACATGATCCTAAACAAACCCACCTTTGAAGTCCATGTATTATTCCCCCCTCTCTGTGACAGTGACCATAGAATAACACTCCTTGCAGAGGCTCTTGAATCTGTTCTGGCTTCTTCAAGGTGTAATTTAACATATTCAAACTAAAATGTCATTCTTTCATGAGGGAGTTCACCCAGTCACTTGTCACTTCAAGCTCCTGTCCAAGGTGTAAGAAGTTCTCAGAGACTTCCAGGAAAATCATGAGCAGTAAGCAGGCAGCTTTGGCTGAGGGGGACTAAATCCCAAAATTCTCTTGTTTTCTTGGTTCACCAGAGGACAACTTAACAGCCAGGGCATGGTGCAATGTTGAGTCATATCTACACATGGCAGCTGACTGAGGAGTATATGCAGCTTTTCTCCAAATCTCTGCAAATCCATGCAAAGTCCAAATCCATGCAAAGGTCTTGCTGTTAAGAGTTATTTGAAGCCTGGGTGATCTTAGGCAGCTTGCAGTGAGGATCAGAACCCTGAATTTTGCAGGACAGAGAGAGGACAGGTATTCTGGGGGCTGGTGCTTCCACAGCCCACTCCAGAGAGCAGAAAACTTTCCCACAACAGAAGCACCTGCCGTGGAAAGAGTCCTAACAAATAGGGCTGCAAATTAGCAATCCTCCATGAATGCATCTTTCAGGATTGAAACATTTGTTGAAAGCTGGACCCCAGCCAGAGACAAGCATTTGGTGAGTGCCTAAATTAAGTTAACATTTGCCGCCATGATAGACTTGGTCTAAAACACCAGAACACACTCAGTCAGTTGAGCTACAGCATCTTAAACTGGCAAGGTACCTAATTGCTTTTTGTTATGAGTTAAGCACAGTAGTGGATGTCTCAGTGACCAAGGGTGAAACTAAACTGCAGATATACTAATAGAAATAGGCAAAGAAAATACACAAGGATGGTTGCAGTGTCTCTGTTGACAGGTAGGAACTAGATAAGCCCACTACTACTTTTCATGTTCCTGTGTGCTGTGTCCTGGTATATATTGTGCAAATCTGTGTAATTCTTTCATTTACAAGTAGTTACATTTCATGGTATATGCCTCAGAGCAGATGGAGCTGCACAATTATAAAAATGTCCTGTCCTTGATGCCAGTGTAGATGGGTCATGACTCTACCACTCAATAAACCGAGTTCTAAGGTGTCTAGTCCTCCATGAAAGGCACTGTGGCCAGAGAACACATACGTAACTAATTAAAACACCACAACCACCTCAAGAAAAAACGTAATCCCACCCCAACCACACATATTCAAATGTTTTTAAAGGAAATTACCTGTTCCAGGAACCATTTATGCCAGAAGTAAGTTGTTTGCCCATATTCTTCTATCCATGTCAGTATCTTCTTCCTCTTGTGGTCAGTAGATGGACAGATTTAACCATATTATTGTAGAAGCTGGGAATTTAAAATAAAGTGTAAATAAGCTGACAAAGTGGCTGTGCTGAACTTGGTGTCTCAGTCTTGGACCAGCTCTTCACATCGCAAACTTTGTATTGAGGCATTACATGAGACCTGAACCAAACACTACCACCAGGAGAGCTCGGGCCCATGGATCACCAAAACCAGCCTTGCCTCAAGCCTGAAGGTACTCAGAGTCCACCAATTAAATGCACAGTGCATCTGGTCTTGCAGGCCAAGATTGCAGGACCATGTGGACTTAACTGGAGTTAGGCAGAAGATAACCTCACAGTATCACTCAGCAGGAAATCTTGCTATCTCTCACCAGAACTCCTACACCATTCGGCTTTCTTTCATGGAGTTTTCCTCCTGTTTCTGGAGTCTTTCTTCAAGATTAAATGTCACCAGTCAACCACAAAGAGAGGAGATAGCAAGCATTGAAGACAAGAGCTGTGAGATGGGTGTCTAGAGTCTGGCCACAAACTTCATCATAAGTATCTCAGTAAGGTATCTCATAATGCCAAGCTTCATGGCTCTCCAAGGTGACTGTGAACCTCACTGTCAGCCCTCTGGGGACAGCTCAGGGTATCTGTGAGCCACAGCAAGTGATGGAGCTACATTAGAAATGGTTCATATTGTACTTTACATAAACACAAGGATTTGAAAATTCAAAAATGGACAGGGAGAGTTGAACAGTGAAGGCTGTGGTTCACACAACAGGGTTTCACAGCTCACAGTGCCAGTTCAACTACAAAACCTCCTGGTGCTTAAATGGTGAAGTTCACACTCCCTCTCTGGAGGGGACAGAAGGTAATGGTACTCAGCTGTGACTATGACTATGCCAAATATCATTTGCTCATCCGAGATGAGCACAGATGGTCATATTTCCTTCTGTTTATTTTTGCTGAATGGCCTTTTCAGCCTGCCTAGTCTCTGACCTTCTCCTAAAAATGGGTAGATATGGTTTTCCTGGGATACTGGGTTTCTTCCTTCTTCAGGATGCAAAATAAAGGCTCTGCTGGTATCAGCTGAGAGGACATGGATGGGCCACATAGTCTTTATACTTCCAGTGTGTTACCTGTAGAAATGCAATTGTGGAGCAGCAAAGGCATCCAGGTATACATGTGAAGAGTGTCCAGCCTGGTGCTTCTTAAGTACAGACAATACAGACTGAATTACAGGATTCATGAGTTATTTCACTGTACTTTATATGTGGCACTTTTCATCTTAAAAGTAAAAATGCAGTCTATTACAAAAAGACATTTGGATCACTAAATTTAAATATAGAGTAAATTACTAAACAATATTTTAACATGACAAAGATAATAAAAAAAGAATAATAATCAAATAGCAGCTGCCATCTTGGCCACTGATGAGGCAACCCTGGGGGATGTGGGGGCCTCTAAAAAGCCTTCAGTCTATAGGGAAGAGAGCTGCTGGAGTCTGAGCATCACGAAAGCTCAGCACTGCCAACCCCACCACACACTGCTTGGAGTTCAGTTCTCCTCTCCCTTTAATTTCTATTTAATGTAATAAACTGTTGGCTTTGGTATGGCAAAGACAATATTAAAAGCATTTCTGCTGTATCTGTTATTGAATAATTTGAGGCACTTTGTGCCAGGTCACTCATATACACATAAGAAGTGACACAGCAGATCAGTGTTCATGTATTGTACAAAGTAATAAATGTAAAGAGTGAGAAATGTCCCTTGCCTCAAAAAGCCAACAACCTAAATAGAAAAGAGTAAAGCACTATCAACTTCATTTTGAAGGAGGAAAGATGTACAGAGGGAACATCTCTGTTATCTCTATGGGACAAGAATTCCTTTCTTGACTTTTGTCCTTGTCCATGAACATTGCAGACCCCAAAGTATTGCCTCATCAGTCACTGAAGTTGCTCCCTGGAGCCTGCATCAATACTAGTGGGCATGACTGGATGAATTGTCCATGCATATAGCATGGAAATGCAAGGGAACCACCATGAAAAGCATGATTGTTTAGCTAAATGAGTGCTTAAGGTGAACACCAGAGGTCTACAGAAGAGCCACAGAGTGAAACAACTCTCCCAGATCTCCAATATCCTTCAAAATTCCCCCATTACAGTAAGATTTCAGATAAAGTAGTGGCAGGTCGGATCTGACCCAGCACAGTTATACTTTGTCTTAATTTAATGGTTTGTTTCTTCTGGATCCCTAACTCATTGCCTGGAAGAAATTGGGTGCTGTTTGCAGACAAAAATCTACCTGCTGTGTAAATAGTGGATCCTCCAGCAGATGTTAATGGAGCAATTGATTGCAGTCCACCTGGTTTGGATGACAACCAGCTGATAATCTCCAGCCACGTTGCCTCACTCATTGCATCATGTGGCTGGTATACCCTGATGGGCAGGCTCAGATGATCCCTCCTGGGGTTGTGTAGGCAGCATAAAGTCCTATTTGCTCTGAGAGACAGTCTAAGAACTTCAGAAGGACAACCTTTTCTGACAAGAACCTATGTTCTGTAGGACAAAGGTGTTCAGATAAACGTCCTAGTGGGGGCTGTGAACAGTTTTAAACATAGTCCCACAGCGATCCTATCCCTTTTTGAGCTGGCTATCAGGTCATTTTAAGGGCATCCTGAGGCCAAGCTCATGCCAAATTATCTTGTTTGGACAACACGGAGCCCTACTGGCCATCTCTTTGCAGCCTGAAAACATCCCTTCAGCTCTACTGAGGCACCAGTTGCTGACATAGCTACCTCCAGTGGTGCCTGAATCTCTATATTCTCACCTGACTCCTTAGAGTTAGATGGCAGTAAAGTCTAAATGCTGGTGAGCCACTCTAATTTTCTAGCACCAAACAGTTTTATTCCTAAAAAACAAGCACAGAAAGAAATCAATTATGAAGCCCAAGCATGCTCTGAGGACATTTACCCTCAATGCTCTCTCACTATTTGCTGGAAGGACCTGGCCTGGACCTCTAGACTGTCAGATTTTCTCAGGAGCTCAGGTGAGAAATTCATAGAATCATAGAACAGTTTGGGTTGTAACAGACCTTAAGGATCATCTAGTCCAATCTCCCTGCCATGGGCAGGGATATCTTCTAATAGATAAGGTTGCTCAAAGCCTTGGCAATATGTCCTTGAACACTTCCAGGGCATCTCCCCTAGCTTCTCTGGCCAACCTGTTCCAGTGCCTCACCACTCACAGGAAGGAATGCAAATTTGCTGCCCTTGTCTTAGGGAGGCTGAGAGCCCCTCTCTCCCATTTCTCATCAAAAGTTCAAGTCATGATATTAGAAATCCCAAAGTACACCAACCGTGGGCTTATAGATCCTCTTCAAAATATTTTTACCCCAAACCCATTCAAAGTCAACTGTTTTCAACAACAATAGGCCTAATATTTAGCAGGAAAAGATCCCTCAATGGCTCCTTCTCTCTGGTAGCTCTCCAGAAGGTTTTCCACTCACTGTAAATGCATTTTATCCAGGATGCCTCTGCCTAGATATGGTGAGCCAAATATCTAATGCTATCTAATTTATTTATTTTAAACCAATGCATCTCAGAGTCATGCAGAAACCATTCAACCACCCAACACACACTTGTAGAGATCTTCTCTCTACAGAAAAACCTTTGTGCTCTTGTGAGCGCTCTGAGCTCTCTGTGGCCAACTGTGAGACCTCCATGAATAATGTCACATGAAGATTGGGTGCCAAAAGCTGCCATGGCACTCAGTAACTACAATGTCATTCTAGTAACAAACATGGCTTACATTATTGATTACTGTTAATTAACTGATACTGATAATTATCTGATAATTAACTATTAATTATTGCTTACTGATAATTAACAAACATGCCACTGTTAGAGCATGGCAGTCATATCTCATCTTTGAAATGTGCTACTCACTTGGTGCACAGACCAAGCTGGAGAGAACAGGCCGTCAGGATGGATTAACTATTTGATGTGCATCTCTCTTTAGTGGAAACAGGAAAGAAAAAGCGTTTCTTGGTGGTAGTGGGTGGTACAGGCAGCTTTCACACCAGCGGGTGAGTGATTTTATTTTAATGGAGAAATTTTGATCCTTTTGATGAGCCACTCAAATTATTACCAAGGAAAACAAAAGCACTTCTCCCTTCAGCCACTGGACTCCTCTGAAAGACCCAGCTAGGAAGGATGGCAGCACTGGACAGAAAGCTATCACCTTCTTTTCCAGTGAGCCTCACAAAAATTAACCCTATATAAATAAATAAGGTCTAGGCTTCACAGAGACTGATCATTGGAAATAGTGACAAAATTGCTCATTCTACAAAGCCCTGCTTAAAAAAATACGTGGGTAAGAGAAGAATTTAAAAAAGATTAATGGACGTTGTCACAACCTTCTTTAATGACAAACAAGGCTGTCAAAGTGGGTCTCTGGCCCAGATCATTCACACCATAGCCTGGGCTTGGGCTAGGAAAACAAATGCTCACCTGTCATGGCACTGCAGTACTTTCATTCGAGTCCTTGTAAGTGCCTCTGATTTAGGCACAGAGGGATATTCTGACTGGTTTTATCATCAACAGCCAACTGTGCTTCTCCCTCTCCTTCCAGCACGCTGCACAATCATCCCCCTTTCTATAACTTAGTCCCCCCATGTCTTCCCTGCCAAGAGGATGAAATGCATGAAAGGGAGTGTGGCCCTCTTTCTTACCCAGCCCTTTCGAAACCAAAGCAGCAGCGGGGACAGATCCAGTCTCGCACGGCTGGAACTGGGGCTGGGTCTATGCCAGAAGCCCATTAGATTAGCAAACATTCCCCTGCTTTCACTCCGTTGGCTCAGCAGGAAGGGAGTTAGCAGGCATCTACTTTCACAGCATGTTTCTAGTTTGGGGGAAAAAAACATCCACATGTCCCAAGCTATTACATCAAATACAAATGGCATGAGGGCTTCTGCCATCTTGCTGAGCTCCTCAGATAGAGAGGGGAGACATTAAGCAAGGACAAAGAATGGCTATAGTGACAAAAATAAAAAAGTCAATGATTTCCCAGAGGAAAAAATAAAGTATGATACTCCCTCAGGTTTTCCATCTTGCTGTTAACTATGCTATCACAGTGTGCACATGTTCATAGAAAAACCATAGAAAGTAGGAATGGAAGGGATCTTGTTCACTCCTCTTCCAAATATTGGGTCAGCTGCACCCTCTTTTTGTGGACAATTTGATAAGTTACATAGTCCTTAATATCAAGACCAAAATGAGTGTCACAGCGTTGCAGCACTACTGCCAGCCTGAGGATTGACTTTATTTCCCTGGAGCTATCTGTAGGCTGTCTGCAGACTCAGGCAAGCGTCACTGCACATTCATGTCTGGTAAGAGCAACAGTGATAAGGACAAGACTATTTTGCTTATTTTAGGTGTAAAATCGAATTCTAGCATTTCAGAATACAGACAAAGGAAGGTCCAAGTGCACATAAACACATCTCTGCAGGACTAAAGTACATGAACAGATTGGCACCTTTTGGCTTGTAACCCAACTGTAATCCCTTCATTCGAGAACTCCTCCCAGTAGAGCTGCAGACATTTCCAGACAGTGACCTGGAGGTGGTCATGTCCCCATCTTTTCCCTCTGCTACGTCCAACAAAGAGTAATTTGGGCACAGAGGGGAGCAAAGGTGGTGCCACAAATTTCTTGAAGGGACACTGTGGTAGTGACTCTGACAGACCTACTTTACATATACCTCTGTATGTTCCAGGAGAGAGTCTGGTTTTGCCCCAATAGTTACAGGACAACACATGATTTATGAACATGCCATTGCATCCATCTCTGGAAACCAGGCCTCTGGCACAGGCAGTCACAGCTAAAGTACCAGGTTCCATGTCCCCTGAGTACCCAAATAATCCAAACCCACAGGGCAATTCTCATGAGATTTGTTTGGTAGATACTGCCACATTCCCCTGCTGAGAGGCAAGAATCTCACTGGACCCAGAGAAGACTTTTTATTATTCCATTTGCAAAAAGGTACTTCTTAAAAATTGTTTGCTTCTGTGCCACTGTTGTATGTGAATAGATTATATTGAGGGCTTGTGCTATGTACAAGAACAAATGGGCTTGCTTAAATGGAGCAATACTCATTAAATAATAATGCTTCAATGTGAGTCTCATTTTGTAACGTATTTAGTTGTGTTAAGTATTCTCCTGCATGTATAATTGTCCTCTTTCATTCCAAAAATTTCAATAATTGAGTTTTATTTGCTCAGGAGTAGAATATGCATCAGAACCTGTAACACATTGCCCTCCACTCATGCATTGCAATTTGCCCCATCTAGACTACAAAAAGTTGTCTGCAGGAACCCACAAAGACATTTTGATCCCAAAATTGGAATTTTGCATTTAGTCTTTGTCAAAAACAACTCCTGTATTTGTTATTTCTTTAGCTGTAAAGCAATTATAATGCTCGTATTTCCCTCACAGCTCTTGCTTGTCTTCAGTTTACCATAAGCAGTAAGCCTTTCCAGAAAGAGACTATTTGCAGCCTGGCTAAAACTGGGAGACTATAAAATCCACCATGGCCTACAGGTATGAGCTTCATATGCATATGGTTGTACATTGCAGCATTTCTAAGTATTAAAACCAGTATCTTCTGGCTCAATAATTACCTGAAATATAAAGAAATCTACTAAAATGGTGGGAAACTTGGTATGGAAATCTTTAGACTTCTTTCAATCTGGTCTAGTCTAATCATAGCCAGACTTCATATGCAGATAAATTCATCAGACAACAAGAACAACAAAAGAACATGGCTCAGTTTACAATGTCTGATTTTGTTTATAATTTAAGACAGGACTGATCATTTCATATACATAAACATGATTTCATTGATGCTTCTTAGTCGTGAACTATTCTTCTGTGCCTGGAGGGGTTATCAGTTACAGATCTCAGCTTCAGGTCAGACACCTGGAGACCACCATGCCAGTAGCTCATGTTTTGGTGGTCTGTGAGAGCTGATGCATATTGCTGATCAGATAACCCTGTGCAGGGTGAACTTCATCTTATATCTTTGGGGAAACTGAATTTCTAATGTCAGTAAGCAGTGTGGGTTTCTTTCCTGTATGCCTATGCCCCTCCTGAGGATGGATAGCCTAAGGACAGGTAGCCTGAAGACATTGTCTAAGCTGGAGGTCTTGTCATCATAGCTGTCACTTTTGATTGAAGAGGGATCTGGTCATTTCATGTACATGTTGCCTTGAAGCCTAGACATGAACATGAAGTCTGGACATGGATGTGAAGTCTAAATGTCTTCTCTAGGACTGGCTTTCCAACTGCAGTACAACTGCAGTACATGCAGGATGAAAGATCCCTTCCTCTCAGGGGGATGTGTGGAGCCAAGAACTGCTGCCAGCACGGAGGAAGAGAACATCAAGCTTGGGAACCCCAATCTCATGTTTCTCCAGATTACTATGTCCACATTTTGGGCATCCTTTACTACTGGCAAAAATTATGGAAGAACAAGTCAGCCTCCTGAGCCATGGAGGTTAAGGTTTTTCTCTCCCACTGCACTCCTGGGACTTGCTCTAGCTGGAACTCAGAAGCACAGAGCTCTTCTCAAGGGTGAAAACAGGAGAGGAATAATCCTTCAGAGATTTACTCCAACACATGGCTTCATGAGCAGCTGTCATTTCACCTGCTCTGCCTCTGCCCTCCTGGGTGTTCCCAGGGCATGAAGTTTAGCCTTTCTTGGACTAATTTATCACTTTAATAATGGAATGGAAGGGGAGGGCATATTTTTCCCCATGTTTTGGTGTCCAGTGGTGATCTGCTTCATCTCCCCACCACCACTGCCACCATAGAGGTAAGACAGAGAAGCAGAAACAAGTGTTAGAGAAAATTCAGTTTAGCCAATAATATTTTACAATAATACAATAACAGCCACTCCTCATAAAACAGTCCCTGCCCCATAAAATTTACAGTGTAAAGCAGACATATAAATGGAACAAAATGGGAATAATATAATGATGGAAACACATGGAGTAGGGAAGCTGTTGACTAAAGCTATCCAGCCAGGCATGGTCAGAGGCAAGAACTGATCCCAGTCTGGGAATTTGCCATCCCTGTCTGGCACCCTGCAGAAAACCTGCCTCCCCAGCAGATATTTTCCAGGAGCAGTTGTCAATTGACTGTTATGCTTCTGTATCCAATACAAGCTTCATCTATTAGACAACCACTATCAGCTGAGAAGGACTTACTTTCTCCAGGAGATCCAAGGTCTATATCCATGGCAATTTCAGTCAGCTGAGTGTAGACAATAGCCACACTTATCTGAACTGCTGCAACACTGGCAGCTAATGCACACTAAGTTAATCACTGGCATATTTGTAGACTGCCAAGTATATAATAGCACGATAATGAATTTGTATGGTTGGGCCTATAAAAACTTTGCTTTTTATACTCAGGCATTTTAATTGACACAGAAATACATTTTAAAAGAGAAAGCAGGCTTGATGAGGTCAGCTTAAATTCCTTGGTATAATTACCAAGTCCATTGAACACAAATCTGAAATCATTTAGGTTAAGTTAATAACTTATGCCTTTGGTTTATAAGCACCGCATTACATTTCAGGCAGCTCAGATCTTGGCTTTGCTAAAGTGGCCTGGCCTTTAATAAATTCCTCCCCACGTTTTTCATGTTATAGTTCTTTTACAATCATGGTTTTCAAATGGCAGTGCAGGTACAGTGTGTTTAAATCACCATAAATTATAATTTCTTTTTTCTGGCTGTAGCACCTTTATTGCAAGTTGTCGACTTTTCTTTCAGCCATAAAGGCTATTACAGGCACAGATAGGAAATGAAAACTATGCCATATGCCATCTGCAAATGTCCCATGACACACCCCTCCTGGAGCAGAATCACTTTCTGAGGTTTCCAGGGCACTTTAGTCCAAATAAGTTTGGGGGGTTTTTATCAGCTTGGTTACAACAACCTTCACATTTACCACCTCCTGCATCAGGTTTGCATGGCAAGGTTTTGGTAGTGGGGAAGGCTACAGAGGTGGCATCTGTAAGAAGCTGCCAGAAGCTTCCCCTATTTCTGGTGGAGCCAAAAAAGGAGGCAAAAAATTGTCCATCGCCCACAGTCCAAGCTGACATTAATCACATGGCCAGACATTTCTCAGCAGGTTGTTTACTGTCATATGATGGGTAAATAAATCTCCTGTTGCATGCTGCTTGTGCTGCCTTTAAGTTAAACTGGAATAACACAGGGGGTCCAAAGTGACCAAGTAATGGTGATTATGAATAAGAAGGAGGTTTTTCACAGATTTCACAGAATATTCTGAGTTGAAAGGGACCTACAAGGATCATTAAGTCCAACTCTTAAGTAAATGCCCCATATGTAGGTTGCATCCATGACCTTGGTGTTATTATGACCATTCTCTAACCAAGTGAGCTTTTTGGAAACCTGTAAGAGAAGAAAAGGCTCTGCTTTTTCTACGCAGTCTTCTAAGCAGCTTCTTCTAAGCTGGCTGTGTACATGTGGCTCTAGGTTTGTCCATGAATGGGACAAACTGCTGCTGGACTGAGGGCAGGAGACAGGCAAGGAAAGCATCTCCACAGCCCACGTGTAATGGTCTCTTGGGGGAGGGAGAGGGCAGTCCAGGGTTGGTAAAAAGCTAGGCCAAACCTGAGACACCATGCTAAGATGTAAGACCTGCAAGAAGCTCCTGGGGATGCTGGGAAACTGGTGCCTCCTTGAACCTCATCTCCCTCTCCTCTGTGCTCTCCGTCCCAGCCTCCCTCTTCTTGTGAAAGTTCATCTTTCCCAAGGATGTCAGCGCATCCCTACACACAGTATTAAGATAAGAGACAAATAATGCTGAGAGGAATTTGCTGAGCCAGCTGGTCTTTTGCACCCTGTAGGATGCACAGACCAAAGAGGAGTCTGCCACACATGTCACACAGATGAAGCCAACTTTGCATTCAACAACTGCACCAAACAAAAGATAAAAGCAGTTTCAGCATAATAGATCACTCAAAGGGGCTCCAAATCCATGCTCCCTCCCCTCTCTTTGTATCCTCTCTCCAGGTTGCTTAGCAAAAGCTGATTTTTATTTCCAATTAAAAGATTTCAGGACAGCTTTTATTTATTATTTATTATTATTATTATTATTGTGTGACCACTTTGAATCACATTGTTTTTTTCTAGTTCTTTAATCAAAAAACTGCAGCACACACAATTCCTTCCTCTGAAATGTTTCTGGGTTTTTGTTTAATGTTTTGCATAGCTACACTCAGGTTTTTGGTGCATTTTTAAGTGGCTCCAGATTCAGGCCTGAATCTCCACTAGTCCCACCAGCAAAAAGAAGAGCAGCAGAAAAAGCAAAAAGCTTTTCACTAGCCATGTTCGAAGGAATTTCCCAGGAGGAGGCAGAGAGAAAATGTTTTCTCACAGGGCCAGGGAAAGTGACATTTGGCTACTGAGCAGTAACAAAGAAAATTTGTTTACTTCTGTGCTCTGTCTCAAATTCCAGCTCAGGGTTTGTGCTGTTTACATTAGGGATGAAATGAACTCCAGCCACTGGAATACTTGTGTTGTGCTATGGAGATGCTGCTTCCAGAGAAGGTCATATTTCAGAAGATGTTGATGGGAGGGCAACATTCAAGTCCTACCAAGTGACTCATAGAAGTTTGGTTCTGCAATCTAATCAGAGCATTTGAAATTCCAGGTGCTCTGGCACAGGCTATGTATGAACTCACAGAGCTTGTTGTGCTTGAGGAGCTTCTCATTTGAAACTCAAGAAAAAAAGGCTGTAAAAATGAGTTAACTCAGCCCCACAGCCATGCAGGTGGATGAAGTAACCCGAAAAACAGTGTTTTGAATGGAGTGGAGACCAAAGGACTCTTTCGTTGCCACAGGTGGTACAGAACCAGCAAAGGCAAGGTGATCTCTGCCCCCAAATCATCCCTCAGTGTGACCAACAAGACATAGCAGGAGGAAGGAGCACAAGAGGGACTGGTGTCCAGAGAGGTGGTGGAGGTCAGCATGAGGAGAGAGGACGTCTCATTGTTCATCCAGGATAGGATGCACAGGACAGACCTTTTGTCTAGCAAGAGGCATGGAGCATAAAAAAGCAATTTCAGAAAAAAAGTGTTAAGAATTGGTCCTGTGTCTTTACCAGGGCCTTGCATATTGTCACAGGGGATCATGATCATTGGAAGGTACCCTTGGGAGAAGCAGTCTCAGGATTATGTACACACATCCTACTTCACATGGAGGCAAAATTCCCACCAGGAGCATGAAACAGCAGGACAGCTTGCTCCATCTCTGTGCCCAGCTCTAAAACAAGGCCAAAGACCAGGCTTGCTCTTACTCAAGATTTTCCAAAACCAGAACCTTACTTACCTCCCATTCCTGCAGTGAATTTGGATTCTGCATTCCATTGCCTAGATGGGGACTGTGACATTATTATTTAAGTGGTGTTCAGTGGGGAAGAATTGAAATGTGTAAGGTACAGTCCCATGGATGACATTTTGGGTATCTCAGAGGTTACAGCCACCTAAATCCCATTTTAGAAGAGGGGCTCAGGTAGTGGGGCTTGGGTTTCAAGGACAGTTAGACAACAAATAGTTCAGAAATATTTTCAGAAATGCTTTGGGTGCAAAATTGCATGTTGGGATTGCTAAATGCCCCTAAAACTCCACCCCACTGGGATGCAGGGATCAGATACAGGGTAAGGCAGCCACATCACAGGTGTGCTTGTGCTTTCATCCCAGAGCAAATAAAAAGCAATTTGGATGGGCTGAATTCTTTGGAAAAGAGAGGCTGATGCCACCACTATCTGAGGGACAACTGGCCACAACTGCCAGGAGGGAAACAAAACCCTCTGGAACTGAGAAGTGAAATACAATATTTTTCACAGCTGGAGATATATTTTGAGAGGAAAAAAAATCAACATTATCAACATTTGCTATTTCCATACTTTTCCTCTGCAATCCCTCTGTGATCAGGAGAGAGTGGGTTGAATACGTTGCAGCAGATTATGCTTCTGTTATTTTAGGATCCATCAGAAATACCGTAATTTTCCTGAAAAATCTTGTTATCAAAAAGTTGTTGCCTAATCTGGCATTCTCAGAGACTTCTGTAGGTCAGATAAGATTTCAGTAAACATATTACTCTTTGGCTACATACCTGAGCTGCACTTTTCAAGCACAGTTAAAATGCAGTTCATGATATATATGAGGTTTTGCCCTGCCTTTTGAAACTCCTGTTACACATTCTAAAGAGCCCTCCCAATCCTAGTTAAATCATTTCTTTGGAAAAAGATTTCCAGAGCTTCACTCACAGCAAGATAGAATTGTGAGGTGCAAAGGTACAACTATTTATGCCAAGACTATGTTTAAGTTTTTGGCTTTCTATTTTGTAGGGGTTTTAAGGTTCTTGAAGTTCAAAGTGAAGTCTTATTACAGTTCTTATTATGAACAAACATCGTGAAAAATCTTCCAAGATGCTCAAAATCCACATACTAACACTTCTTTTTTACTGGGTAGTAGATCATTATGATGATCTTTTCACTGGCCTCTTTCATACCCCAGATCGGTTGAACACTTTGGACTCCAACAACTCAAAGAAACATCCACTTACAAAATAGTTCGTTTGTTCTGACACATAGGGAGTTATTTCTTCACCAGCTGCCTGAAAACATGCTCAGACAGGGGATAGGGAGCAACAAGATGGGGTGGCCAGTCCCTGGGCAAACTGTTGATGATCCAGCCACTGATTTAAACTCAGCATCACCAGGGCCTAAGAAGCTACAATAGTTAAATTCTTTAAAGACAGTATCCTGGGCTGGGCTTTTTATAGTTCACTTTACAATTCTGTTTATAACTTATATGACACAATCAAATGGAAAACTCGAGAGACAGTTAACAGTGACTTCAAGGTTGGTTTTTAAGGTGAGGCTGCCAGAAAAAGTGACATGCAAATATAACTTTTTCCCTATTTAGCCCTTTTCTGTAGGTAGGTTTAGGCACTTTGTATTTTTCATGAAAGGCAATGGGTGATATTTTCTATTGAATTTTGCTGTGGTGACTCAAAATACAGCTCCACCCTGTATCCACCCTGCCAGTCCATGGGGGATGACGACCCCGCCACATGCTGCTGGTCCTTCACTCTGTTGCTTTGGTTTACATCTTAGCACAAATCCACTTTCCCTAGACAAGAGATACACTCAAGCATGATGACATCTAAAATTGCAGCTACCGGGTTTGTCGGGGACCAGCTGGCAGTGATCTGTTTCACAATGTCCCTTTTCTGCAGCTAAACTGTGTTGTCTCCATTTATGGGGAGTAGGACAGATGACCACACTGCACATCTTATACGGTGACCATCCCCTTGCTTCATTTATCATCTCATGACTGCAAGTGTAAAATAAAACCACGCCAAAACTTCTGCTGGGGATATGGTTCCCAAAGGGTTCAGCTCCCTTTGAAATCCATGGGATAGGAGATTAGGATCTGCATGGGACAAGGAATATAGTCTAGCAGAGCTATTCACATGGTGTAGAGTCCAAGTCAATAATTTTAAATAACAGTGATTTCAAAAGGCTGCTTTAAAACACCTTGGTTGCATCTGCATTAAACTGAGGAAGTTTTCTCAGATCTTCCTCAATACAAGTTACATTGCAGTCTTTCTATTATCCTTACTACATTTCAGAGTGAGAAATATTCAACAACTTAATGACCTAAGGCTTCATCTATAGTACAATGAAGACATGCAGATATATTCCCTGATCTGTGATAGGCCAGATACCAGAAAAAGGCATATCAAATTCCCATCTTATAGGAATTATTCTTTGCTTGCTTCATATCAAATGGGGTCGTGAAGAAAATTCTAGCAGGAATGAAGGAAAGCCCTGGTTTTTTGCATGTTTTTAACACATGTAAACATATCCATTTAATTAAGAATGAGAAACAATGTCACACTGTACTGAAGGAAAAAAAAATTATAATTTTTGGAGCCGAAAGGCTACCTTTCCTGTATTAGCAGACAATCCTTTTACAAAGCTGAGGAGTTCATAAAACTCACCAACACTGCGCATCAGAAGTCAATTCTTTTCCTGTGAGACTCCATTCACACCCAGAACAAGAAATGGCTCGTGTTTGTTCTAGACAAGAGCCATTTTAGGGAAATTTGGCTGCTTTGGATATTCTGAAATTGCTAGAAACAGTTCAAAACCAAAACAGCAGGCAATATAACCAGAGGATATTTTGACAAAACTCACACCTTTTTGTTTTTTAATAATTGACCAGGCAGGTCAGACTGCAGTGCCATAAATCAGGAGTCAGACTTTCAAAGTCAGTGCAGTTTCACCAGCAGCCAGACGCTGCTCAGTAAGGAGGACTCATAGTTGGTCCAGTTCTGTTCATTTCCAAGGACTAACAGCCTGTGAATGGTGCCAGTCAAAAACCTGGTCACAATGAAGAGGGTAAAAGCGTGGTGACATTTTCTCAGCTAGTCGGTGTAAGCAAACAAACAAAAATACAAAGGGAGGAAAACAGCCTTGGCACAGATGGGCTCTTTTGCATGTTGCTTTCCACACATAGAGCAATTTAATCTTGAGTCAGCACGAGTTAGCAAAGGAATGACAGGTTGTTACAATTACAAGCTGCTTTGGAAGTACGACTATCAGTGCTGCCGCTATTTATGTTTAGTATTGTTATTGATGCTATTAATACTGCTTGTACAAGTGTTTAATGTTACTGTACCGATGTAAATAACATCTGGATTAACAGCTGAGAGAACAACATGATGGGAAACAGATTGATGGCAGAAGATGCTGCTTTATTGGGTCACATTTCTGGGTTACATTCCTGCGGATGTTGCGCATTCATACTCTGAGAGTCAACGGGAGGCTTTTCTAAATAAGCACCCCAGGACCTGGGTTGTGAAAGAGGACGTGATGCTGTGATTTTATATTTTCTGCCTCTGCAAGGATAGATTTGTTACCAGATCACACTGGCAGAACTGACCACAGAAACTGTAAGTCCTTCTAAATTAGCCACAAGGAAGCATTATTCAAGAACTCAAACCAGACCTCACTTTATGTCTTGTTTGTGTTATTTGTGACCTCTGACTTAACACCACAAACCACCCTTTGCCACAAACTCTTTTAATCATAATCATAACAAGGGCTCGGCAGAGGCCTGAGCCTCACAGGTCTGAACACATAGGAAAAGCTGATACATACTCCACAAATTGTGTATAGTCTAGATAGATGACAGGAGAAAGAAAACTGCAATCTAACTTCTCTTTATAGCCAACCCCCAAGAGACCTGGATAAATGTTCACTGTAACAGGATTTTCATTGCAATAAACTTTTTGCAAGTCACTGCCTCAGATGTGTGAAGAACATCCCATTTGAATTAAATACCATCATGGCACATTGTTAGGAGCCCCCTCCAAATGTCTGGGTCTCTCCCCACAGCTGTGTCCCAAGCAACCTGGCTGCAGCAGCCTGATCCAGCTTCCATGGGATGCCATAGCACAGGCAGAAATGTGATCTGATCCTCTCTGGGTGACCTGAAGCTGCAATGGGATGCTGGCCACAGAGGAGAAGGTTCAGCTACTTCAATACAAGCACCTGATGGCTTCTTAGGTGCTGCAATCTGGCCTCCTGCTCCGGCCCAACTTCTCCCCAGAGTCCTGCATTGTAGCTATATTTAGGCATTTGAATTCCACTCTAAGGGAAGGACCCAGAACTCCAGGTTTAAGGATCACTGCATTCTCCATCAAGGTGCCTGGAAGCACATCAACATCAGTGTTTTATTCTGGAGCAGATGTGTACTTTGGAAGTGAACCCTCTTATGGTCCTTACTTACCTTGCTTTCATTGGCATCACTGTGCAGACATAAAGCACTGGAAGGGGATTCCTTCTCAACTAAAGGGCCCTGGAAGATGCTCTTTGGAAGCACATCTAGTAAAGTCCTACCATTAATGGATATTTAGGAGACACCCTGGAGTAAAATCCAAAGCCACAGTGGGTATTATTTGCCCTTTTCATCAAATGCCGTCTTTCACAGCTCTGCTCTTCTGGAACTGCACTACATCAGGAGAGTTTATGTTGCCTGTAATGGCCACTGAAGTCACAGGTAATGGCAAGTAAAGAAAACAGAACTGATTTGAGCTGTTGCTAAGTGACTACACCCCTAGTCAGGGTCAAAAGGCTGCCCTGCTCCCCAGTCGGTTGGTGGGACATAAATACGTCTCTAATATATATCCCCTAGCCAGGGTTGCTCTCCCCACGAGGATGCCACTATCTCAATTTAATTAGAGTTTATTCAAGGTCAGATGTCCCCAGGACATCATGTTCCTCATTTCCAGTCAAAATCCCACCAGGACTGCATTCCCCTGACCCAAGCCACCAAAGTCCCCTACACTCCAAACAAAACCCAGAGGAGCTGAACTTACTCATCACAAACCAAAGGTCACCTTTTTAAAGGTAAAGCTCTCCTTCCTGTCTGGGAATTGAAGACTTTAGGGAAAAGCCTTTCCACATGCTGAATTTTGCATTAATGTCCTTTCTATGAATATGTAGATGAGGTTCATCCCTGACCCGTCACTGTGACCAGGTGTGACAGAAGTTCACTCGTTTTGAGATATGGTGTGCTTTTGGCTGCTGGTTTCCCTTGGTGTCTATGAAAGACCAGTGGAGACATAAATGGCCTCATTTAATCAATATTTAAATTATAATTTTAAAATAAATTAGTAAAATGCTAAAAGCCCTGCATGTTAAATACAGAATGCATTGAGAAAAAATACATAAAATACGGCTGCTGTATCCAGGTCGCTCTTCAAGCAGATTTCCTCTGATAGCAAGTGAAAAAAAAAAAGGTTTTTTTGCTGTTGAGATTGTAGTAAACAAGGGCTTGTAAAAGTACATTAAAGCTGCTTTGTTCCTTTGGTTTATAAATGGGAAGCGCAGCCCCAGGTAACTGCTCTCAGTCACAGGAAGCCTGTGGGAGCTTGCAAGTGAAGCCAGCCATTTGGAGTTGAAATGCAGTACCTGAAACCCAGGGCCATCTCTCACGTCTGTTCTGATCACTTCAAGTTCCATTAAGTGTCCCCTCCTTTATTTATGGAGCATTTATCCTGGCCATGTTTCCAAGGAATGGAAAACTCCCCTGGAGAGGCTCTTTCAGGCAATCACATTAAAAGTTAAGCATCTTAACTTCGTACAGCGGAGTAGTCCCCATGATCCAAATGCACATGCTAAACCCTTTTATTCTCTGATGCACATTGATTATATTCACTTCAGTGGCAAAAGGTAAAAAACATAATTTCCTGCCGCAGTTGCCCAACTTTTATGATACTTCATGTCTATCACTGAAATACGCAGAATGACCCATTCAATTTTACATTACAGGCATTACAATAGCTATCATCACCAGGTTGTGTGATCACCTCATAAGAATTAGCCATTAGAGAGGGAAACTTGCTTCTTAAAATGTGAAGCCTGCAGGCAACACAAAAAGCAACCTTACCTATTTGAAAAAGGCCAATTTCTAACTTCTCTGGTTTTTAAACCTGTAGCATCAATAGGCAGATTTTACTGACATCAGGGAGCAGTACATTCTTGGCCTGAAAGCAGTGTGAGATCAACTGTATAGTTTTGAATAGACACAAAGCAGGCATTGAAGCATCCCAGCTAAATACCTAGTCTAATGTATGGTCTCCCACAGCAGCTGCTTTGGAGAAAAGGAATCAGTCCGAGATACCCGACCAGTGTGTGTGAGATTAGTTCAGCTTGTACCTGGGCCTTACCAGCAACGCAGCAACATAAATCCCTCTGCATGGACACCTCTACCCACCCAGCAGCAATCTGAATAAGTTTATTTAAGACTAGGTATCTCACTTGTATTTAAAGGTGACCTTCTTGGTTCGCTGTGGTTTCGCTGTGGTTTTCCTGCTTTCACAGCATTCTTCTTATTTGAGTTGCTCGTTCTGGAGAAGTATTTGGAGACTGTTTAGATGTGACTGCATGCCAACAAATTACCCTGTAGAGCATCTGGCATTGGCATCAACTAGAGGAATGGGCTGATGCCAGACCAGACCTATTACCTGGCATCTACATGCATCTCTTAACCTTTCCATGAAGCAGTCACTACCCACAGGATAAATTCATGTGTCAGGCTGCTGTGAGCTGTGAGGCATGTGCTCCAGAGTCAGGAGAACAAAGACAAGAGAGACATTTCCCCTTGATAGTGCAGAGAAGGGAGCTTTGGAAGTAATTTGGGAAGGCCTGTTTAATCAGACTACTAAGTTAAGAGGATGTTAGCCATTGAATTTCATAGGCAAGCACTCAGAGAAGAGGAACAAGTAAGAGTCAGCCCCAGATGATGGTTTTCCTGTGAAAGAAAGACTTGTTAAAAATATAATCCTTTTATAACAGATTAGTTCTTGGCAGTGATTTTGTTTTATGGCACCCAAAGAAAGAGTTCCTAATTTCCGTGATGCCATGATGTGCCACTAGAGGTACAACTAGTTTACCCATCCCAACTAAAATAAGCATGAATCCCTCTAATATACATAGCATATGTCCCATTTGTGGAACTTGGTCATAGATTAATTTTACTCAGTTTTTTATCTATTACTTGTGAGGTTATCTTGAAAATCCTACATCTATGGCAGCAGAATACTCTGGAAACCTGAGTGGAGTGGGTCAAGTTTACTTTCTGGAATATGAGTAGTTCATGTTCCAGGTGATACACATATGGCTACTCAAAAAACTGCATCAACAGATATCAATTGTTTTTGCTTCTTCATCTGTTTTATTATTTGAAAAAGAAGAAAAAACACCCATGGGCAAGGACAATGAAGGAAGTGAGAGGGCTATTCCAAATCCTCTATTCCACTGATGTCTAGAAACGAAGATCTTCTGACATAGCACATTTCACTGTCCTTTGTTTAACCTTCTCCCTTCGAAAGATCTGAACACAGAGCCTTTGTTTTCTGGTGCTTTGTAGGCTAACCTACAGGTTATGCTTTGATAAATGTCCAATGAACTAAGGAAACATCAAGGCTTTTCCTCAACATGCTTAGTTGCTGTTTTGTCTGACATCTTCTATTCTTGTCTGACATTATCATAAGTATTTAGGAGGGCTGCTTGCTGTCAGCATAGCATGCTAAAGTACCCAGTGCTGGTACTTATCCATTTTAACCACTTAGGACTTTACTGGGCCCTTTAAAATTCACACTTCTGATTCAGTCTCAGGAGAGTAGGCAGCAAGTTTCATCTTTACAAAACAATCACATCCCTGGGGCTTGACACACACTTTAAACCAAAACCCAGTAGGTATTACTGGAGGTGCTCTGGAAGCAGGAGGCTGGTAGCAAATTACTCTCCTGGCATAGCATGAATACACTCATGGCCAAGTTTCTAGTACAGCCACGCATATGGCCTTGCATATTATTCCTGATATACAGCAAAATCACAGAATCATAGAATATGCTGAGTTGGAAAGGACACACAAGGATCATTGCATCCAGCTCTTAGCTCTGCACAGGACCATCCCCAGAGTCTACACCTGATAGGATGCATCTGTTTCAGAGGGAAGAAGAGTTGTAGGGCAGGAGGCAGCAGGGCTGCTGATAAAGCTTTAAACTGTCTTGGAAGAGGGAAAGGGACAAAACCAGGTTCGCCAGTGATGAGTTGATGGGATGGTGTGCCAAAACTTGAGGAAACAAACACTCATGGGATCCCTCAATTTGCTTCACAAGGTGTTGGCTACAATGTACCACACCTGAAATGTTTCTACACCAACTGACCCCGCATGAGGAAAAAAAAAGAGGAGCTTGAAGCTTTGGCCCAGTCCCAGAGATTTGACATCACTGGCATAAGTGAATTCTCACGAGATGAGTCCTGTGACTGGAGTGCCCTGTCAGATGGTTACAGACTCTTCAGGAGGAATAGGCGCAGTGTGTAATAGAAGGATTAGAATGTATGGAGCTCACAGTTGGCAATGGCACAGTTGGGAGCCTCTGGATAAGAATCAAAGGGCAAACTAACAATGCAGATGTCATCAAGGGAGTCTACTATAGACCTCCCAGCCAGGACAACAATGCTGAATTATTCTTTGATGAGCTAAGGGACATCTCCAAGTCAACTGCCCTTGTCCTTATGGGGGACTTCAACTTTCCAGAAATTAACTGGGAGCATCACATAGCTGGTGGAACCTGAGCCAGAAGATTCCTTAAAAGCCTGGATGACAACTTTATGGAACTAAAGTGCTAAGGAAGCCACTCAGAAAGACGCCCTCCTTGATCTGTTTCTTGTCAACAAAGTGAATCTTGTGAGGGAAGGGGAGATTAGTGGCCCTTATGGCCACAGTGACCACGAGACAACTGAGTTTAAAATATCTGTTGACAGGAGAAAAAGAGCCAGCAAAACCCCAACTCTGGACATGAGGAGCGCAGACTTCAGGCTATGCAACAATGAGTTTCACCTCTACATTTTCAGCCAGACCAGAAAGTGGGGCTAACATTCATGTGGCAATGAAATTACAATTGCCAGAGCAGAAGAGGCAAGAAAACGTGACCTGGGAGGGTGAAAAGGTGCAGATGCCTCTTTCAGCTGGTAGCACAGTCTTCAACTCAAGATGCTCAGGAAACTGGACCTTTAAAAATGCTGCGCTCTGGCAGGACCTTTCTCTCACATGAGATGTGAAAACAGAAGCCCTGACCCCTTGTGGTCATTAAACACTACAAAACCAGTAAATTGCAATTTTCCTATCTCCTTAATCATCTGTCTGAGCATTTTCTACCATGAATGGTCACACTCCAAAAGTTGGATGAGTTGGATTCACACCAGTCACATCTTATTGGGATGACACAAACCATAATTATTAACATTTTCCCAAGTCCTCTGGAAACCTTGTCTGAAATGTAGTTCTGTCCAACCTACAGTCAAAACAAACATCTCTCTGCAAACATTAGAAAGCTGCTGGGGCCACAACATCATTTACAATTTCAGGATTGTTTTACAGACAGACAGCAAACCACCTAAGTAATTCATGGCACGTTTGGGACAAATTAAAGATGAACTTATGCTTAAAAGATTCATACCTGCTTGAGATGCCTGGGGCTGGAACCAAATAAAATACAGTCTCCTGGTTTATTGTACACGGTGAATGATGAATAGTTGTTTTAATGGTAAGGGACTCACTGGGACAGAACACAAACCAGCAGTGCCAGAGTGTGAGGTTAATACATATCAAGAAGCTGCTGTTTTCCCTGAGGGCAGAAAAATGCTTAAACTGGAAGGCTGCTCCACCTGGGCAGATGCACGTTGCGGACAGAAGGCAAAGGGAAGCCTAAAAGCACCTGTACCACTCCAAGCCGACATACCCGAAGATTTCCGGATGGTTAAATGCACACGGTTCTTCCCCCTTCCTATACGCTGATTCTCTTGGTGCAAGAAGTGCATGGCTAAAATAGCATAGAGCATCATCTGGGGCATCTTGCTGGGTCTCCCTGCAGCCAGAGCAGCCTCCTCAGGGCAAGCTCCCATCGCAGGCTATTGCCAAGATAATTATTATTTGTGACAAAGTGAAAAACTGTACTCTGTCCCTTCAGGGAGGTAGAATAAGCTGTAATGGGCAAAGTGAATATGTGCTGCATACACAGGAGCACTCTGTGAAAATGCAGTGCACGCAGATTGTCTCCCTTCGTCACCACATGGCAATGGAGGGGCCAGAACCCCAAAGAGTAACAGGGCCAAAATGGGAATTAAGCTCCATTTATCTGCCTGGTTTCACCCATCCTTCAGCCATTCAGGTTGGTGTTTGTGCAGTGCCACAAAATGAACCAGGATGAGGCCTTGTGCTCCAAGAGCAGCAGAAATAATGCTAAAAACCACAAAACATGGTAACACTTACTTTAATTCTGCAAACACTGGAAAGAGCCCTGATGATACTACATTTCATTACAAAGCTATTAGATAACATACACACATTTTGGAGTCATCTAATTTTGTATGTTCCTCATTAAAAGTATTTCCTTCCACATGGTTTTTCCTCCTAAGGAACACCAGAGCACATTTATAGCTAAATCTCATTTCAGTTGTTTACCCTGAGAATAACAAAACGTGCGGTTACTCGGCATGTTGTGATGCTTCCCCCACCAAGCACACTTGGTAGAGGAGCAGGATGCAGCTGTGCATGCCCTGAGCTGCTCATCTTCCCTCTACACAAACACCCTCTGCATGTGCACCATCCAGGTTCAGGCAGGACTGTGCCACACTCACAGAAATACACACATGCCTCTTCCAAGCACTTGTGTTCCTCAGCTGGTTGTTTTCAAGCATGCACAAAGCTCTCTTTCTTTAAAAAAAAAATGTGAAAGAAAGAGCTTCTAGAGCTTCCAGAGCGAGGGCAGTGATCTTGTCTGTGTTAACACTCAAATCCCACATGGATTTTTTTGTGCTGTAGTTCTTGAGAAGTTCCATCATTTTATATATGAGGAAACTGAGGCACAGAGGTAGGAAAGGGTGGAGTAAGTCATTTAGATGGAACTACAATGAGTTCTTCCACACAGATGGCTAAATTGTTGACATCAAATTATCATTAAGGTCACTTCCAACACAAACTACTCTATGTTTCTATGGTGGTAAACCTCCAATGTAGGTGCAGGTTACTGTATTAAAGACTTGTTCACTGCAAACATGTCAGCACTGTTACAAGCCCAGATGAAGGTGATCCCTGTTACTGGAGAAACAGATGCCTTCACAGGGAAATAACCACAAATCCTCCCAAAAATCTTCATGCAAAAAATACTCTCCTGTGTTTTGGAGTTTTTTTCCTGACTCCTCAGAATGTTTGGCCAACACAGATCCCCTGTTAATATTCCAAAGACCTCTTTCACAGTAGGTGTTCGTTGCAGGTTTGTATTAAACATCTTTTTGATATTTACAAAACCCAGGAAGAGTTTTATGCATTTGTGAAGGCCACTTGGCTGCCAATGAGGAGCACAACAGCTCACAGGAGTCCTAATTACTGACAATTACTTTTCCCATTGAGCTGCCTTGACTCCATCATTGCTGCGGAATGAGGCAGGAGATGTCATGGGGAACAACAAGATTGGCATGGACCAATCTCATGCCCCCAAGACTGGGACTATGCTGGATCATGGGATGTTGTGAGCACCCCAGGAACACATTTTGCACCTCATTGAGAGCTCTTTCAGAGCTCTCCATGTCCTCCAGTCAAGACATGAGTGTTGCAACAGAGGCGTTGTAAAGCTTTCCCCAGTGTTGCAGGAGAAGGTAAATGATGAGTCTGATGCATAAATGCACCCAAGGAAGAGCAGAGTGCATGTGTGTGTGTGTGTGTTTGTATGCTCACAAACACATGCAAAAAGAGGGGAAAAGAGCACACAAGCAACACAAACATCACCCTGAAAATTAAAGCAAAGTTCTTCTCCTGGGGGCAGTTCTGTCCTCTGCTCTGCTACGGGGGGAGAATTGGGACTGGTGCTAGGGACAAGCAGTGTGCACAGCATGGGAGAGATGCTCCCACGCATCAAAACCTACTCAACCATTCACTGCAATATTTTCCCATCGACAGAAGGACAAGGCATCAGCATTTCAGCTTCTGCTCCCTCTTTCTGAAACATATGATGCACTAATGACGCCACCCAGGGTTGACAAGTAGCTTAAGAGCTGGCTCTACCCTCTGGACACCTGGCACACTAAACCATGTAGCAAGCAGCATGTGCTGGCTTGGGAAAAAGCCATTACCACTTTGGACAGCCATGGGGCCCAACTGTTAACCCCAATCCTTCATCTCCCCTGTTGCTATTCATATAATAATATAGTAATAAATAATAAAATAAGAGAAAGGAAAAAAGTACAGGAGGAGGAATTGACTCGACTGCTGAAGCAGTCATTGTATTACTGATTCAAACCTCAGATGATGAACCATGGCAGGATAGAGTAAAATAACAGCAAATTAAATCATGGAAAGCCCATGTCTAATTATTATAAAATAACAATATCCATCTCTATATATCAGCTCAATTTTTTTTTCTGGCACTTAAGGATCAAAAGCGGTCATAATATGTAGGAAAATTTGTTGTTTCTCCCAGGTAACAAGTGATAGGACAAGAGGAAAATGGCTTCAGGTTGCACATGAGGAGGATTATATTGGATATTAGGGAAAGTTTATTAACTGAAAGGGTGGTCAAGCATTGGAATAAGCTGCTCAGGGAAGTGGTGGAATCATTGTCCCTCAAGGTGTTTAAAGAAACATGTAGATGTGGTGCTTAGCAACATGGTTTAGTGGTGGACCTGGCAGTTCTGGGTCAATGATTGGACTAGATGATCCTAGAGGTCTGGATTCTATGATTCTATGAAAAGCCCAACACACAGCATCTGATCTTGGACACTGCTGCTATGGAGCTGGTGCAGCAGGTCAGCACTGGGTCTGCCAGCCTGAGCAATGCCAGGGCAAAAGGACCCTGCTACACTGGAGCCTGTCCCCAAGGACACTCCTACCAGAGCTGGAACCATGTTCCTCCACACACATGAAGGTTTATGTCTCTGCCATTGCCCTTATTTTCCACTGTCTCAATTTAGTGTTCAATTTGATATTGTTATAAAAGGCTTTCAGGAGAGTACAAAATGCAGATGAGAGTCAAGAAGAGCTGTTAGGAAGTCCTTCCTCAGGGGGTCACAAGTTTAGATTAGCTTAAACGTTGAATTTTTCTGTTCTTCTAGTGAGCATGGCTAAATGTGTGTTATTCCTAAAGTGGACCAACACATCAACATTGCACCACTTCCCCTGCAGAGAGAATTGGCTCTTGCAGAACTTCAGGTTTGCAGAAAAGATGATGAGGAAAAGTCACCAGGCCTGTGCAGGCAGAGAAAGGACAGGAAGGGTGAGGAAGAACAATTCTTACACTGTTTTCTACACAGAACAGGGGTGCAGGGCCCTGGAACATCTCTTTTCCTTTAGCATACAGCTCTCTCTCCTCCTCTTCCTCAGCAAACCTCTGGTGCTGGCATTCAGCATCTTTCTGTAGAGCCACCCAGAGACACCACAAACTGAAGTGATAAAGAACAAAGGCTGCATATTCACCAGAGGTGACCTTTCGGCTGAGAGTGTAATTGTAAGACCATCAGCTTTTGTATTTAGGACCTACCTGTGCACAGAGAGCAGAGGTAGCTGCTCCATGTAGATGCTTAGATCAGCCACAAACCAAATCCTCTTATGTCACCAAAGACAACCAGACCTGTGCAGCTGTCCACAAAAGTAGTGTCAACACCTGGCCCCAAGCACAAAAGAGGAACATGTCCTGCAGTCCCTAGAACACAGACAAACCATGAGCTATCAGGAATCTAAAATAAAGTTCTCCCACATACCATGTAAAAATCAATAAAACAAAGCCCTTTTCTAATTAAATAGATGATGAAAGGGAAAACTAAGAAGTGGTGCAGCTGGGAACCCGTTGAAATAATTAGATCTACCTACTTGGCTCTGAAGTTCTTTTACTATCAGGAACATCAAGAAGGGTGTCAGCAAGAGACCTTCTCATTTCTTAGGTGAACAGCACTGAGGGATTTAAAATCTATTGAGAGAAGCCTGGATTCTTTAAGTTCACTGAAGCTAAAGTAATTCACCCTGAATGCAGGCCCTGAAGGTGACTGTGGAGCTTAGAATAAGGATGTCAACACGGTGCTTTCATCATTTTCTAGTAGAGCTGGTGCTGCACATGGAGCTTGCCTTGACCATTTAATTAATAAAGGGACCCACGCAGCTGGAATTAACATGAACTTTCAAAGCATCAAAAAGTCCCGCAAAGGATCAAGCTGATATTTTCATTTATATATATTAGCTTATTCTGGGCCATTGTTGTGCTCCTCATTCACATGATACAGCAGCCTCTTACACACACACCCTTACACATTTCCTTTCATTTTACCTCCACAGTTCTTCTGTGTGATGGGGGCTATCACCAATTAACCCTGACAATGGGAGCTGGAAGGAAATTTTAGCAGGCTCAGCAGGGTTTTTTTCCTCCCAAAAATCTTTGAGGAAAGGGATTATTTCCCTCCCACCCTTCTCCCCCTAAAAGTGGTGATCTCCATGCCAAAGAAGTTTTTCTCTGATGTTTTCTTCTGTTCTTGATTTTACTCTGTCTCTTTTCCTTTTTCTTTCATTTACCATCAAACAATAGCAAGCACAATCCTTCAAAAATATTTTCATTGCAGTGTATTGAACAGAACTGGCTTCAACCCTGCCAGGTCAACATGGTCATTCCACTCCTCAGCACTCCAGGGGAACCCATAAATTAGCCCGTGAGAATCCAGCATTTATACTTCCCCCAGTCTATGTAAATACTGCCTTTCCTCTTCTTCCTGTGCCAAGGGCCAAAGGTTTCAATCAATATTATCACAAAATAATATTTGATAGCAATTTGTTCTATTTATAGGCTCATCAATTGCTATTTCACTCCTGTAATACTCAAGAAAGATGCGACTTCTTGTTAAATCAGCCTGCAAACAGCAGTGATAGGGATTTTGAATTGATGCAGATGGTCTAATCAAGCACTCTTGGGCTCAGTGCAGGCACCACTGGATGCCTTTTTCTACTTTGTATGTTCATGAGAACAGAACATAATGATCTAATCGTGACTTCTAGCCTTGCATCCTACTGATATTTGGTACCTTGAGTTCATCAACCATCCTGGCTTCATGGTTAAGCTCTGTAGATAATCATCATTGAAGCCACTGTGGATCACCATCCCAGATGCTGAAGAAGCATGTGCTTTATCATCCATGAATCTTTTAGTTAAGTGGCAAACCAAGTAGAAATGGCTTCATATAAGCAGCTTTTTCTTGGGAATTTTAGCTCTTTAAAATTGATATTTGCTCCTGTTTTCAATTAAACGCCCACTGAGGCCATCACAAAGATTCCTTGTGTTGGCCTCAGTGGGTATTTGATGCCACTTTATGAGCAAGAAACTTGTTCCAAATAATGCCTTATCGAGCCCTGTCCTTTGGATGACAAATAAAGCTCTGAGACAGCTGTGATCACAGCAGAACACAGACAGTTTCTTGAGAGCTGGACAGCTTTAGTGACCTCACCAGTTTGCTTGTGTTGAGTTCCTCTTGGCTTTTCAGGTGTGGTGTCATTCCTACCGTTCCAAAGCCATTAACCAAATCCTTACCTCAAGGGCGTGCCACATCATTGCTGTGGTCTGTGAGTTCACCAGAGTTGCTCTGATCCAGTACAGCATAGTAGAGTCATAGTTACTCACTTTTGTGCAGTAGTCTCATTTTGGGAATCATCCTAAACATTAGAATAGTGGGGGAGTTAGGGAAGAGCCCATTTATTGGCAAGTAGTTGACACCAAGAGCTCTAGCATGAGTTCTGGGGGAGTTAGGAAAATATGAAGTCTGCAATATGGGAGTGTGGTAGCAACTGTCTGTGAGAGACAGAGGAAGCAACTGTCAGGATAACTCCCAGTGATGTCTTTCTAAAGTAGAAACTCAAGGAAGTTTCTGGATAAAACACTACTCGGTGTTGAATGTCACTGCAGTATCTTTTAGTAGAAACCCAATGACTCTTTGACAGTCTCAGTTAAATATTTTGGTAGCTCCAGTAGTTGTTCCTCTCTACAGCCTGACAAACATTTCACACTGGTTGCACAGCATTTGGTTGGAAGAAATCCCAGCTTTCTTGACACTGACTTCAGTCAGCTTCAGAGGGCCTCTTAACTCTGCTTTGGGGCTTGTCAACACACTGGACTGAAACACACTGCCAGCAGACAGCTCCTTCTAGAAAGCATTACTTGAATTCAAATTGTCTTCCAGGCACTTTTTTAAAAACTTCATATTGTGTGTTACATTTTTGTCAGATAAAAAATCTGGGTTAATCCCTCATTGTTCACATTTACAGAAGGTCATCCCCCCATTCCTGCCGTACAAACCCCAAAAATATCACATCCTGATCATTCAAATGGCTTCCACATGGCAATGTGCAACCAAACACAACTTGGTGCTGCTGAACAATAACTATATGTGAAGGCAGACAATCACAATAGCACTTGGAGATTATTTATAGTTGGGGAAAAAAGTTCTTAATAGACAATTTTTAGCTTCTCTTGCCCGTATGATGAAATGCCATTATTAATTTTCTGCACATGGGAAGCTTACACTCCTCTTTCTGTCTGTGGTCTCCAGTAGTTCTATGGGTTTCTTTAGGTGAAAAATGCTGACTTTTGTTCATTTCAGGGATGTCACCTGATTATTTCATTGGATCGTGGTGGTTCTTGCATTTTGAGAAAATGTCAATAGTTGTTCACACTGCTTCTTCCTTTCCATTCCTTATTTTGGCGCCTTCTAATTTTTTCCTTCACTGTCATCTGCTTCTCAAACTGAAAAGACCCAGACTGGCCTGTCCCACACACTCTTTCTTGTGATGGAGAACAGGGCAAAGCACAATTTGTCATCTCCTTCCATGATCCAGAATCCCTTCACCAGCAGCTTCATCCAATGTCTTTAGTTCTGAGCCCACCTAAGGAGAATGGAGGTCAAGAAAGTACATGTCAGTCAGTCTGGGGAAGCAGGGCAAGAAGAATTAGAAAGAATGCAGAGCTCTGAATAGTGAGTCTACTTCAGATGTAAAAGCCCCTCAAATTATTAAATGAGGAAAAAAAGTGATTAAAAAAAAGTAAATATTTCTTGCTTTTATAATAGGAAACCAAAGCTTCAAGGTTTTTGTCCATCATGAATAAACAAATTGGGACTGCAGTTTGCAGAGTGTTTTGAAATTTTCCAATTATTTCACGTTAAACAAGATCTGAAATAAACTGCTGTGGTTTTTTCCCCACACTTCAATTTCCCTTATGTTGGCTTCATTTTTGTCTCCCTCTTTCCCAGCCATTTCAAAAATATCTGAAGATCAAGTAACTAAAATTGAAAATGAAAAGGAGAGGATGAAAGTAAGAAGAAGCAAAAAGAGAAAAGAAGGAGGGGGGAGGGGGGAAAGCTTGAAAATAATTTCTCCAGAATGTAGATTATGGGTATTTTCAGTGCTCATTGGAATGGTCCCCATGGCTATGCTCAGGGAGCTCTTCCCTTTTTCCCTTTGTTTGTAGCCCGTCAGACTCAAAGCGCCATATGGAAATGACTCACATTGCTCTGACTGCAGATTTGGGCCATGACCACACTTCTCCAAGCCTCATTGCAGACCAGGAAAAAACTTCTTTCTGTGAGCGCCAGCAGGTGTCTACCTACAAAGCAAACAGCAGATGCTACAACCATGGGCAAATGTCCAAGTACATAAGACAACCCTAATTAAAACTCTTTTGCTCATGAAAAACTGGAGATTATTAAAAAAAGGAAAATCTTAGCTGGGAAAAACCCTCCATGCTGCTATGCTGAGTGTACTGTACTATGCCATTAAGACAAGCAAAAGTACTTTTAAGTTGCCTGATGGCAAGGTTACAGCATAATCTGTGATTACCTTACCTCCTGTTGTCAGAGGTTATCAGTCACTTCAGAAAAAGTCTGATTTCTGCCTCTTGCCCTGTGTCTGGCAAAGATTCATTTCAGGAAGCTGTTCCCATTCCAAACAGCTCTTGGATTTCCAGTTTGTGAAAGCAGGACTCTGGGATTCTGGATCCAGGCTGTCCAAAGACAGCATTTACCTGGTTCTTCACAGTCCATGCACTTTTCTGCAAGGAAAAATGTAGTTTAAAATGCATAATTTGTTATTTTCTCACTGAAGACAGCTCCCCCAGCTCTCAGAGATCTCTGCTGAAATGGATTTTTTGCTCCAGTGGACTCCATTATCTTTTTTCCATGATTTTGCTCACCTCTGCCAATGGACATGGTTTTTCACTGTAATTATTCAGTATGCAGGGTGTGCTGATGAGTGCTTTCTGTCTCAGGGCATTTCCTTCCTAATTTGGAGTCAGTCAGGGCCTGAAGATGTCAATAAAAGTCTGGGGACAGAAATCAACGTATCTGAAAATTTACAGCAAGGAAAACTTCTGGGCTACCAAGCCCAGTTTTAATATCAGAACTGCACAGAAACTGAGAGTATTTTTAAACAGTAAGTATTTTTCACAGGATAAGAAACAAACCCATGAAATACAAAACACTTTTTACAAGCTTCAGGCTGGTATTGTACAGACATAGGATGATTAAATAAGTTACGCTTCAGTCTGATTCACTGATCAGAGGAGAGGACTGGGAGTCAAGACTTCCCATTTGTTCTTCTCTTTAAACAAATCCTCAATGGGATTTCTGCTTTCCACAGATGTGAAACACCCGCAGCTCCTCCAAACTTCATTTTAAAGCACACTGTTCAGCATCTCCACACTACGTACCTTCTGTCTCTCTGGACATTAAATTAGCCAGTGTCAAGATAGGGTTAATACTACTGATCTTCTCTGGTAGATTTTGCACCTTTGTTTGCAGAGCAATTTGAGAACCTAAAATTGACTGCTCCAGAGTTGAAAAAATATTGCAGTGGTCCTCTTAAACTAACCCTGTGAATATTATTCAGCAGAGAGCAGAGCTGAAAGAGCAAAGGTATCCACAGTCATGGCATCTGGCAGCCTGGGAGGAGAGTTTCAACACACTCAGAAATGCTTTTTTAGCAGTGTTTTATCCCAGAATCAGTAAAGGAACTTTTTAAAAATGATGGCTGGAGAAGCTCAGTCCTTTGCTCTGTCTCTGTGTCAGTGGAGGCAGAGCCTGTACTCTCATAAGGTGACAGAACACCAATTTGAGCAACAAAATTTCAATTCTAATGGATTCTAAACCTACAGCAAAAGGGTTCTGATGTTTCCTGTGCGGCACAAACCATGGAAAAAAACTATCAACAAGTCAAATGCGGCAATGATGCATGGAAAGGGCTAGAAGGTGTCTAGGGAAAAGGGATGTGGATGGAGAGGGAGGGGAGGCAGACAACAAGATGTTTTAGACAATTACTTTCCATTGGCCTAGCTAGCAATAAAAACAAATTGGGCAAACTCCTGAGAATTGCTCTTGAACAATCAATCAGAGATAACAGAATTAGGCAGAGGCACTAAGCAAGTGACAGGATGTTAACTCAAGCTACACTTTTAACAGTTCTGGGTGAATAGATCTCAACAAAGTATTTCCCTGCTGAAGTTTATGCACCTTCTCTTTTTTTTTCCCCACCTCTCCTTGCCACCTGGCCAAATGGATAATATTTGGGACTTCTGTTCTGGATTCCTTCTGTCGCATATTCAGGATAGCAAACATCTCAGCAAGGAGATTTCATAGAATAGAATCATAGAATAGAATATCCTGAATTGGAAGGGACCCACAAGGATCATCAAAGTCCAAATCCTGTCCTTGAACAGAACAGCCCCAAGAATCCCATCATGCACCTGAGAGTGTTGTCCAAATGCTTCTTAAGCCCTGTCAGGCTTGGTGATGTGACCACTGCCCTGGGGAGCCTGATCTGGTGCCCAAACTACCCTCTGGATGAAAAACCTTTTCCTAATGCCCAGCCTAAACCTCTGCTGACACAGCTTCATGCCTTTCCCTCAGGTCCTATCACTGATCACCAGGGAGAAATCAGCTCCTGCCCAATTTGTTTAGTCCAGAGCCCCCAAGAGCCAGCAAAGCCATCCCTGCAGTGAGGTTCACAGTGTGGCTGGAGGAAGTTGGGAGTTTTGCAGAAAGGGCAATGCAAACAGAGCAGCTTCTCATAAATTCAAACATCCAGCTTCTAGTGGATCCTGGTGTTCATCTGTGCTTCAAACTTATTCCTATAGACCCTGGTGTTACAGCAGACTCCTTTTTCCATGCAGTCCATGCAGTGCAGGCAGTGGATTGACCATACTGGACAATCATACACCCTCTCACACAGGGATTTTCCCCAAGCCTCACTCTGTGTGTACTCACTCAACAGCATCCTGCTCCTGGCAAACTTCTAGCAGCACTCCTGTGACACCACAGCACACAAACACTGGGGTGCTCATACTAACATTTCTTCCCCACAGTCAGAGAAAGTCTGATCTTAAAATTAGGTTTCTGCTGGGAATAAAAATAGTCACTCTGAATATTCAGTGTTTGTTTATATCTCACCGCTTCCACTAACATTCCTGCCATTTAATTTGTTTGAAAGACTATTCAGAGGAAACTAATAAGTGGTGTGAAGGCAGAAAGAGCTATAAAACACCAAAATCTAAGCACGCATTCAGTGACGTTACCCACATTATTTGTCTGGCTCTGTTTTTTAAAGTTCAAGGCAAAGGGGAAGTTTTGTTTTTAAAAACAAAGACTTGCACATGTATGGACTGCATGTCTTTTCCTTGGAAGCTCTCCTTGGATCAGACGAGTTCAGCAATCTGCATAAAAATGAGGAGCAGCAATATTGCACTTGCAATTAGGCAGATTTAGCCATGATGCAAGCACAGACAGCACAAGTCTGGCTTCAATGGGAGTTGTAGTTGCTTATTCCAGACTTGTAGATGCTTGTAACTTTGCTAGTCTGTAAGTGTTATCAACTTCCTCTTTTTTTTTATTTTTCAATAGCTGCTTTTGGAAACACTGATTTGCATTAGAGGTTTCCAGATTCAGAGATTTTAGTCAGGCAGCATTTTCAAATATAAAATCGCCGCTTTAGTCTGAAACAGAACAAACTAAAATCAAGTTTTGACTTAAGTCAAATATAAAAACTTAAGCAGAAAAACTGGGAAAGAAAATTTATTCCACAATGCTTGTATATTCCATATATGATACAGAATTTCAATTAAATTTACTACTCTGAATGGGATACGGTGGTTTCTGTGGATTACTGGCAACATTAAAAGACACAACATTAATATTGCATGACCTTTCTTTGGAGAAAATAAACAAACAGAGCATCTGTGCTTCAAGTGTGTGTTATTTCTGATTGGTTTGTTATAAAAATTCCCTTTTAAAACTGAAATAGTCAAATCAAAGCAATTTTGTTGTGAAGAACGTGTGTGTGTTAAAAAAAAAATAGATTCCCTGCATAGTGTATACATAAATACAAGAGATTTTAGCCTAACCTTCTGGTCTCAACTTTTGTATCTACCCAGTAGTTGCTCAGAATGGGCACTCTATTGTGTGTATTAACTGGAGTGGCTAAGGCAGGCCTGGGGCTGATAATTAGAATTTGGTCCCCCGGATGATTGAGAAGCCTTACAGAGGACTCTGCAGTGCAACTTAAACAGCCCTTCCCGATGCCTAACTAGAAAATCTGTTTCAAAGGGGCTCCGTGAATTGTAGGGTACAGTCAATTAACTTGAATATTAATTATCTATAATGAATGTACCCTTCTTCGGGGCTTGAAAAGAAGCAAATTACTTGGAGAGGGACTAATTAAGATGATG
This sequence comes from Pithys albifrons albifrons, assembly GCF_047495875.1. Taxonomy (NCBI): domain Eukaryota; kingdom Metazoa; phylum Chordata; class Aves; order Passeriformes; family Thamnophilidae; genus Pithys; species Pithys albifrons. The sequence goes on from NC_092464.1 coordinate 6,776,802, forward strand.
TAATCTTGACCATGAAGAATAATTCCTTCCTAGTGACAGAAATGATCTAATTGAAGTATCTCATTAATTAATGTCTCATGAAATTGACTGATAAAATGCCTCTATGAATGCCTCCTGAACTTGGGGCCAGCAGAGCATTGTCGCACATACACTCCCGCTCCAGACCCTATCGCTGACAATATAATTAGACCTTGGAAGCATGCTGTGCTCAGAAGGATTTATAACTCTGCAGTGTGGATAATCTACAAATGCAAAGTTGAGACAATGCAGCTTGCCTCTGCGAGATTTCTGAAGTCAATGAGCAAAACCATAAATCAGGTATAATCCAATGGATGACATGTGAATTCCCACTCCTGTCAGCTCTGCCAGCCTGCACCAGGACCTGAACCATGACATGCCCAGAACCCTGTACCAGGTGCTGGCAGCCCCAAAAGGGCACCATGTCCAAGCACTTCTGTGTTAGTTCCCAGCTAAATAAAGTCATATTAAAGGCATTTTATTTTCCCCTTTTCACTAGATTAGCACGGGCCTGTGGATTTCAGCTAACAATAAGGTATGTCCCCAAGAGTGAGAGGCAGGGGAAAGACTTTCACTACTACACAGAAGGTCTGGCTGAGTAGATCTCTGTCTGTGATCAGCAAAGCTTTATGAAGAAGAAAGACATTGAGGTGCTGGAACATGTCCAGAGAAGACCAGAAGCTGGTGAAGGGTCTGGAGTACAAGTCTTATGAGGAGCAGCTGGGACTGGGAGTGTTTACTCCAGAGAAAAGGAGACTCAGGGAGGACCTTCTCATCCTCTACAACTACCTGAAAGGAGGTTGAAGCCAGGTGGGGGTTGTTCTCTTTTCCCTAGTAACAAGCAATAGGACAAAAGGAAATTACCTCCAATTGCACCAGGAGAGGTTTAGATTGAACATTAGGAAAACTTTCTTCATGGAAAGGGTTGTCAAGCATTAGAATAGGCTGCACAGGGAGGTGGTGGAATCACCACTCCTGGAAGTGTTCAAAAAACATCTATATGTGACACTTGGGGACATGATTTAGCAGTGAACATGGCACTGCTGGGTAAGTGGTTGGACTCAATGATCTCAGGGTTTTTTTCCACTCTAAACAATTCTGTGATTCTATGATTTGGGGTTATTTATTTTGGCCATAAAACCTAAATGAAAACACAATTTTATTCAACCCAAATGGTATACATTTTATTGCCATTGCCAAACCGCATCCTTTCAAAGCTTTGGTAATAGTATTTTTCCAATTTTATCTATTCTGCACTTCCTAAAGTCTTGAACAAGGTCCTCTAAAACCATCAGAGGTTCCTAAGTTCCAGTGAAATATGATGAGCAGTAATAAATGGACTGTGGGTGGTATAAAGGGAAATTTGAATCTCAGAACTAACAATGATCAATTTACTACAAGCCTGCGGGAGTTAAAAATCATATAAGGATACCGTAGAAACACAGCAGCCAGGCAGGCAAACAAGATGTAACTAGGCCACTCCAAGGATGCAATATTGTTATTTGTTTACGGCTTTTCTGTTAAAGTGAATTAAATGCCCACAGCTGATAAAAGGTTCATCTACCAGTGCAGAAGCTCCTGAGTATCTCATGCTATTCCAGCACTAATTACATTTCATAAAGCGACCAAATATACCATAACTAACATTTATTGGCCAATGAAATGTTGCAGTAAGTTAATAATTACAGATATATGTAGACAATAAAAAGCAAAGCATCAGCCTGGATGTAGGAGGAGAGATTAAATGCTTCTGCTTTTACTGAGTGTTACTCAGAGGCCAAATTTAAGACCACGGGCAACAGTACCCCAGGAAAGTCTGCAGGGATAGAGAAAAAACCCATAGCTGGGGAATTATGCAGGAGAGAAATATTTACAGCACCTGCCTGGAATATGCCCAGTGCTCTGAGACTATGGATCCTTTTCTGCCTCTGAAAGAAGAGCTCAGATGGAGAGACTGGGACTTCTACCTCCAGCTGATTACAGCCATGAAAAAACTCCCACAACTCCAGTGAGAGCTGCAAAGACATAATCCCAATTTTTTTCAGAACACTCAGGTCTATAAAGAGCTTGTGAACAGTACATATTTCCTGCATTTCCAGTGTTTCCCTGCCACCTCTGTTAGTTACATGGAGATGGGTGATCTCCTATTCCAGGACAGGCTAGGAATGGGAAGAAGCCAAGCTGCCATTCCTTCTATGAACAGAAAGCAAATGCTAGACTTGTTGCACATTTTGTCAGGACCAAACCAGCCTTCAACAGTCTCCTATAGCAACAGAAACCAGGAGGGCACCTCCTCTCTGGTGTTTCACCAGGAGAAGGATGAATCTGCTTCTCAAATCTCATTCAGGAAACAGACCAGGAGTCAGAATCTGATTGTTCTATTAGTTTTCCTTATACAGATGAGTTGGAAAAAGTCTGGTTAAACCAAAAGGGAAGCAGAGGGAAGAATCAGCCTCATTCTAAGTCCTTAAGTCACTTGGCTGCCAGGTCACAACTTCACTCCCACTGATTCCCATGTAGCCAGTAACCAGATACTGGGGGGTTTTCACCCTACAGTGCTTAGAGCTTTATCTGAGATGGCCTGCTTGGGTACAGATTCTCCCTCTAAGGCTCTTATTTTCTTATGTAATGAGATTAAAGCAGACTTAAAGAGCAATAAGGAGATGAGGAAGGTCAAAAATGCCATTAACTATAAATAAATGCTCTGTCCCTTGTAAGGCACAGCACCACCATGGTTCAGGCAAACTTTCACCTGGCTAAAGGTGTAATGTTGAGCAGCTGTCACTCCTTGAAGATGTCACCATGGCTTGGAGAAGAGGGGAGATCTATAGGGTACAAATAGTGTAGGATGATGTTTTCCTGCTCTAGTGACTTTCTGCAAGTAACGACACGATCTCTGAGTAGAAGACAAGGTTTTATTATTACCACTGTGGTATTTAAGGCTTTGAACAGAGATGTACTGTATTGCCACCAGCTCTCACTAAAACATTAAAAAATCCCAGCCAAAGGCAATTTGGATGGTTTATGCCATGAAAATATATACTAGTGCAAAGCAGCGTGGCAATGTAGCCCCAAAATTCATGGAAGTTTTCAGGATTAAAGGGTCACACCCATGTGCCTAGTGGTCCAACTGACTTTGCCAGGGAGAAAATGAACTCAAGACAACACACACAAAAAAATAGATTAACAAATATTTAGGGATCAGCACAAGAGAATTACAAGAAACCACCTAATTTTCACCAATTTTCTCCATATTAGAACACTAGATTTTCCAGACCTCCATCAAGAGCTGTACTGAGGATGCTGAAAGGACACAAAGTGGGTTCTGCCTTAATAACCATTGCACTGTTATAATGGAACATGCACATGTGCCTATTAGAAGACATATTAGGTATAGCTGCGCCATCACGCTGACTGAGGTTGGGCCAAGGCTTGCTCTGCCATCTGCTCTGTGGGACAAGCTCTCCCTAGGACAACATGCAAGTCTCCATCCTGTATGGGTGTCTCCCTGGCCAATGGAACAGGTAGGATGCTCCGGATTCAAGACAAAATACAAACCAAATGTAGGCACTCTGGGGCACAATTAAGTCTCAACTGTCCAGTTATGACTGTAGGAGTAACTTGAGAGCAAATTCACCAAGTCCTACTCTTACACTGTCTCTCAGGGCTTGCAGACAGCAGTGTCCTCCGCAGTTCCACCTCATTTTTTCACACTCTGGTCATGAGCATTGCTTTGTTTCTGACTAACTACACTTCCAGGGTCAATGAAGCTACAAGACCTCAGCACTCCTGAAGGAAAGAAAGACATTGGTCACTGATTAATATTTTTCTTATTTATAGTGTAGATATATTCATACCTGCTCTTGTGGGGCAGTTCTACTACCCACAGCCCACATTTCCTTCACCAAGGAGGAGAGAACGCAGAAATGCCAGAAGTCTCACCATGATATACCATGAGTAGGGTCCCACCCTTTTCATATCTTACTCCCCTACTGCTGAGGTAGGTAAAGTCCCTTCAGAGGCTTCCAGCTTTGTACCATTTGAATTCTCAAAGTGAGAAGATTAGAGACTGTTCCATGGGCTGAGAAATGTGACAGTATAAAGCCTGACCTAATACTCAAAGTAAACTCCTCCACCCCCTCAGTTTTATCCCATTACTCCTAATTAATCCCCTTTGCAGCAATTGCTCTTCTTCCCTGGCATATATGATTGCTTATTGCTGCTATAGGGCTAATTCCCTTTCATCAGGTAGGGGTGGCATAATTCTATTCTATAAGGGTGTCAAAACATTTGGGAGGTTAAGTTTTGTAAAACTTGTAAAACTATTTAGAAGTTGTCCTATTAGCAGTGAGAGAACAGAGATGCCCTGGGCCAGGCAATGTTGTCATGTTAGGGAGGGGTTCTCCAGTTGACACGTAACCATGGCACCACTTCCTTGTATTGGCATTCACTGCAATCACTACATCCCCTACAATTTGCAGGTCATTTCAGTATCATAAATGATGAACCAACATGTCAGGCATTAGGGAATAGCCTCCTGTGGATGTAAGCACATAATTCCCATTAATGTGAACAGAAGTCATGCACATGCATTGGGCTGAGAATGCACTCTCTGGTCCACAGAGCACACTCGGCAAGTCTGAGTAATCTGTGGTTGATTTTAGTTTTCTCCCCAGAGCTCCCAGTGAAGGGGGTGCATGAGAAAGCTGGTGTGCAAGGCATTAGCATCAAGGCACAAGTGAAAGAGTGCTCAATGGGATTATTAGTGCTTACACAGCACTGTAATGGATGGGGTCCTCTAGGAATACCTTACATTCAGAAGCCATGAGTCCAGCCCTTCTTTTCAGTGTAAATGAGGAGCAGTGGTTAAAGCAAACTAAAAGAAAGCTAAAAGTATTTTTCTTTTTCCTATTTATGGTCAGGAGAGGCTGTTCCTCGCTCCCTTCTTCACTGAGCCATTGGTTGAGATCTGCCTGTGTATCCTTTTCTGTGACAAAGGTCCCCTGCTCCCTTGCTGGCAAGCCAGCTCACCATCAGTATTCCAAAAGGATCTGGGCATCACCTGCATGGAGGAAAAAGAGGCCCATGTAGCATAGAGGGAGAGAACCACTGGAGATGAATCCTCCTTTGCGTGGGATGAGCTGTCACAGCAGAGGATGATTGATGTATTGAGCCTACACTAGGACACTCAGGAAAATTAATTCATTTTCTGTTCACACTTTAAATTAATTTGGATTATTTAATCCACATTAGGCTCCTTTATATACACTCTCATTCAGAATTATAGTGTTGCTAATTCAGTTTACAAAGTAAATTAAGCTCAGCCAAATTAATGCTATGTTAAACTTGAATGAGGATCTATGAAGAGATTTAATGTGGTTTAATTATCCACTTTACATATCAATAAATGCATAAAATATCACATTAAATGACAAAAACAGTTCCTGGAGCAGAAGGGAATGGAAGCCAAAGTTCCTCCTCCAAGAAAAAGCCACTGGATGACAGTCAAATACCTTCTCCTTGGCTTGGGGTATGTCTTCTAATTGAATGGGATGAATGGGAGCCTTTCAGCAGCTGGAATAGAGAAAGTCAATTACTTTTCCCTGCCCCTTGTCATGACTGTGAGATAACTCTCCAGAGACATGACGGATCAAAGTCTCCTGGGTTATGAGAAGTGCTCCAGCCATTAGTTGAGAGCACTCACCCCTCTTTAGGATCCAGACTCAATATCTCCTCTCTGCATCTCCCAAGGATTGGCAGAGCAGGAGAAGAGCATCCAGCAGCTCAGTACCGAAGGACTGATACAAAACAACCAAGAAACCACAGCATTTCAGAAGTGGGCTAGAAGATCTCAGAGCCTTTGACAATCCTCATCTGGATCTCCTAAATGGCAGTTGTTACAGAGAAAGTGAAAACAACCAATGTAGAAAGAAGGAGAAGAGAGAGTGGAAAAACAGTGTAACTTTTATTCCTATAAATATACAAACACAAGAGATGAAGCAGTTTCTAATATGTAAGAAACACACAGGAACAGAAAGCAACATTCATGTTTGGATTATTTTGGGGCTTAGATCAAATAATTTCTAAACCAATCTGATGCACTTTGAAAGACTGAATGGAAGAAGAGTAGTAGAGATCATACCTCAACTTTAGCAGCTTATATCTTTTCATAACAAGCTTCAGAAATATGCTGTCAGTGAAACTACTACTGGAGTATGCAAAAACTATCTGGGAAAAAATTATGAATTAGTATAGTAGTAATCAGCAGCTCACTTGCAAGAAGGAGGTGTACATCAAGAAAAATTCTTCAAGGTTCTGACCGGGATGTCACACTATGCAATATTTTCCTTAACAGCCTAACCTTTATGCTTACATATTCACACACAACACCACAGAGGGAGGGGCTACCAGCACAGCAGAAAACACAGGGCTAGAGTCCAAAATCAGCCTGGCAAATGATAGAAGGGGTCTGACAAAACAGGATGCAAATGAGCTTTTGTCCTTAACAAATATCAAGGTCAGAGAGGAGCAACAACTGCACGACTACAAGGCAGGAACAACAGACTGGGTGGGAACTCTGCAGGGAAGGACTGGAGGGTTAGAATGGATTGGCAGAGAGATGTGAATCAACAGGGTTATGCTGAAAACAGCAAACACCATGCTGAGACATGCAAAGAGCACCATCATGTTTGATATGTGTGAAGAAAGCCTTCTGCTCTGTTTGCTATGGTAAAGGCTTTCCTGGAGAACTTTTTCATGTTTTGGCCACTGTATGTCAGGAGAAGCTGGATTAATGGGAGAGGGAGAAGAGGAGGTATAAATAAAAATAAAAAAAAAAAAAGGATAGAACAAACCAAACCCCAATCTATTACCAGAAACCCAGAAAATGATATTTGTGTAGAACAAGAACAGGGAAGACCAGAGACAAGACTATGTAAAAGTGGCACCATGGTAGTGTTTGAAATGATCATCACTAGAGGGTTTAAAAAACAAGACAGAAGGGGATTTTTTAATTGAAGGGAGATAGGGATTGAGGAACCAATTAGATCATTGGCTGGGGTCCTTCACAGCATTTTTATGCCAGGGAGTTTTTAGGTTTGCTCCCTTTTTTGGTGGGACAATGTGAATTTGGTCATACCACTACAGTCCTCTACTTACCAATGTTCCCACATATTCTTTAAATATACAGAAATAAATTTCTCATTCGTTTCCAGGGCAATAAAAAAGTAATGCACGTAGAAAATTTGTCTGATCGTGGATCTGCTGGGATGATGCTGACTTCCAAAAACAGGAGCTGATCTATGTATAGAGATATACACATCAAGGTCCTCCAACCCATTTTGCTTATCTGCAGCAACAATAAAAGAAAGGCCATGCAGCCTAAATAATTGTCTGGGTTTAGCCTTAAAGACTCATTTCCTCAGAGAAAATGATTGAACAAATACAGTTTCTGTAAAAATTCCACATATTTTCAGCAAAGGAAGAATGGGTTCAAGACCAAAGGAGTGTACAGCAGTCACCAAGGGTAGGCATCACTTGAACATTGAACCTGTACCCAACTCCTTCTTACTCAAAGGACAGAAAAAAAATGAGTATAAACACAATGAAAGTAGGATTGTTTATGTGCCACCCTCATACTAGTAGCCATGAACTCTGGCTGATTTTGCTTATCATCCATTAAGGGAAACAGCCATAGGTCATCTCTGTGATTACCTAACACTCAGGAAAAGCAATAAAGCTCAGCTGGAGGTGTCACACTGCAGCAAAAAGTAAAGCCAGCCCAACTCTCATTTTTGTTTTTCACTACATTACTTCAGTTAACATAGTGCACTGTTAACATTAACTCCTGGCCATATATTGCTTTATAGATAGACAATCAATACTGCACCTGAAATATGATTTTGTTAAAACATCTAGGGGGCTGTATGCATTTAGCTTTCACACTATTTTCAGAAAATGAACATCAATATAAAAATAATGAGCCTCATAAAATAAAGCCTCATTCATGTGGCTGAGCTGGCTTTTAAGAAAGGGGACAGAGATTTATACTAAAGGCATCACAAAAGAAACAGCTTAGAACAACATTCAGCATTTCTATCAAACCATCGAAGGACATTCAAGGCCAGCACTGAAACACAGTTTGCCTTTGCTCACTAGGGTATCCACTATGATGGCAACACTTGGAAGGAGCACATGGAAACTCCAACAAGGGGAATTGGCAGCAGAGCCTTGGACAGGAATATAAAATCACCTCTTTTTTGTAGATCACTATTATAAGTAACATGCCTCATTTTTGTAGTTGAGCTGCTTTTGCTTACAAAGGAAGAATTCAAAAAGTTCAGAAGAACCCAACCTGGTCACTGCAGGGCCAGCAAAGAGGACAGGGCAGTCTGTGGGACTGTAAGGGCAATGGTACTAGTGATGGAATCACTCCCTAAGTGAACCAGATTCTGGGACAGTGGTAAGCACTGTTGTCTTATCATCTGCAGTTTTTATTTGATTTTTCCTGGGACAAAAATTCTAGAGGTAGGGTTGAGGTTGAAATGAGACAAAAAGGAGCATTTCATCTCTTTGACAGCAAAATGATCTAACATGAACATTCACATGCTGCACCTCAAAACATAAGGATTGTGGTCATGAAAGGGTGAGTGACACATGCACAAGACAGTCTATGCTAAATCTTTAAGACATGAGCTATACATCAAAGCCAAGCAGAATTAGGACATGTGCATTGAAAATGACACCCTCTTCTTCCCATCCCTATATTTGTCAGATTTTCATACTACTACTTTTTTTGAGCCTTTCTGAAACATTTGTAGTCAATGAAGAGGTGACGGTTCTCCAGAAAGTAATGTTGAAAGGGAAACCTGTAAAACAGCTGAATGACAGTAACCTTAATCAAATCAGATGGGGGACAGGTCCCTTTAGGATCAGATCCCGTTTAATTTATCTAAAGTAAGTTTTCCTCCATTCCCTCAAGTTTGTTTCACAGGACATCTTAATTCAGGAATGAAGGTACCGAAACACTTTCCTAAGACATGAACAGTCATTTGTTCATGGTTTTCCCTTTCCACTCAGGGGACATCACAGCTTGGGACATCTCCAAGGAAAAGATGATCAAATGTGGAATTTAGTTATGACATTGGCAAGCAACACTTCCTCTACAGCTACCTCTGACCAGCAGGAAGCACCACAAGAAGGTCTGCTCAAAATCAGATCTAACTGGGTATCAGACCATCAGTGTTTCCCTCAGCAGCAAAACAGAGGTTAAACATGGGCACATATCAACAATGACCAGAAGGTACTTCAGATCAGAAGAGCTTGAAGCAAACTGATCATATCTCACAGATTGTAGATATTCACCTGAGCTTGGGGTTTGTTTTGATTCTTTTCATGTGGGTGGCTGATATGAATTTATGGAAACTTTCATTTGTTTCAAACGCGCTAAAACATGCTGTGGTATTTTAAAAAAACAATTAATCATTCTGAGTTTTCAATTAAGGATGTGCAAGGACTGAACAACTTTCCACCCCAGCAAGGCAGGATATGATTTAAACTCTCCCTTTTGTCAGGTGTTGTACAGTACCAGCTGGTTTCTTCTTGCCTCAGGGAAAGTTCTTTCATCTATCACATGTTGTATTATGGGTGGATTATGTCATATCAAATCCAATTACCTCATGTTATGTCAGTTCCTGATATAATGCAACAGAACGTACTTGGGAGGTGCAGCTCAATGCAATTAAGATGCATCTGTAATGCTTAATAGGCACAGCTTTGCCTGCTCCTCTAGGCTGACTTTGGGTAACAAAACACCTCTTGGCAGCTCTCTTGCTTGTATACTTTTCAGCACACTCACTGCCCCACCTCTTCATGGACTCTAAAGCTGTTCTAAATAATCAAACATCATCTTCAAATCCATTTGGAGAGAAACTTGTAACAGCAAAGGTCCCATGCCAAAATTTTCAGTTCACTGCAGGGCTCAGGCACAAGGAGAAGCAGTGATGGGTGCAGAGATAAGGATGGAGAGAGGCAGCAGAGAGGTTAACAAACAGGAGCAAGCGCAGAGACAGACACACATACCTGCTTCAGAAGGCAAGCCAAGCAACAGCCTAGAGCCTCAGGAAATCTGGGAGGCTGCTCTGTCTGTTTAATATTTTTTTACATGTTTCCTTCCCTTGTTCCATATGTCCCAGAAAGCCAAGATCCCTGGGAAAGAATTTTATCGCTATCTTATTTAAGATCATGTTGAAAAAGAAACTCCTGAGAAGATGACAAGCCTACTATCCTTTCCTGCTGTGAGCAGAAGGAATGGATTCCCTCTAATCCTCAGTCCTGCAATGTGTTCTCCACTGGGAGCTGTGAATGTGAATCTCAGCCTCTTCCTCCCTCCACAGGTTTACCACCTCAAAAATTACCTTTTATCCAAGTCCAAAATCAGAGAAGTCATTCCCCACTTCCCCTAAATGGCATAAATTAAGCAGGACTGAGCAAAATTGCATAGACTTCAACCTCATTCCAGTGAGATACGACTTTTCCCTTCAACTCCCAGAGCTGGGTTCAGGGTGCAAGTTGCTGCTTCCTTCCTAGCTGGGAGGAGTCACTAAATGCTGGCTAGCATAGCTGCATGTAAATTTGGGCATCACCAGATTTTGTGGGGCATGGGTGATCTGCATGCAAAGACCTAAAGGACCAGCTCTTGACTCAGGTGAGTGTGCAATGCTAGGAGATAAACATTCAAGGAAGGAGTAGGCTAGACAAAGGCATGCACCATTTTTGAGTAATCATAGGGTACTTTACCCTTCACCCTTTGGTATTTTCTTTAAATGGTCTTTAATATGTCTTATCTGATAGGATCCTTCTGTTTTGGTTAAGAACCAGAGCAGTCTCTTTCTCATTTCGCCACTCAAGTTTCCATACAGTAGTTCTACTCCCTTAAAAGTTACTCAGAAATTCCTTAAGCTTGTTCTGCTGGTGTAGGGAGCAGAGGAGAGAGTCCAGAGATGGGTAAATGTCACGGCATGGAGGTCCTCCCAAGCTGTCAACCTTTGCCATGGTTTACATGCCCTATACATCCTATAAATTCCCTGGGGCAGGAAATGTGATTTCACTTATTTGTGCAGCATATAACACAACATGGTCCAACTGTTCCTGACTTATTCTGCAGCATAAATATTAAGTAGTAATGTTATGACCTTTAGTTGATAACAACACCAGGGTGATAAGGATTTTGGCACAGGATGAACAATGTGTCCTGGGAGATTTTCATTATATCCCTGGTATTTCAATCACTTTACAGATGGCCAGCTGAAGAAATCTGATCATGTTGAAGCTCTTGACTGTTACCAATGAGACTGAGTCTCCTTCCCCTATCACACATACCTTAGACACTCATGTCCATTCTTGTTGTTTAACAGCCACCACTAACACAGCTCCAGAGGGAACTGAAGACCCCCAGCAAGGACTAAACTGTGCTATCAAAATCATCCTCTAAACCAATGTTGCTGGGTAAAATCTGACCAGTCAGAAGCTGAGTTGTGCTGAGAAGAGACGAGACTAATAGTCCATCTTGCTTTTGTGAGGTTACTGTGGAATGGTTAATAATAAAGTTTCTCCCCACAGGTAGAACAAAGACAAGTCAGGGTTCTGCCATTTTGAAGTGCCTTGCCATGTATGTGAGATCCTATATATGATGCAAGGCAGATTTATGCAGATGTTCAAGAACAAGCACCCAAAGAGGAGCAGTATAGTGAAGTTGACACAAAATTATACCTGAATTAATTAGTTAAGACACAGGTAATGACTTTCTCAATTCTTCAACATCTCTGACTCCCAGTGTTGTCTACACAGGGACATGAGGAAACAGATTCACAAGACTTACCAGAGATTCACAAGACTTACCATCCCATAAATCGCATCCTCTATGGCATACTTTGGATTAACACAGTTTGGGTAGCTTTGTCCAGCAGGCTCACAAAATGGGTGACTTTAGAGGTGAAGATGAACTTGATGTGGAGCACTCAGGAGGAGGATATAGATTGAAGAAGGTCTTGGGATAATGGTGAAAATACAGCAAGCTCAGAAGATTTACAGATTTGGCCTGATATCCCAAACTCATCTGACCTTGATAATCTTCTGCATTTCCACTATCACTTATGATAAAGGGGACCATGAATTAGCTGGAATAGTTTTACACACCTTTCAGTAGCAAAGGGTTCTGTAATTTACAGAGTCTTTTCTTTCTGGTGGAACAGTGAGCGGCAAGACTATGGGGCTCTGACAGGTTCCATATAACATTAAAGCAAACGGTGAGATAATAGAATCACATTTAACTGCCAATGAAGAAGAGAAAAGTCCAGCAGTTCTTATCTCAGCTTTATTGGTCCCTGTGCAATCCTGTTAGCTTTTACTGTTGTTGATACACCAAATGTCCATTCTCATAATTTGTGCTGCATTACTTATCACCCAAATGAGAATGTGAGAAGAATCTAGGTGCACCTGAGAACAGAAATTAAAGCATTTGGAGAGAGAGCACCGCTGCACACAAGTTCTTGTAGCATATTAGAGCTAGAGAAAAACATAGTCACACACCTACATTGAAGGTCTTTCACTTGGCTTTGCACACAAATCTGATCCATACGTGTGCTCTCCTTTCAGTGAACAAGACTCTTAAATTTTTACAAAGAGCCTCCAAATACTCACCTATACTCCAAGTTCCCAGCCTATCAAAATCTGAGAGTTATATACAAAAGTCCTTTTCAGGAAAAAATTCTCTGAGGTCCTGCCTTCAACATGAAAAAGACATATAACAAAAATCCCCTGGTGGTCACTGAACGAGCAACCTCAGGGCCAGAAGCCACAGCTGGACCATCATGACTGTGTGAAATAGTCCTGCTGAAAAATGGAGTTTGTTACACTGGACACAGCATTTCACTAACATGCCCTCGGATGCCAGTCAGAACCCAAAGGTGGTCCATTATTGAATCAGCCTGCACATACCAAGTCATACTGTTCTGGTCAAAGGGAAAACTAAACCAGGTGATTAGGACAGGTAGAAAGAAAGGAGCAAATATATGCAAAATAGCAAGATAGTATAGCTCTCTGTTCCTGCAGGGTCACAAGGACCACAAAGGCAAGTGAAAAATTTTGAGCCCTCACATAACAAAACCAATCAAGTGCATCACATCAGCAAGATCAGCAGGATATTTAGAATAAAGGCAGTCTTGTCCATCTGAAACAGGACTAACATATCTCCACAAGGCCTTTTTTAACCTCTATGGCAACTGGCTTAGTTCAAACAATAATCTTACTGATGGTCTCCTGAGGAGTCCCAGCTGATGGACTCATTTCCATTTAGATGCCAAAGCAGCAAAGCATCTATGTACTTCATAATCTTGATCATCTTCAGCCCAGGGAGCCAGAGACACGATTGTTTCCATTCAAGCAAGAAAAACACTTGAAACACCAACATGTGGAAAACACTTAACTCTTTAAACTGCCAGGCAATGCCCAATGGCAGCAGTCATATTTTACACACTCTGTTTTTAGAAAAATATGTGGGAAAGTACATTTTTAGTGCAGGAACAACAGGAAGTGCAGAAGCACTGAATCAAGAAACCTTTATTTTCATGCATACAGGGCATGGAAGAAAAAACTAAGACTGTAACAGTGTTCACTTGACAGCCCTGGTTATTATGAGCACCTCCAATAACCTCCCATGGCATAGAAGCCTTTCCCCATCCCCATCTCTCTCCAAACCATTTGTCCAACTGTGTCATGGGGTGGGAATAGCTTTAGTCCCTACAGAAAAGTCATGTGAAACCAAGCCATGTTTTGTAGTCCATTCTGTGGACTACTTCTCATGGTATGGAACAGCAGCCATTACTAATGAAGTGACTGAAAATACTGCAAGATTAATTAATTCCATACTTGGGATCCAAAGGATTCTGACTTAGCAGGAACCCTTCCACCCATAGCCATCAGCTAAACAGTCCCACGGATATCTCTTTTTCATATAAAAATGAGAATTAGGGCAACTATATGACCAGTCCCAAAACTGCAGCCTGGGGCCAGGATTAGAACCCCAGCCATGCTCTTTTACCACAGGATCTTCCTTTCTGCCCAGCTCTCCCATACTCACAGTTGCTTTAACCCAATTACTTCTGACAGATTTTGAGACTCGATGTTCGACAGCAGCCTTTGGCTCAAGGACTTAGTTTTCTGGATTAACAAAGAGCTGAGTGTGGGTCACCATACACATGAGACAGTACAGCCCTGAAGTGTCATTGTTGAATATTTCTCCAGCCACAATTGTAAGATAAACTGTTAGAAGCCTAAAGAATCTATCTAGACAGCACCTACATTTTTGGAATCTAATAAAAGGTCTGACAGGAAAGGGGCTGAGCAGTCTCCGGTCTTTTTAATGTTCAAGGCTTTAGAAACACCAAGGGTTGCAGAGGCTCTTGAATGGCTGAGTTTTGTCTCCAAGTTTACAGTCTTGAGTGTTTAGTTTTAGAAGCAGCTCTAGAGTTGGATTGTAATATCTCAGCGTCTCTATACTCTGCCCCTAGACCCATGCCACCATGAACATGTCATTTAATGCTGTGCCAAGGAATTTTGAACAGTTACCTCCAGGTTAGCAGGAGTGTACCAGCTCCATATTGATCATTTGTCAAATATCATGCACATGGATCTGCAGCTGGTTAAGAAGCATTTCCTCTAAAAGTCAATATTTATTCATTAACAACCTTTTAGCTGGTTAATTGAAAGTGACAGGATGCATTTTGCCTAACAGATTGTATTTTACTGAGTAATTTCTAATTTACAGTAAATATGATTGAAAATAAAAGTTCATTTCTGGTATCAGTTTAAAAACGGTTTGTGCTTCCAACAATTGTACCACAGGGAATGGTTTGGCACCAATTTATTTGTGTGTGTGTGCAAGTGTTTTGAATTGCAGAAACCTAGTTGAGTTTGTTTCTTAGTTTTGAGTATGAGAGCAAAGGGACCTTGTGGTGAAGGTGACAGTAAATTGTGTTAAAGAGTGATTAATCTCCTATTTCACCTTCTGGCCCTTTTTTAAGCAGGATTAGATTTTTTTTCCCTCTTCCTCCCTGTAGCATCTCTTATACATTTAAAACCCTAAGCACCTAGGGTTTAATATGCTCCAGACAGCAGTACAACAGAGATTCAAAACCAAAAGTTGGATGCAGCGAACTCTGAACACCACTTGTATTGTGGAAACATTTATAAATAGGCACAAAAAGGAATAGTAGGTGCAAAGAGTTTTTATTCCGTCAGTAACAAGCTGAGCTCCCGCCTTCCCCTTGGTTCCTTTCACTCTTACAGGTGAAGAGCATGATCCCTTTTGCTTGAAGTGTGTGCTATAGAGCAGAAGAGAGACTGAAGCCTCCCAGAATATTCCCTGCTCAGTCAGACTCTTGTGGAGTGTGGGAGCTGCTCTGAAGACTGATTCTGCAAAAGTACCCCCATGAATTCTGTTTTGTTGTCCTTCAATAAGGTTATATGAAACGCGCTCCATTTCCAAATAAATGGAAAAGGGAGGGTCTCCCCTCTGCCCACCATCCACCTTGCAAACTCATCCTCAGTTTTGGATGTCCTATGGCTCACATATCAAGGACCAAGGTCAGGCTGGATGATGCTCTGAGCAAACCAGTCTAGTGGAAGGTGTCCCTGCCTATAGCAGGGGGGTTGGAATGAGTTGATCTTTAAGGTCCCTTCCAACCCAGACCATTCTATGATTCTATGAGCAAGAATGTGACCAGAGCTTGAGCTCAGGCAACAAACCTGCTGAGGAGGCCTAGAGCCTACTCACTCTCCAGACGGGGGCAGAGGAGTCCCATGACCCAATTGACATGAGGGAACACAGCAGGGTGCAGCCCATCTACCCTAATTTAAGTATCCAAATGTCTAACTAAGACATATTCACCCTCGGCCTCATTTACAGCCAACAGAGAGACGGGAAGTGATCTCATCCTAAAATAAGCATCTAAGAGAGGTCAGAAGAACCGTCCTCTAGAAAGGGTCATTTTTCTCCACTGAGAAAATGTAAGAGGATCCTGGAGTGACTTTTGCAGTGAATATAAAAGCCACAGTCACCAACTTTAAACTTAAGCACCTCTAAACTTTGCCTTCGAAACCATATCTAAAGCTGATTAAATGGTTCCTGCTTTTAATTGATCAGTTATCCCACTGTAGTCCTTTTGAACCCAGGCATAAATCCATCAGGCAGCTCCCTTGCAATGCTGAGCCGCAGAGGCAGAAGCTTCCCCCAGCTGAGGGAGTGGGCAGATGAGCCTCTGATGACAGGTACTTAGCGGATCAGCACAACAGAAAGATTACATTTTTTAATGGAGATATTCCTCAGAGTCAGAGCCATGCTTTTTGATCTCCATAGGAATGGATAATGAACTACGAAGATAATGCATGCACAACATTTAAATAGCAGGCAGAATTTGTATTCAATTTAATTAATCACTCTGTGGGGTGGGAGGGAAGACATAATATTATTGCAACAGCCTTACATTTCAGTGGAGATTGCTTAAGAATCACTTTTTGGCAATCTTACCCATGTTAGGACATCAAGCATGGAGGTACCAGGGAACCCAAGAGAGCCTGTCCATTATTTGTCACCTGTTTACTCACACACTCTCGAGGAGTTCATCTTCTTCCAAAGGAGAGAACCAAACAAAGAAGATTGTGCTAACAAATCCTTGTAGCATTTTACCCTTTCATATCCCCATCACATGACCACTAATACCAGGACTGTACATAACAAATACTTTCCATGTATCAGTCCTAAAACAGGGTAAAATTTATCAGGCATAATTTCTTCTTTCTTTATTCAGGTCCTATTAAGTTTCACCATAAATCTCGCTCATTTTTATGGTGGAATTGTCAGTAAGGGAAATTTATCCACATTTTTTTGTGAACATTGCTAGGGCTGACTGTCTGGTTATCTGCTCCCCCAGAGACACTCAAGGCTATATCTTCTGCCATTTCACCACCTCTACCCACATAAAGCCAATACCTACAGCTGTCCCTCCAGGCAGTGAAGGATGTGTGTCAGCTTTTTGGGGTTGAAAATGCTTGACTTGAGATTTTTTCCACTGTGTGAATTCTTGAGGTGGGCCAGGAAATCTTTCCTGATTCTGAACATCCAACCCTCTCAATTCACCTCTTAACTTATGACCTTACTTAGCATGCTAGTGAGACAGTAACAGGGATAATAACCAATTTATCAGCAGTTTTCAATGGTTTTTGCTTCTATAATGATAGGTTTTATTTCAACATTTTGATTCTTGAATATCTCCCCTGAAATCCTGGAACTGAGAACAATACAAGGCCCCACGTGGACAAATAACCTCATTCAAGGACACTGGTAGCTTGGATAACTCATCCAGTATCTTTTACGGATTGGGAGACCAGAAATGCCACCCGTCCAGTGTGACATTACAGAGAGGGGAGCAGTATGCTAAAACAGCACGTTGGGCTCAGTGGAGAGTAGTGCTGCTGCCAAGTACCACAGCTCAGCCTGGAGACAGACCGCTTTTGTTTTAAATCTCTCTGGCTACACTTCCGTCGGGATGATGCAATCCTCAAAGCAAATTAGTGCACATAGGAATCTCCATTGCACTGGAATATGTCATTAGAAATAACTGGTTTTAATGATGTTTTATCAGGGCTATGACAGAGTCAGCAAGTCATCTGAATACAGAGATGTTGCTCCTCTGCAGTAGCTCAAGCTGTGCCAGAAATCCAGACCCTGTGACCAGCCTTTGAGTCTTTGTTGTTCTTTAAATGACCTCAGTTTGGAAGGGGAAAAGGAAAAGGGGGTAGCAGGGAAAGGCTGTTCTGATTGCAGACCAACCTGAGCTGAAGGTTAAAATTATTTTTGCTGTGCTTATATTGGTCCTGTTGCATAAAAAAAGAGATGCAGTTCCACAGCCTTTAAAGAGAGGCTTGAAGAAGAAAGAGTGTTTTTTCTTGGAAATCTCTCCTCTCTCCAGTTCCTTCAGAAAACACAGATGACAAACCTCTGTTTAGGCCACTAGCTTGAAAGTGGGGAGACCAAAGTTCAGTTGTCACTTACACAGATATGCTGGGTGACCCATGGCAAATCATTTAGGCTGGTTCTTTAAGGATGATTTCAACAGGAGGATATGCCTGGAGACCTGAGCTTCAGCTCATGTCTGAGCTGATCATCTCCAAATGCATTCTACCGTGTCTGGCTGCAAAAATCATAATTACATCATAGTGCAAAAAAAAGTAAAAAAAATTTAAAAATTCATGTGATGGTCCTCCACAGGAATCTCAGAAGACAGGTGAGAAGGAACCCCCATGGGGATGCTGGTAGCTCAAATAGACTTTGAAAGAATCAGCATAAGGAAAAATAGTAGACATGTGAGTTGTCAGCTCATGAGAGTTCATAATTCACTGTGGTTTTCATCTCACAAACCCTCTCCAGAGCTTCCTTAAACAAGACAAACTGCTTCCCCTGCAAGAAGCCAAAAAGGCTGGTTTCCCTCCTGATATTGATTAGTCTCTGTAGAGTGAGGAGAGGCATCATCATATCCAGAGGAAATTAGAGGGAGGTGGGAAAGTGTTGTCAACAGAGCTGTAAGAAATTAGGGAAAAGTGCCTGGGGAAACAAGCTGACTTGTATTTCTTCTTTGAAAGGCCATCAAGTTTAGGAGTCTTGGGAAAGCTCGCTAAAGTCAGTAGAAAAAAAATTTACAAGTGGGGAAATTAATTTGGGCAGCAAGAAATTAAACACGCATGGAAAGGAACATTGAAGTCAGTCAAAAAGGTGCCAAGAGGTAGACTCTGGTACTGCTAACGGCTGTAGGGGTGTGAGAAGCCAGAGACAGGGAAGGTCTCTGTTGTGTTGAAAAATGAGGCTGCTGGTGCAGAACCTCTCACCCAGCAGACACAGATCACTAAAGTGCTTGGAAATGAACTTGCAGATCAGGAACAAGGAAGACAACCCTGCCCCATAGTTTGGACCAAGTGTGCATTGCTTTACACGCAAGAGTCAAGGCCAGTTGCAAACAGTATCACCAGCAATACCTGTAGAGGCTAAATCTCTCTTCCAAAGTGGGGCTGTGCAAGATTGCTTGGAAGAAGAGTTGCAGAAAGTTGGTCTTACCAAGTGCCACTCACTGATGAGCAGACACAGTGAAGGCCCCATGCTCAGGCTGCCAAAAATTTAAACATTAATCTTGGGAACCAACTGTCTGTGCTGAATGATGAAGCAGGGTGTTGTTCAGAAGTCAGACAAACCAAAGAAATGCTGACTGACTTGCTCTGCTTCATCAAACTACTGAAAAAGCCAGAGTTTAGGATACTGGGCTTGTCATACCTCACAACTCAGTACAGGGTAACCCTCACACTACTAAGCCAAATGTTTTACATGTATTTCTTAGTTGGCAGAAGCCAGTGTCCACACATCCCTTTCTTATTTTCTACCATGCTTACCTTGAGAAACTCACCCTTCAAAAGTCTCACTGAAGTATATTTGTATCTGGGAAGAACTTGCATTTAAAAGATGGGTGTTTCCCCAGTGGTAATTTCTTTGAAAGATTCCTATTATGATCAAATCATAACAGAAGTGAAGAAGCAACTGCATTTTCAAAGCACAGATCCACTGGGTGCCTTCAAAGAGAACCCCGGAAGATGCAACTTTCTCCTGGGTTTTCACTGCACAAAGCAAGTCAGAACAGAAACTTTGGACCACTGCATGTTCCAAAGGGCCCATTTCAGCTGGATTTCAGCTTTGCTGCCTAAGCCTATAGCAGCTTCATTACTTTAGGTGAAGCAGAAAGCAGCAAAAAATTGTAAGAATAGAAAATGACCTTAGGCTGTTCCTGATCCTTTTCTCAGGGGATTATCATTTATAAATAGACCATCTCTACTAGGAAATACCACAGAGACCTCTTCTTCCCAAGAAAGGCAGAAGCAAAAGACTTTCTGCTCATCCCAGGGCAGTTCCAGGTTGGTGCAGGGTGACTGACACCACTGGAACTGGCTTTTACCAGCTTGTGAGACACAACCATGTGATGATCTAAGAAAAGGCACAAGTCAGACGTCTCCCTTCTTTTCATCTTTCTGATTTCTAGCACTACCTAAAAAAGAATTTGACACTCAAGAGGTGTGAGACAGCATGTCAGAAAAGAGGTTAATTTAGGATTGTTTTCTGCATATTCAGAAAAAAAAATTAAAAATAAAAAATAAGAGGTTGAACCTGGCCTGTTAAAGTTTGTAGGTAGCTTTGTTCTGGCAGGGACTGTAAATCAACCAGCACCCAAATGCAGGGCCAGGAAAGCTCTGGCATCTCAACACCATCTCCACCACTCAGCAGGATCAGAGAGTCATGTGCTCTGTCACCTTCCATTTCCAGATCCACATACCTAGAAATGAATGGGGCAAGCCTGGCAGAATAAACTAGAGGTCTCAATGTGCACCACAGACTTGATGGCTTCTTCTGAAGGGATGCCAACTCTCTTGGGCAACTCGAGTTACCTTCCGAAATGCTTTTTGTACATCATTGCCACCCATATGCACAGGAAATGATGCCTGTGAGCACACACAGTCAGGGGCAGACACAAAGCCTTTCCCTTCAGGGCTCAGGTATTGCCTCATTTCTTTGGCCTGACTCCTACCTGCCCTGCACTCTCTGTCCAGCTCTTACCTCTGTGTACGTGCAGGAAAGCTGCCTGGCAGCTTCTCTCTGTTCAGAGCTATTTGCTGCTCTAATACAGTGGTTCTACAAAGGACAGGGAGCTCTGCCCTCTCTTTTGCAAGGTCCTGAGAAACCCACATGTACAGAGCTGGGTGACATAGTTTCTTGCCAGTTCCTCCTTGCAAAGCTGTTGTGTGCTACAGAGTGATTAGGAAGACAAAAGTACAAGTACCTTTGTTTGAAAAAGACAATAAACAAGAAAAACTTTGCAAAAGCTACTTTTCTCATGAAGGAGGAACATAATTAATGTCCCTTTTATGTGGCACTAAATATGGAGAGTAAATGAGCACCCTCTGATCTCCAGACTTCTGTGTTTATTTCTCTATTTTGCTATTGCTGGGGGACAAGAGTTGCTTTTCCCAACAGGCAGGGCCTCTCACAATAGCAGGTAATTAGTCAAGGGGCCCGAAGGGATCGAATCTTGTCAAGGGAAACCCATTTATACAGTCAGGTGATTAAGGCACATGATTGAAGCTGAACGCTGCAGTGGCCTATTGAGATACCACTGCACGCTTGTCACATGGAATCGGTGGCACTGGGAAACAACTATTTTCACACAGACATCCCCTTTTCCCTGCAAGAATCCAGAAAGTGCAGAAAATCAGGTTGAAGTTGTTGCATGTCGGGTTTGGGATGGGATGGGGAGACTGGTCCTCACCTGTTGCAGGGGAGTGACGGTGCATGGTCTGACCAGGAGGGGGAAAGGATTTGGATAGCAGTGCTCCCTGTAATGGCTCTCAGAGTAATTACCATAATGTGTCTCCCTTTAAGAGACCTTTTCCTGGGAAGATTGTGGGTCTGTTTATAAATATTACCTACAAATAAGCCATGCTACCCCATGTGAGCTGCCCGCGAGCTATAATTAGGCCTGTGATGAATCCACATTGTTATGGACGTGCCTGACACTGAATATCAGGCCTTAAATTTCCATGAGTTCCAAATGCAAATATGGCAGAGCAGACACCCTATCCCATTTGTTGAAAATAAATTTCTTATTTACGTTGCCTTGGTTGTAATCTCTATCCCCAAGCCGTTATTATTGACTACCACGAGTTTACTAGCAGAGCTGCATTGGACAGCCAAGCAGGAGACAAAGATCTTGAGGAAGGCAGGAATGTCACGGGAGAGGCAGGATTAGGAGCACGATTTACTGAGAGAATTATTTCCAAAGCCTGTGGATATTTAGGTCTTTATTATCTCCCCAAGAACAGCACAGTTTCTCTCTGCCTCTGGACACCAAGGTGTGACCAGCAGATTTTCTGGCGTTAATTCCCTGTACACAGAAAGCCCAGGCAATTTTTGTGTGATCAGACAGAGGCAACATTCTGAATGCTTTATCATGACCAATATAAGTCTGTTCCCCTCATACTGGTCTATCCTCACCTACCTATGAGCCCACGCTCTATACAGGTTGCCCCAGCACTGGTCTGGTTTCAATGCAGTCCTGCACCTCAGCTCTGCTCCTGAGGACTCTGCAGGGGAAGAACGTGGACCCAAAACCCCATCCAAGCAGAATGGACAAAGGTAACCCAAGCTCAGCACAGCCTAAGAACCTTGGAGGTGTTGAACTTAAGCCACCTTCTGCTGTTGATACAGACTGCAGGTGGAAGTCTCGGGACTATTTTCTCAGCTTGTACCTGCCCATGAGTCCAAGCACTGTCTCACAATGCAGACACCAGCCATGAGCTTTGCCCTGGGGCAGAAGTGAAAGTAATTTTGAGCATTTTCTAACATCCACCATGAGCTTTTACATGCTGACATTGGGAGCGGAAGTCACAGCAACAAATGGAGAGAGAGAAATCATGCTGAAGGCACCTTCCTATCATGTGCTTAAGAGACTTTCCTCTGAGGTAATTTAAAACACAAGGCTTATTATTCACTGCTTTGGGAACCATCCCAATTAAAATGGTCTATCTGAAAGTAAGCTATGAGCTTAAAGCTTTTCCAGCAGGGGACATTGCATGAGCTCTTCCTCACACACACAGGTCCCAGGAAAGCATTCCTGGCCAGGGGAGAGTACTGCTAAGTACATTCATAAAGATAGAGAAATCCAGGGTTTGAACTCACCTTCGTCCCTGTGTCTGCAAAACATCTAACTGCATGCATAAGCACTGTATTTGCACAGGCAAATATGGATTTTACATGCATCGCCAGTCACAATGAAGTAATTTTATGGTCAGCATGTACGTTTCAACCTCTGAAAATCTGCCCTCAAACATCCTTTAGAATCCAGAGTTTATCTGTCTAGGAGTCAAAGCAACTTCTGTATTTGCACTTGTCATGAAGGGGCTCCTCAGCAGAAATGATGATTTTTTTTTGTTTTTTCTTTCTATTTGGCTTGATTTGGAAAACTTAGAGCTGGAAACATTGGCCACTCAGGATCTCTGAACAGTCCTCCAGCACTGGAATGAAATGCTGTTCTTACACACACACATACACACACACACACACAGATGACAGCCAAGTAGCTTTGAGAAGCTGACTCAAAACCTGCCTCACCAGCCCAGGGCTCTGTCTGCTGCTGGAGGTATGCAGGTATTCCCAGGGGACGTGCAGAAATGTAGGGTATCACCAGCCAGGAGGGCTGGGGATGGCAGGTCAGGCTGAGGGCGCGGGGAAGGTTTTCTCCATAGCTCATTTTTAAAATCCCTTGTCATGTATGACCACCCTCTAGCTATCATAGTAAGTCCCCAGAGGCTATGAGAGGCCGGAGTGTTTAGGTTAAACCTATATGGCATGTTTTCATACAGTCTGTTCTCCCCTTTCCTTTCCATGTCTTTCCTCCTGCTCTTACCCTCCATCCTACTGGGTTCACTGGAGAGATTCAAGAGACTATAGGATGTATTTCCTCATCTCACCTCCTGCTTTCTCAACTGCCTTAACGAGTCAAAGACAGAGAATCCCAAATTCAGCTTGAGCTGCCCTTGAAGTAACACTGCTGAGCCAAAGGCAGAAGTCTCATGGTGGAAGCTGTTGGACAACCAAAGCCCAGCTCTGAAGGTCTGTGATCCAGCTCAAGGTTCCTCACTTGCTTTGGTGCAAGTCTTCAGCTTCTGTGCGTGGCCTTCAATGTAAAGGTTGTATAATCATGTTCTCCCATGCTAAAAAAGAAGAAAGAGACAGCAGATCTCATATTGATGACCAGTTATTGACCCTGAGACTATGACATCATCAGAGCATATTATTTAGGATATTCGAGGTCCAGATAACCAGCGAAAGGGATGGTAATAGCCCATTCTGAATTGATACAGTCTGTCCAGTCAATGCTAAGTTACAGCCAAATTCAATAAAGCTGCTTCCTTCAGCATGACTAAAGCTTATATCAGGCTACGAACTAAACACTGAAAAGTAAAACACCCAGGATACAAAGGGTAGATAAATTTGACTGGCCTGATTAGCTACATTGAGATACTGGGTACTCTACTGTGGATGTGGCCTGGCTTCAGATCCCAGCTGGAGACAACAGCCAAGGGGAAAGTCAGGCAGCCCTGGAAAGTCCTCAAGCCACTGAAGTCAGTGGCACATGTACTATTGATGCTGGTGGAAGCAGAATTACACCCTTCTAAGGGTTGCACAAAGTATTTACAACCAGCTCATATAGGTTTATGTTTTCAACTGCTGGAGTCAGGGCAATCCAGCCTGAAGCATCTAGAGATGTTCTGATCACCAGAAAGTGCAAAACACCTCTCCAGGGACAGGGCTTCTAACAGGCTATCCTAAAATTAACACCACCTTGAAATTACTAACCCCCATGACTTCATTTTCCATAACTCTTCTTAGATCAACAGCCCAATCTGCAGCAAATGGTGCGACTCTAGAGGAAACCAGCAGATTTTTCTCCTTCCCTTGAGGATCATACAGTCTGTGTTCAGACTGCGGCTGGCGGGAGTTTTCGCATTTAAAAATACCCATCCCCATCCTCTCTCACACACATGCACAGCCAGCGTGTGATGATCATTTATTAAAACTCTTCACTTGGAGACGAGTGGCTGTTCCAGGTGAATTGTTGCAGGTAAGCTGGTGACAGAGGAGGTGAGCATAAACCCACGCCGTAGTCAGAGGTGTCCGCAGAGCCGTGCATGGCGGGTGGGCTTTCTCTCCCTCCTGGGCTCCCATTTCTTGGAGCAGCAGCAGGAGGAACCTCACTGGGATCCTGTCATTGTCCTTACGTTCTTCCTCCCAGTTGCCATCTTGTTTGCTGGTGTTATTCTGCTGCTTCGTTAATGATGAGCCCTGATGTGGTTAAATACTGACACAGACAGTGATACTGACTACAGTGATACATTTTTATTATTTCTTTTGTACAACACTCCATTTACAGTTGTTCATATTATACCAGGAATCAGTTTTAAACACACTCCAGGGTCACTTCTTCCTATTCAGTGCATTCCCCATTAATATATCCTGAAAGGGACTCTCACATGCACACATTTGATGTGGTTACTATTGTTTTCCCTTTCTTCCCTTTACCAATCTGCATCTCTCTGTCCTGCTGGGGGATTAGGGCCATTGTTGCTATTTAAAACAGCTTTGCTTTGGTCTGTGCTCTGAAGGCTGGATGCTGGCTTGTCACTTTCCCACCTGCTTGGATAGTCTCTGCTTGGGCCTGAAATCCCTCATTATGTCCTTCACTTCAATTACATGGATCTGCCAGGGAATCAGGGTCATAAATAATAGGCATCAAGTGTGGTCCTGCCTCCATAAGTACCAAATGAGTGAGGCTTTTAAACTGATCCAGTTGGCCCACTGAAACTGAGAAATTATAACTTCATGTCCACCATTGCACAGAGGGTGGGTTTGGTTTCACCTCTGTCTTACAGTGTCAGTCCCAAACCACACAAACAGGTGCAACTCCACTGTTCGAGTGCAGCTCCTCTTCCAGCTCTGCTCACCCTGCTGCAAGATCTGGGATGGGAGTTCAGGGGTTGAGAGTTAAGCAAACAGCAATCAAGGGTTAAAGGCTTCTTCAATATTTATATATTGTAGAGGTAAGACATGGGGAGGAAACCAGGTTCTATGCAAGTTCAGCAAGTCTAACCCCCACCAGCTGTGACTCCTTGTCACATTCAGCTCCCTCCAGCCTGCGCACAGAGGAGATGCAAATAGAGACTGCCTTATATTTATGCCACCTGAACATTAAGATGACAAGGCAATCTCTGATTGCAAGACTAAAACAGCTCACCATCCTTTTAGTGTTGTTGGAGCAGTTTAAGAGACAGATCTAGGTGCTTGGGTCCAGCCCATTATGTTCAATGAAGCTGCATTCATTTGAAGCCATGCTACATTTGACTCTTGTAAAACACAAAGACACAGGGAATGAATGAGCTTCTATAGGTCTCAGAGTTGTACACAAATGCACAATGATCTCGTATCCATCTGCTCCCCAAGGCCTGAAAGTGAAATCTGCTTCCAATCTTATGTTTTATGCTTATTGCTGTCATGCTATTTATACCCCCGAATGCTGCACATTCTCGTTTTGTTTAACATAAACAACAACTTTGTACCGTCTGCTGAAACTTTGTCAACTGCCTCTTCCTTCTGCCTGGATAATGAAAAGACACAATCTAACAAATGCATCTTATTCTAACTGTTTGCTTCCAGAGATAATACATCAAGCCTGAACATAAGAAGTAAGGGCAAAAAATTAGATGGATTTGGCTTCAGTAGATGTAATTCAGCTTAGCTTCATGGAAGTCAGTAGAACAGTAGAACAACACCAAACAAGCATCAACTAACAATCTAAACAGTGCTGTATCCTTTTGAATCCATCCCTGAGCTTGCCAATATGCCAAGACTGAGTGACTCCCAGGTTTATGCCTCACCTACAGACATTGGATCTGGGAAAATGCTCACTTTTGAGAAGCTAAAGCAAGACCTACATGTGGGACAACGTTCCCACTTCTGCAGTGTTAGACCTTACCCTTACATGTCCCATTGTCCAACACAGAAATATATGGGATACTGTGAAACTTTAACTACAGTTTGAGGATTTCAATGTACATAGTTTTCTGCCCCATGGTACATCCAGTCAATGCATCTGCAGTGGCCAGCACCTCCAGGGAAGCTGAATTTATTGTTTTACGGAGTCTCCATTATATCTACATGTGTCCTGTGCCATGATAGGCATTCTGCTCCACATAATTAGACTTAGCTGTGGTAATTCCTCTCTGAAAGTTAATTCTCTTCTAAATGAAAGCTCTTGTGATCATAGCCAGGATTTGAGAAATGCTGTGCAGAAAAAAACACCCTGTCTGATTGTCATTTTCTCCTGGCCATCAAAACTGCAAGAATGTCAGTCCTATCCAAACAAAATGTCACTGCTGTTCCCACAACAAAATGACATTCAGTTCCTCAGATGAGGTTGAAGAACTTTTTCATGAAGAGCAACAGCAAATACAGAGAACAAGAAAAGAGAGAAAGGAGAAGAGACATTGATAAACTGATTTTAAACTCACAATGTGCACTACTGTTATAAAACATATGTATCATCTTAGCTTCTGTCATGCTAACTGTGCCAAATTCAGGGGGAAAAAAAAAACACTAAAAAAGCTCAGCAAAGCCCCATCCAAAAATATAGTGCCTGAAAACTTTTGATTTGGCATTTTTCCCCCTTTCATAACTCAGCTGTGTAGCTGCAACAAAACCAGTTGCCTAAAATGATTTTCACCCTGCATTTTCATAGCTTCTAATGGCTGAAATTGCAAAAGGGCATAGATTTATGCGTGTCCCTTCCTTTACTTATCACACCTTCTTTCCTGCAGGATTTTCTCTGAAGTTGCCCTCTATTGTCAATGATCATTCCTTAGGTCTCAGTTTTCCCCTGCTAGAGCCTGCCAATCATGCTATGCTGTATTCCTGAGTCCTAGCATCCCTAGGCCAAAAATCAGAGCACCCTTGTGACCAGATATTCACCTAAAGGATATAAGGATGTTCCCTGGTAGCTTATCACCAGTCAAATTCACACTTCCACAGAGGCAGGGTAAGAGCAAGCAGCATTCCAAGTACCACTTCTGTGCACAGATCTGGATTCCTGCTCTGCCAGGGCACTGCACAAAACACTGTCTTTGGCTTCCCACAGCCTCTAGGCAGGTTGCAGCCACATTTAAAACATCCTCAATGGGTGGAAAACAAACAGCAAAGAGCTATCAAATGTTTCACAAACATATAAAGACTCAGGAGTGATGGGGAAAGTAACAGCAGAAAGAGTCATAGTAATAATAATTACTGCTATTGATATCTACTAAATAATCAGTAAAACATAAAGCATTACACATAGCTCTTGTCTCTGCTGTTTGATCATTTCATTTTCATTTTTGAATAAAGAATAGCTTGTTTTGCTATTTCAGCTCCTGAACCAATCCAAAACATATGCAGGGATGTCACACACACAAAATAAAACATGCACACACATCCTCCACCAGAGACAACTCAACATTTTTAAATCTAAAAATAACCCCTAACCCATGAGTTTATCCTGAATGTGGGTGAGTTCTTTTTTCACTAAAACAACTTTCTGGAGAAGATGGCTAAATTGTCAGCTGGAAACCTAAAGAAATAAAGTCACCAAAAATCATCTCACTGAAGGTTTTCTGTGCTGAATTTGACATAATACATCATTTTCTTGCACATTTCACTGCACTAGTACATCTCTAAAAGCCACATGTTCAAGACAGAGTTGGACATTTCAATAATAAGAATGATCTAGGTGAAGATGTCCCTGCTCATCACAGGGGAGCTGGACTAGCTGACCTTTAAAACTCCCTTCTAATCCAAACTCTTCTATGATTCTATGAACCGCAAGAGTAATAAAAGCAAAGAGTTAAAAAAGTCATAGCAGGTCACTAGGGGTATAAAACTCCTTGCTTGGAGGGGTGAAGGAATGAGAAGAAAGAAAAGCAAGGATTCTGTAGAAAAGTTTCTCTCTGATTAAGTTATTCTGTGGCAGCAGGGTTTTCTTGCATCTGCCCTGGATCAAAAAGGACTGGTCAGGATGTGGGATGGGCATTAAGCAGGAC
Organism: Pithys albifrons albifrons; assembly: GCF_047495875.1. NCBI lineage: Eukaryota > Metazoa > Chordata > Aves > Passeriformes > Thamnophilidae > Pithys > Pithys albifrons. The sequence goes on from NC_092464.1 coordinate 6,805,593, forward strand.
TGGAGGATAGATGGGACATCCAGTTTGCCGCCTTCCACAGAAAATTCATAATCATCACAAAAAGAAAAGGAATGTAGCTTGAATCCAGGAGCCTGACCCTCAGGCCTTCCACTTCTATTTCCAGGTATGTAAGAGCGACCCTTATTTTGGCTAAATCCTGTGTCTGCTGAGACCACCAGGGAAGCTTGTGATCCCTGACACAGGACATTGTTCGGGCATGCAGGGGCAGGCTGATGAGAGGTTTCACACAAAATGAGCTCACCAGGCTGCCGAGGTTTTACATCAACTCAGGCTGTGCACACGTGTGTCCTGCGCCTCACATGCCTCAAAATCAGGCAATGATGAGATCACTTCCTGAAATGGCACCACGGGGCTGGATGAGTGGCAATAGCTGAAGGGATGTTATCATAAAAGCTCCCGCTGAGGGCTGTGCTTGCTGGCAGCAGCACAGTTGCATTGCTCATGTCTGGGAGTGTTGGGAATGACAAATTTTCTGCAACAAAAACCCAGCCTGAGCCAACACGCAAAAGGAAGAGGGAAGCTATAAGTCCAGTCTGGCAGCTGACCCACCTGAAGAAGACCTCAATTCAATGTCAGAGTCCACAGAGCAGAGTGTGGAGTGTAATAATCAGGCCCCCACAAGGCATTTGGGGAAACTGACACACAGACAACACAGCCATAAAATAAAAGAGCCCTGCTTGACCTTTCCCTGTTCTTTACAAGGAACAAGAGGCTGATCAAGGTGAGCAGAGAGTGTGGAGGGAGGAAGTGCACTGTGGGAGCCTCAGCAGAATGAGCAAATGTAGGTTTGTTATCTGGGGTGAAGCAATCGCTGAAAACTCCCTTGTGTTTGTGGCATTTTGTCACAATGAATATTTAATTAGGCCAAAGCATGCTTGGCAGTTTGCAGACACGTTCTCCCTGTCATGGGGCTGCTTGAGAGCCTCCATCAAAACAGGGGATGCACAAAAGAATCTACAACCTCTGGCCACTGTTTCCACTCTAGGACTCTCCTGTGGGCAGCTAAACCCTTGACCACCCACTTGTAGACTTGACTCACTTATCAGAAATGCTACAAGCACCAAGTGAGCAGCCAGAAAGAGACCTTCTTTGTGCTTAAGAATTGCCAGAATTCATAAATACCTTTTTTTCTGACTGAATCAAGGATGTACATGCCAATTTTAGCTGTGAATGTATGGATGTAAGTATGAAGTTAGGTAAAGTGCTTGCTCTTGAAGAAAGCCCTCAAGAACTTTCATTACACTGAAAACCTCTTTAGTCCTTCTGGTCCCACAGTGGAATGTATCAACTCGTGCAGAGCCAATGTTAATGTTGTCCTGCAGGAGCAGATGTGGCTGCAGGGATCAAACATCAATACTCCCAGTAATCCGAATTCAAATCTGGCCATGGAGGCTGGTTTTGCCTCCAATACATTGATGCAACTTTTCACACCCATCAGTAGCATCCAGCATTTTCAAACATGAGTCTCTCACTGTCCTCCTGGTGTCCTGAAATACATCCAGCCCTGAAATTCCCGGCACTGGGGAGAGCAAACAGCACATGTCTGCAGGCAGCAAAATGGCATCTGACAACACCAGCAAAGCTGAATACTGTGCCAAGGGCAGCTGCCACCCTGAAGATGGTGAGCTTCAAGACTCTGACGGGACCTGGGCATTGTCCAGGCTTCCTGAAAAATTCACTCAAAGCAAACATGGCGGTGCAGGATAAATAACTTGACTCTCAGGAATCACCACCTTCAGACCAGCTCCCACACAGGGGTAAATTTCAGGCTGCCCTTTTGCTTTCTCTTGTCACATTTCTGGTATTAGAGGTGAAGGGAAGCATCTTCTTCAAGGAAAAATATATTTTAAAAAGACCTGATCTCGTTCTCTTGGTCTCAAATCTTTCCCATGAGCACATAAACCTCAATCATTCTGACATTTTCACTGATCCCAATGAAAGGACAAATTAAAAGCTGATCACTAATTCACAGGCTCACTCTGCCCCTCTACTACATAGGAACATTCACTTATTTATGTAAATATTCACTCTGTACTCCATCCCCAAATGTGCCATTATGTTTAAGAAAACCTTCGAAAATATGGGGAGGTTGGTTTTTTAAAAAATTACCTGGAATTGAAGATTTACCTAGAACTACCTGGACTGCACCAGATCCTGCTCCCCCCTCTAACCATCCCATGATCACCATCACAATGAGTTTCTATTTTTCCAGATGATTAACCCTATGATGGCCCTTTATGCCAGTTTGCCTCAGTTTTGAACTCACAGCAGGTTTCCAAAGGATGAAATCAGCCTTAAGATCCTATGACACCATTTGCCTGCTATAACCTATTAACATATTTTTCAAATGACTCCCACAAATGTGTCCAGCAAGTGTGAATCCTGACATAGACAACAGTTCACGCTTCAAAGTATCTTGCTACCTGTAGGCTAACTGCTTCCCAAGTCTTCATTTGGACAGAAAGGGGGGAAAAAAGCTAGGTGGGGTAAATTCCTGACTTGTTTGGCCTTGGAGGCTGCATGTGCTTGTGCACAGTCTGTCACATGCTCCACCACCTTGTCAAAATGCTGTCTGAGCAACTCCACCAATACTGTATCTGTCATGAGCTGGACTAACAGACAGCATCACTTCTCCCCGCTCCAGACCTTGAAGTTCTGCTTGTGGCTCTGTTTTTCCATGGGTTTTACAGGCAGAAAATATGGGGTATGTTAAAGTTCTCAGAGCTGTAGCAGGAAGAGGTCAAATAAATTAGGCAAGGTTACAGAGGAAGTCAGGAGAAGAGCAGCTACAAGAGGCCATGGTCCATCTGAGGCCTCCCAGCCCTGTGCATTAACCACAGTCAGCCCTCTGCTTACATCTTTTTTTATCCTCTAAATGCTAGAGGCTGTTTAGTGTCTTCTTTTTTTTTCTTCTTTTCTTTTCTTATTTTCTGTTCAAATATTTTACTAGCTGCACTGAAAAGAGAGCTACAAACAGTAGGGGAGGATCTCTCATGGCCAGAATACAATGAAGCACATAAGTGCAAGGGATTGCTCCTTACAATACTTGAATCAAAGATAAACATGAAAAGAGCTACCTCCCTAGAGCATTCCCAAAGGGAACAGTAATGCCTTTAAAAAGTAAACTACCCACCACAGAGGTCAGAGCAATGTGGGGAAGAATATTTTTTCATCGAAAGACTCACCTGAATTTCAAATCCATGTAATTTTCTGGCAAACAAATTTTGGGGAAAAAAAATTGGGATATGGGGCTCGCTGTAGACAAAGTCCCTCTTCCAAGAATCCCAAAGCACTCTGCAGTCTCTAAGGAAACTTCACAACATCTCTGGACACTGGTTAGAAAGCTTTTGTTCCTAAAACATCATGCTTGTTTTCATGATCTGTTTGGCAGGTGACTCCTGGGCAGCCACAGGCACAGTGTGCTCCTCATCCCCTGTTTTCCAGCCCAGAGTTGCCTTCCAGGGTTGCCTTCCATGGCATCCCAGGGAAGTGAACAGACTCATTCCCAAAAGCAAGGGCAGGTCACCTTGGGTGCTTCCCGACAGACCCTCTGGAGGGTACAAACATGCACTAAATCCCTAAAACATCCAATCTCATGAGATCATTGCTTCACTCGAGTCTTCCAGGTTATCCAAGTGGTGAGACACTGGCATGAGGAAAAGAAAAGCAAGCTTGAGGTGTCTTCAAAATTAATTCAATCCTCTTCTGCCCACCTACAGTGAAAGAGCAACACATCTCACATGACTCTGCCTGAAAAACCCAGGCAACATCCCAAAATATGGGAGTTTTTATTTCGCCATGGGATAAAAGAGAAAACAGCATCAAAGGGTTTAAATCCCAGACTGAGATGGAGTGGTACCATGTGAAAACCAGTACAGTGTACTGAAAGCATCAGCATGATTTTGATGCCCATCTTGTTTGATTGTTGCCATGCCCAGGGAAGATGAATATTTATAACCCGTTGAGAAAAGCTGCCCATTGCTGAATAGTCCTCTACACCATGTCATATCTCAGCCACTGTTGCTTGGAGATGTCAGATTTTTTGATATTTAAATCCAGTGTCTAGCTCTGCAATTGCCCTCCAGCACGGTCTACACACTTAGGTTCAGTTGTTGCTACCAATAATTTTATTTTGATGCAGGAATCAGCATGGCAGAGAAGAGGCAAGGACCAACAGCTGCCCAGGATGGACACTGGGGCATGCCCAGCTGCAACAGACACAGCCTGGGCAGCACCAGGTCTTGGTGGAGAAGAGGATGTTTTGGGGGGCCGGAGGGGGAAGTTATCAGAGATGAAGGAAGCTCAAGAAATAAAATGAGCTTGCACAGAAGGACTGAAGCAAAGCAGAGCTCCTTTCACTGATATTCCCCTAGCACCCAGAAGCAGCCAAAAAGTTGGGGGAATTGGGTAGTGGTGTCTTTCAGTGACTAATCCTTTGAGGGAGAAAATCAAATTGATGTATTGCCCAGGGAAAACAAGAGCCCACCATCAGCACCAGAGGAATTTGATCGTAGGAGGGATAAGTGAAGAAAATGTTTTTACTTTTTACTTGATTTGAAGACACATCTTTTCCTGAAAAAGGGAGGGAGATCCTGTTAAGTTACATCAGTGCTCTCCTCAAATCCAGTGAAAAACTTCTCCTGGCATCCATGACCTGCGTACGGATTATTTCTGGTATGTCACATGCAAGGAGAGCTGCCCTGGCAAGATACATGCTAGACAGGTTTGGGTGTCCCATGGGATGCTTGTGCTTTATATACTGAGCCTGAGGAGGGTCAGCCTGTGTGATTATCATGCACTTTTTTTGGACAGTTTGTTGTCTTTTTGTGGAAAGGGAAACTTCTTGTCTTGCTTCCAGAGCCAGAGCAGCCTTCGCTCTTTAGCACGTCCCTGGTTGTCTTTGCACTTTTCTCACTGCTCTGCCTTGCATGTGCTACAATTTACTCTTTGTATTTCCTCTGATTTATCATGGAAGAGGTGAGTAACACATAGATTTCACCAAGGTATGTAACACGCTCTAGTTAGCGCAAGAAAACGCTGTTTTAGACAAGAGTAAGGAAACGTCTTACTTGTATTTTCACCTGCCTCGAACTCCAGCTTTTAAAACACAAGGCAGACAGCAAAAGGCCTCTAGCAGAAGCTGACCTGCTTCAAAAACAACTCCATTTCTACCTGATGCCAGCAGAAAGCTGCTTCTGAATCTCTTTCTTGCAATACAGACAAGTAACACAACAGAAAGGTGAACCACCACCAAAATGTGGCAAAATGGACAAGGTCCAAAGTGTGTTCAAGAAGAGTGTTTAGGGCCCAGTGACACTGGACTAATATGAGCCCACTGGAACAGCTGCAAAGATAATTTTGCCAGAGCACCAGACCACTCGTCTCTTCTCCACTGTGGTTCTGTACCCTTGGGAAATGTAGAAAGAAAAACAGTTTAAGCATATTTAGGGCAAAGTCATGGTTCTCATTAGATCTTTAGCAGGCCAACCATGGGCAACTCTTACCCCTGGCTAAAACATAAAGCTGCCGCAGGTCACACTGACTTCTCATGCAAGGGCTTTGCTGAGTTGGGTCCCAAGAAGGATTAAATTGCCTTTGTACCCTTTTCATGCAGATACATCCTGCTGGGATGGAGGGAGCCACTGGGCCACAAGTTTTCATATCCTGCCTCGAAATTTAGTTTTGCTTAAATGGGTCAATTTTAAAAGCAAGCTGGGACCGAGGGTGTGTCACAGACACGTTTTTAGCAATGGCATCACTGTTTGCAAAGAGCACTGGGGAGGCTCAGCCACAGAGCACACATTCACCTAACGTCAAGGATGCCTAATATTAAAAGCAAAGCAGCTCCCAAAAGGCAGCAAACTCATTTGCCTGAGGCCACCCATTTGGGCTGCTGCAGGCGGCTGAGTTCCCAAGCAAACAAGCACAGGGCTGGGAGAGTAGAAAGGATTTTGCATGGTTCATGTGTCAGACACAGCTCAGAGAGGTCAATCAGTTTTTCAGTGGGAGCCAAAGGAGAGAGAAAACTGCAGCTGATTAGGAGGAAGGGGGGGAAGGAGAGAAGGAATCCGTGGCCGTGCCAAAACCTTTGTAAACAAACTTCACTGCAATGTTACAGATGAAAGAGCAACGCCTGGCAAGAGGGATCCAGCGTTTAGGCATAAATCAGGAGCCGCTCCAGCAAAATCAAGGAAGTCACGCTGGCACAAGCAGGAGGAGAATCACCCCCTCCTGGTACTAAACAATAGCCCTGGGCCTTCAAACACAATTGCCCCCTCCCTCCCACACTGGAGCGGTTCACTTGGGTGGCAGCACAGCCGAATTTCTCTTGTGTCAAAGGAGAGTCAAGCCCCAAACACCAGTCCCTGCCCGGGGTTTGGGAAGCGAGTGTACATCCTGTGAAACACAGCTGGCCCAGGAGGAGTGGGCAGTGGACTCGCCCTCAGCTTCTGCATTTCCTTTGTTCCTTTCTCCAAACAATTCCCCTGCACGTGCAGAAATCGGGATAGGGAAAGGGTAGTTGTCCTGCAGGGGGATAAGCAGCGGCACAGGCTGCAGCTCGCTGACAACACACTGAGCCAAAAGCCACTTTTTACACCCTTTACAATAAATATTAGCTGGAGGGGGCTCTGCTTTTCCCACTCTCCTGCCAGCACGGCCTCTTATTGTTTACTCTCCCCCAGCAGTCCAGGCGTTCTTGTTAATGTGCTATGATTGAGTACTTGGGAGAGGATGGGGTTTGGAGTTAGCTCCCGGCTCCCTTTGGAGAGCTGTTTACTCTTTCGTGGTGCCCATGGCCCGCTGAAGACAGTGCTCCTTCCCTCACCCCTGCTGCGTCCATCTGCTTTGTCTGCCTGTTTTCCTGCTGCCACCGGCAGGCAGCTGGCCTGCGCATTTCAGCTGGCTGTTCCTAAACCCCTGGAGGGAAAAATAAAATTAACCCCGTAAAGAAGGGGGCTGGGAAGGATGGAGAGGACGGAGAGAGAAGAGCAGCTCTGCTACCCAACACCACTCCCCCTCTGCAGCTGCCTGCAAGGGCAGGGGCTGAGCCTCAGCTGACATCAGGATGAGGCTGGCACAAGGTGAGGATTTGGCTGGCGTTTCTTGTCTTATTTTGTATTTTGTATCAACCAGAAGTTTTTAACTCTTCTTGCATCGTGATGTATCTGCCACACAGCAGAAGGTTTCAGACCCCATTTCTCCTGGTCTTGATGTCATACTGGGTCTGCTGATTTTCTAGTCCTCAGTCACATCTGGCTCAAGTCACCAGCAGGCACATTCCCCATTCTTCCCTCACAAGTGCCCAACACAAGAACATTACAATCAGACACCATGGGCTCTGGGCTGCGCCCACACATTGTCATCTCCACTGTGCTTCTGCCCTGCTGAAATCCTGCGTGTTGGTTGCAGCAAGTGGTCCATGGGAACCCATGTGTAGTCTCAGGGTCCCAAAAGATGTTTCAGAAGAGCTGAGACGAGAGTCAGTACAATCCTTGGGGTCACAGCCTGTGAAAACAGAGATATCTTGATTGATTCCTTTTTAAAATCTGGCTCTGCATCCTCCCACAGCCAAACATTTTGCAGTTCAAGTGAGAGCTAAGGTGTTTCCATGGTTTGTAGCATTACTGGCCACACCAGTGCTCCCCAGTCCCTCCTGGAGTCTGCACTGCCAGCAGCCTCAGGGGTTGTGCTCTGACCTACAGGGACATTTTGTGGTAGAGCCAAGGATCACATGGAGTCACTGGCTATATGTTGGCCCTGCAGGGAAGGTAGGAGACATCTGGCATAAAACTGGAGCACTGCCTGCAGAGCCCAATACCACGAGGGTCCAGATCTTTGGGTACGATGAGGGGCCAGGCTCTGGGCTTGTCTCTCCATTAATCACAGTCTCTGCTGCCAGAATGTTCAAACCCTTTGGTCTATCCCAAAACCATCCGAGACAGGGCTCATTTCTGAACAGTCTCACCTGATTTGGGAAGTATTTAACCACTAAAAGACAGAACTGATAAGTGGGCTAACACAATAAGCTGCTGGGTCTGGCCACAGGCAGATGAAAACACTACATGTGTCCGTGCCCCCATGCAAACACAGCAACCCTATGCATAAATATACATATGTCCTATGTTCCACAGACATACAGGCATCACCACAGCACTCTCCAGCTGAGGGTTGTTCATGCAGAGTTATCCCCAATGCACCCAAGCTCTGAGTGGCAACTGGGACCATTCCTGGCTTGCCCTTGTCCTCCCCTCAAGTCTGCAGGCATAAATGCAATCTGCCTCTCTTCACATGCAACATCCCCAGCTAACAGGAAAAGCAAGTGGAACCAGGAGTTAGCTACAGTTGTCAATCCAATATTATATGCTGGGGAAACCAGCAAAAGTTGCAAATCTCCAGGGAAAACTGTAAGCTCCCATGCACAAAGACTCCTATGGATAAATAGCTATCTAGGATCTAGTATCCCCCAGAGACCTCAGCTACTAAGTCTGCTCCCTGGAAAGTCTTCAAAGCATGTTTTCTACTCCTTCACACCACCCCCTAAACCTGCAGGAGGCGGCAGCTTTAGTCCCTGCTCAGCAGCACCTCTGCTGCTCCTTGAGCCAGCCCTGGCAGGGACCATGCTTGGCACAGGTAAAGCAAATGCCAGGTGCACATCAGCAGGGAATCACACCTCGAGGTCTCACACGTGCACACTGCTGCTTGCTGGAGCCACAACCAAAACCCTTTGCAAAACAGCTCCCCACACACTCCCCATCCATCTCTGCAACAGCAGCTGGCAGAGCAAAGCTGCATTGCCTGACACATTTGCCCTTATGTTTGTTTCTCCAGGTGTGCACAGCTTTTTCTAACATTAAAGAGAGATGCTCCAGTGCCTTCAACAGAAAATAGATACCCCTCATTGTTTGAGGCTGTATTTATGATAGTCAAAGTCTCTCTAAATTGCAATTACATGGACGTTCTGCTATTGGTCCAGGTCCATTAGAGACACTTATTTTTCTTACCTTCATTTCCTGTCTCTTCTTCCAAGTAATAGGCTTTGCTGGTGCTGGTTCCATACTGCTGCCCCTTGGAAACAGCTGCAGATGAGGATGAGGATATTCACTCCCCAAAGCCTTTGACTGTACAGCAAGGAGAGAAAATGCCACCTGCTACCTGATAGGGACTAATTTCCTACTAGGAAAAATGGTTGCTAAACATCTGGTGTGACAGGCTAGTGAGCAGATTTGCAGCAGAACTGGAGAAGGCAGCAGAATATGCCTGTGCTGGACTGGAGACCCTGGCCACAGTTCAGCAGTACCAAGCTGCCCACAGTGATAGCAACTACAACAAAAAAACTGATTTATCCTAAGACTCTAGTTACCAGAATCCTCTGCAAATAGCATGCAGGGAGCACGACAGTGCCTGTATGTAGGTGAATACACCAACACATTGAGTATTTTGTGCAAGTCAGGACCTCAAGCTGCAGGGGTCTAATGGAGTTTAGCCCAGTTCCACCTACCAGGTGCATATACCTGGATTTTCCAATATTACTCCATAGGTGATATAGTAACCGGCACTCATACCCTGATTACAATGCAGTAAATAACTGACCTGGGGAGATGATGTCCTTAATTTTTCTTCTTCCCTCCACATATTTCAGGGTTACTGGTTCCATTCCAGTATGGGATTTGGGGTCCTACTTTAACCCTGGTCTCCATCCAGGCTGTTTCTGGGAGCCCTGGCCAGGTCTGATCCCATACAGCAAAGGGCAGCCAAGCAGCCAAGGATTTATGAGCTGAGATGGTGAAATAGCGTAGAAAGAAAACATGCCTTTTGCATTCTGGGGAGTCTACCACATTTCCAAAAGTAAGTCCAAAACTTTGCTATGGGATCTTTCACACAAGAGAGTTGGAAGGAGACATGGATTTTGGAATTCTCCTTTCCTAGGGGAAAGGACAGAAACTTTAGTTTTAAAATGGTGGGGAAATATCCAGGAAACAGAAACATCAGCAGTGAAGGGAAAAGCTCAGGGCAGGGCTGGTGTGCAGAACCAGTAACAACATGGCAGTCTGTATTTTGCAATGTGGCTTCACACTGAGAAAAAGAATTATCTTGAATTATGAATCATTTTTTGTAAGCAGTGTGTTGTAAGTAAATGCTTTAGGAGAGAGAGATAATGGAGCTCTGTACATGGCCACAGAAGAGAGACAGCAGGAGGACCTCTTAGAACTCAGCCTCCTGCCCCAATTTCTTCTTCTAAGGCATAGTATCATAAGAGACATAACCTCCATCCAGACTTCAGTGACCAATCTGATTTTTCTCATTTTTCTCGTATTTGGATGAAACTTTTTTAGTTTTTTCGAATTAGCTTTTTTAGCAGTCTGACAACAGCTTGGCATTGTCACCATGAAGCATGAGAAAAACCATGAACCAGGTTTGGAAATTGTGAGATTGGCTTTAAAAGCAGAAGATTTTTTATTATTATTATTTTTGCATCTGTTTAGAAACAATGCACATTCTTTGTCTACAGCTCCAGTTCTTTGAAATATCAGAGCCTGGGCTTTTAGGGAAATTTATCTTTTTCAGCCAGAAGGAATGAGAAGTTTTTTTCTCATTAGTGATCGTTGTGCAGTTTGCATGACACTGAACTCCAGGCTTTGGGGTGGGGGTAGAAAGTTCCAAGGAACTTCCACAGGTCTCACTGTCAAATTAATCAGTGAATTGGCTGGTCATTGACATGCATATAAATGCACCATGTATGTGTGTTCACTTTCAGAGTTCACCTCCCATGCTGCATTACTACATGAGCCAAGCGTATCTGCTCAGCTGTAGGCACAGACACAGCATATGTGAGAAATCAGGGTCTGCCGTCCTATTTGTCTGCAGCTTTTACTAAATGAGGTTATCCCCCTGCCCACACCCAATTTCTAAGTTTAGGCATACCTGAGCCTTTGGATATAAGTACACAACCAGGATGCTCAAGTGTCAAGCACCAGGGGGTTAAATCTTATTGCTTTGAGTAAATCTCATGGCTTAGAGTATTCATGATGAAATGCAAAAAATAAACCCAAACTGTTTTTCTGCCTGAGAAAAACCCCACTATAGTGTTGGCATTGGGCAGAGCCTATTTCTCAATGCCGCCTCCTCCTGCCTGTCTGGTGCAAGCAAGACCAGAATCAGGCCCTTTATCAAAGAGATGGGCAGTTTTCTGCCAGTATTGCAGTAGAAAAATGGCCATCAGTTTGCATTAAAAAGAAAATGCAAACTTGCTATGAAGCACTCAGCCATGGAAACATGCTTATGTGGCCCCCGGGATCCCTTTCTTTTCGTCAGAATTCACATGAAAAGCCCTCTCGCTGCTTTCCGTGTCAGCATTAACTCTTCCGAAACGATTGGCATCAAAGGTAGCAAACACTCCCTCCCGACAAAAGCCCCCCTCTGCCTGCCTGCAGCAACCCCTCACCCACCACCGCCCCGCTCCCCACCGCTGACAGGTCCCATTGTGCCTCTGTCCCACAGCAGCTGCACACTGAACAAAGACATCAAGGAACAGGGACTGGGGCTTATTGGAGTTGTGGAAGGAAACACAGGCACAGGAGGAAAGTTGAAGGGAAGGGTTCAACAGTTGTTGACTTATGAGCATGCTCAGAACACATGAAAAGCAGCTGAAACCTAAAGGTTTTCTCAAAGGTACCTGCACAGGCATTTCTGCCTCTGATTATCCACTGTGCTGGCTTCCAATAGCACCAGAATCACTAAGCTAATTGCACTGTAAAAGTAACAGCCTATGAAATTTTTAATGGAGCACATTGTACTTACAATTTTTTTCCTCTATGGTTCAATATACTTCAATATCTCTTCTCTCTTCCAGTGTTGGATTCAGGCTGACAGTGGATATATACAATTGCTTTTCTCCACGCCATAAAGACTGCATTGCAAGACGGGTCCATTTTCCAACTGGATCCAGGCAGCTGAGGGCCACAGCTGGATACTCAAATGTTCTAAGGAACGTCTAAAAATACTTCTTCACCATCAAATTCCTGATAGATACGTGAAGCAATCATTTATCACTAGTCACAGAGTTTGGACATCCCTCTGCTATGGCATACCACAAAGTGAGGACAAAAGGCAGTGGTTCTTGTACAGGAAGGCATGGCTGCAGACCTTCTACTGCTCCTCCAGGGAAAATACACCTGGGAAGGGAAAAAGCAGAAAATATTTGAAGAGTTAATGTCAGAGATGGAAGTAAAGCATTAATTAAGGCAGGAGAAGGACAAGTTCTAAAGGCAACATGGACCACTGTCTTAGAATGTAGTATAAGAGTACTGGTGAGGGCCAAACTCAAGGGAAGGCTGCAGGCATCAGGAATTTTTCTACACACCTCTTAGGTCCAAAGCTGCCACATCTCACGAGCACTGGCAGCTCCCAAAGCTGACAACAACTTGACATTGGCTGGTGGTTGGTTGTGCCTCTTGAGTAGAAATGAATCATCCTGTGCTGGTGCTGATGTCCAAGAGAGCAAGAGAGACGCAGCAGCAATCAGATCCTACAGATCCATCTTAGCCAATGCTTCATGGGGTTGAGAATATAAGCATCCATCTTCCTCCTAAAGCACAGCACTCAGGGTCACACAAGTGCACAAACATGGCTGATGGAAGAGAAGAAGGAGGAGAATAATGTGATGTATTGGAGCTCTGCATATGGAGCAGAGGGAGCCAAGAAGCTCAGGGGTCCACAGATGTTTCTCATAAGACTTCAAAATGAAACATCCTCTCAGATGTTTCATATCAATATCATGAAGTTCCTATTCCCTCAGAGATAACTGAGTGGTTCACTTTCCACACTGCCTCAAAAAATTCCTGGATGAAAAATTCCAGCTCCAGTCAGTCCTAAATATTAGCAGATAGGCCGGGAATTGTCTACAGACCACACCTCCACTGGCCTAAGTCCTTTTAGAAGAGGTGGGATCCACAAACACAAGTGGAGTGTGTCACAAAAGAAAGAGAGCACAGAGAAAGAGCAAGCAAAAAAATGATGAAAGATGCCCACCCCCCCAAATTAACAAGCACCCCAAGGTGCCATAAGTAACTTGATTTCCTGACTGAGTCAACCCTAAAAATGATCGTCTCCAGTCTGCACTGAACAGATCATCACCAGATGAACAACGAGGGCTGCACTAATGCCACCCGTTTTCATGTCTGCAGAGAGCATCAATTTTAAAAGCCATAGTGGGAAGCTTGCGTTGCTAACTCACACAAACACACAATTTAGATATATTCTAATAGACAGCTCTGGCCCACGACATTCCTGCAGGTCAAAATTAAAATAAAAGGCAGAGACACAGTGTGCACCTCTGGTTAGACTGCTGGCTTGCTCAATGCAGAGGCAGCCTGCAGTTAATCAGCCCTCTTTCTCCACTAACTGTCACTGCAAACAAAGGAATTAGCAGAAGGTCTGTAGGGAGCATTGAGATAATTTGGCTGGCTAAAGAAAAGAGAAAGAAAAGAAAAGCAAAACAAAATTACTGAGAAATTTACTTGCACTGACCTCTCCATAAATATTTAGATATAATCATCATTACCTTGGAGTAAATTAAGTTATAAACAGTCTCCACAATTGCACATGATGAATGCGTATCGGCATCAGAGAGCACTTTATTGCGAGTTAATGTGGAAACAGAGCACCTCAATCAATCAGGATGCAGAGGAGCTGTCTGATGATATCAACCTATCTCAACCTATTCATACAGGACACCGTACACTCACTCACCCACCCATATCCAGCCCCCATTCTTATTATATTAACAAATACATATTGAACCACAGAGGATAGCAAGATGTATGTTTGTGGAGCTGGAATAATGAGGGATATACAGTACACGTCCTCAGTCATGCAAGTGGTATTATTTATATTGTGGCAACATCTATGGTGACTGAGGATACAGCCTCCCTGTGATGGGCTCTGTGTACAAACACAGCCAAAAGCCATCTGTGTAGGATTCATCTGACTAGACACAGATATCCTCAACAGGGATGTTGGGCTAATCACAGTCAGCTCCTTTCACAGCCAGATGAGAGAAATCAGCACTTTCCAAGCACAACTTTCCAGACCTATTTTAGACATCTAGTTTAAGAAGAGATGAATCATGCCCTGGACTCCTTTGACGCCTTGGCTCAATCTCTGCAGACCCTTCGGGAGCCCCGGGTGACTCCTGCTGAAGTCAGCATCCACACTGCAGATGCCAATTTGATGAGACGAGTTCCATCCTTTCTGACCGAGACTTGAGGGTTTAGGGAAAGCAGACAACCACATGGCAAGCAAAAGGGAATAATATCTGAGCTACATTTTTTGATGTAAAGCCATGCGGCCTCCCAGGGCTGATGATTTCTCTGGCTTCAGAGATGAAGAGGAAAGCAGAAGAGTGTGTTACAGAGACTTGTGCTGCTCACACCTCACCTACCCCTTCACTTCCCATATGGGAACTGAGAGATGACAGATCATGAGCTCTACCTTCCCTCCAAGCCACAGAGGCTCATTCCCTGGCTCTTTCTGGCCCTTCATCTCCAGCTCCTGCCTATCCCAAGCTGGGGCAGTTGCACATTAGCCAGTGAGCTCTGCCATGGCACATCACCCATATACTGTTGCCAACACTCAACACATCCAAAACACAGACATGCCACACACACAAGACTGGTCCTGCAAATAAAGAAAGGGAGTTAGTCTATTGAGATAACTGATAATGAAAGCATTTCTCAGAAAAGAAGCATGATTTCAGTAAGATAGTGAGTCTTGTAAGAAGACAAAGATTTTATTTGCAGGGTACATGTGCCAGCGGTCTTAGGAAAATCTGTCTTCATCCAGTTTTTCACTTATTGGGAAAACTTTAATATGCCTTTTCCCACATAAACTGGAATGTCCAGTTCACAGTGATGCTCAACTTTTATCTGCCATTACAAAACATCAACAATAGATTACTTGACAGTTGAAAAGTGCCAGACAGAGAAAATAATTAAAATGCAAACCAGGTGGGCTGAGAAGATTCTTCTCACGGGCAGGTATTTATAGAAAAGGTGAAAAAGAGACAACATAGCACTGTCTCTACCCTGTTACACGTTGAAGCAAAAATATTCTTCTTGTCTTCCTTGAGTATAGCCCAAATAGAGTAAACTACATCTTAGCCTGTAGCTGCCTCATTTCCTAAGCTGTGGGACCTTTCAAAAAGTGGTATCACAGATGCCTTTGCTGCTTTTGCACTAGCCCTGCCAGATTCTTCTGACAAGACCCCATCTTCTGTCAATGCTGCTCCTCAGAGCTACAACACTGACCCATAATCCGATAGTTACCCAGCTCAGTAAATTATTGCAATTAAGCCCACTTCCCAGCTGCAGCCGAGCACAGCCTCCCAATGGGGCTCCCACCACCTCAACACAGCCCAGCAGAGCCACCAAGCCCATTTTGCCAAACACTGCCTCATCCCTCCTGAGACAGTCTGAAGGGAAAGAAGGAAATTGCTAAATCTTTCAACACAAGGCAAAGACTTCTATAGATTCCAAAAATCTATTGACAGACTCAGATCAAGGGCTTTTTAATTGAGTGAAGAATGTTAATTAGTAAATCTACTGACTTCTAAACACAGCAAGACCTAGGGCTTCAGATTACCATTGTGCAAGGACAAAGCAGCTTTCAAGAGAGAGCTTGTTCCTTTTCCTGTCCTACCCGCAAACACCAAAATCTATCGCAGCTAGTTTTGGAGATACATGGATGATGCAGTGGCAATTAGCCATTGCTTCTCTTTAGCTGAGGGAAGTGCTCAAAGGAGTCATCAAGGATGGTTATCTCTGGAAGGTGAAGAGGTCTGGAAAAAATACAAGGTGTTGCTAGAAAACAGAAAGATCAAAGTTAAAAGCATTTGGATGGATAAAATCGATGCAAAGATTATTACTTCTTAACATATAAATTACTGAAATGACTCCCATTTGCCTGCTTCCATGACTATATGAAAGAGGAGACCAGAGGCTTAGCTCCCAATACTTTAAATCATAAAAAATCCACCCATGTTTTAAGTTGTAATACATGAAGCACTTTTCCTGGAGAAACTGTGTGCAGACCAGCAGCAAAGGCTTTAAAACATGTTTGTTGTGGAATCAGAAAAAAGAAGACATCAAACTGCAGCAGCTCAGCAGTGAAGGATTGCTGGGAAAGCAGAAACTAAAAAGGTAATAACAGGAAGATGAAGACAGGAGGAAGCAGCTTACCAAAGGGAATGCCTTGCTAGGGAAAGGCAACAGAGTTTATGGCCCTGCTCTTTATTAGCTGAGGAAGTCAACGCAAACTTGGGGGGGGGGGGGGGGGAGGAAGGAAGGGGCAGAATCTAGGAAAGGAAATAAAAAGGGGTTTAAGATTATTTTGATGATTTGAGGGCAGATTCATAGTGAACCTGAGTAGTGTCTAGGGATCTCACCTCTATTTCTAAAATTCCCTGATGTTTTCCCATGAAATGAGGGCTGGGAGGCAAGCGAGCACCATGTTTATGATGTGACACTCTACATTCTTTCCCGTGTATCCACCAACCAGCCAGCCCAAAAGATCTCTCCAGCTCCACTCAGCAAATGTCCAAAGCATCCTCAACTTTCACAGTTCCTAACCCACTTTCCAGAGATGTGGGTAGTCCTTTTCCCAGCTGATCATTGTTGGTTACACACCATGGCCACATTTGCCCACCCAGAGACAACACTTTGGCCAAACTGTGGTGTATTTGTGGAACAGGGGCACTGCACCTGAGAAGCCAGCTGCAATTTCTGACCAGAAGTGCAAAAGAGGAGGTGGTTGGGAGTGTGCAGGGAGGCTTCAGTCATGATGTCACACATCTATACCACCGAGACAGCTCCTTTCCTAGGAGCAACAGGATGGTATTTTGGAGATGCTTTAACACCCAGGGAGAGCTACAGACTGCCCACCATCAATAGGCAGCTTCTGGCCAAGTGCAACAACATCCAGCCTACCCTATTTTCCCACATCTATTCAGGAGAGGCCAGGAATATCTTGACATTAAACTTGTGCAGAGACATGGATAGGTGGGGACTGTGGATCAGCCTGAGAATCTTTAATGGCCTCAGATGGTAAGAAAACTTTTGCATTTCACTGTATAGACCAGCGATAGGGCAGGGCACTTTAAAAGATATCACATATGTTTAGATGTTTCTTTGGATGGCTAAAACAGATTAGGCCCCTGGTCCCTGCAAGGTCAGCATTTACAGAGCACAGTGAACAACATGACAGTCCCACAGTGACATCTGTCCTAGATGTAGCCTTTGCAGACATCCGCTTTACCTTTGTAAAGTGACGCCCAAAGCTGACTCCAGATACCTCCTAAGTTATGGACAATTTTCAGCCTCTGATGGCATGGTGGCTCATCACCAACACAGAAAAGCATTATTTTATTTAAATCCTTCTTAATGGGGATTTATTGTGCTGTCCAGAAGGACAGACACTGGCAAAGCCAAAGGTTCTGCTGGCCTGTGTAGCATAACCTAGAGTTTAAATAGAGACAGCATTCCCTGCATCAGCTCATCTCTTCAGATCTTACCTGAATCCTGCATCATGTATGAGACATCTGCACTACACGCTGGTGGAACAAATCTGTCAGCAGAACAAACGTGTGGGGACAAATCTATCCCTGTTCAACAGCAGTAGTGTTAACCCAGGGGACCATTTTTGGCCTGCCAGAGTCAAATGGGATTCAGAGCAAGTAGGTCCCTATATGCACCTTGGAAGACAAATGAATGACTAAAATAGCATTAGTGGAAGCAGGAGTGCCTGTTCAGTATGCTGAGATACACTAGTTCTGCTGTGGCAGTCACACAGCGTTTGGATTCAAATTACCACCAATCAGTTATGCCCTATACAAATCCATCCCCTAGTTAAAAAAAAAAAGCGCCAACAAAAACAAACCTTCTTAAAACCTATCTTGTGTTATGCCTTCAGGGCAAATTTGCTTTTATGAGCATGAATAATTCATGCATGTTCATTTATTATTAATTAATATTCCATGAACATGCATGGTTTATTCACCCAAACAAAGCACTGCACCCCGCACACTCTCCCTGCAGCCCGACATTAGCCACGCACCACAGCGCAGCTGACCAAGGCATCCAATCTGTACCATTTATCACCTCTTTCTCCCTAGAATCTACGAAGAGAGAACATTTTGACCCCTCTTGCTGGTCACTGACTTTATCCATTTCCAAGGCTGGAATAGGGCAATTCAGCTCTACTGAGCTTAAATATTTGGGAGAAGTTGAAATGTGACTGCAAGAGGGAGGCAATAAGAGGCATTTGCCTTTTCAGTGGGCTGTGCCAGACTGTACTCATGTCCATTTTGGAGAAACAATGCCAGGCACCATGCAAGATGCTGGTCTCCCCAGGTCATGCTGGGGTCTCTGGTCAGCTGGTCTATTTGGAGGGACTTATTCCTCATTCAGTGCCCTGTCACCAACAGCCACAGCAGCACTTCCCACATGGAACTTCCTTCTATCAGAGATACTTCATTGCTTATGGCAGAGATACCATAAGCCATATGCCCATGGCAACCACATTTTCCTGCTGTGCAGGCATTTCACTGAGAGCACACTGGGTTACCCAGCAAAGCCAAGAAACAAATTAAAATATCTTTCATTTCAATATAGATTCTCATGTGCATTTACTCTGGCATCAGTCTGCACCATAGTGGGGCAGCTGGATTTTTCTCCTCAGTGTCCATCCTCTGAAGAGGCCACACTGCCTGGATTTTCTCCCAGTCCTGGATCTGCACCCTAACAAATGAGCAAAGCCTGCAGAGCCAGCACAAAACATTGTTCATAGGCAGCTCCAGAAGAATCCCAGCTGTAGCCCTTAAAGCAAGATCAGACCTGACACTCATAGCTCTCTGCAGCCATCACCTTCTATAGACTAGCAATCCACATGTTTAAGGGAAAAGCAGATCAGGGCTACCAACTGCTCCATAAAAATCATCACACACAGCACTGCCCTAACCACTGTCTCCACACCAGTTCCAGGAGAGCTTCTGGTGCCAGCCGACTCACTTGGATCAAATCACCACCCAGATCCTCATTTCCATTCCAGATGGTGCCCCCAAAACACCCCACAAAAGGGTGTGTCACTCTTCAATCTTCACCTAGTAGAAGCAGCCCTGTCATGAAGCACTCCTGGATACTCTGATCATGTCCCAGGTCTCAAAACAACCACCTCACCTGCATCCTCTGTGTTACAGCCATAACGATGCAGAACCAAGAGCTGGATTTTCTTTATTTGGACTCAAACATTGCAATCTCTTTATATGGTCATATGTGAATCCTGATTTGAAGCACAGGAATGCTGAGAGGAAATAGTAGAAAACTCCCTGTGCTTTAGATGCTGGAGCAGCTTCAAATCAGGAGTTAGCTGAAGCAAACAGAGGAGACAAAATTTTGGCATTTAATAAGGGCTAAAGTACAGTACAAAAAGAGAGGGGGAGAAGAGAGCATCACTTAGAAGAGATGTTTAGATGGTACTACTCAGCAGAATGGGGTACCAACTAGAATGACAACAGGTCCCTTGATATTCTCAAAGTGGCACAAGCAAAAGAGAAATGAAAACCAACAGCAATCTAATCAGTTTTAAATAGAACTGGGTTGAAATTACATGTCTAAAGCCAGATAAGCCAATCTTTGAGAGCCTGGAGCAGGGAGTGGAGACCAGGCATGAAGGTACACAATTTCCCTTGTTTCTCTGTGATGGTTTGAAACAAATGACCGTGTCCAAATTTCTCCAATCCTGGCCTTTTTTAGATCTGGACATGAAGTGCCTGATTCCAGTAAATACCTCGGGCACCCTCCTATAGTCTCAAATTGTTTTACCAATAGAGATAAGTTCAGAAACACTTTGGGAGTTACAGACAATTTAACACGCAAGGGCTGCTCTGGGAAAACTTAAAACTGTCATAATTCATCCTCCCCTTCCCCCGGTCCAGAAATGAAAGATTAAACCTAGGAAGATTTATTAAACTGGCATTTTAATAGAATTTTTAGACTTTCCGTGTTAATAGTTTAAATATAATTGAATTCCATGAAAGGGAGGAATACAGGATAGAATACAGTGTCCCCCAACAATAAGAATGTTTTAAACACTGGGGCATATCATCAATGTATAATTTAGTCTTATTTGCATGGCCTTTAGAACTGGGAGTAACGAAAACACAAATCTAATTAACAGAGTGAAAGAAATGCCTCCACCAGCAAACTTGATCACAAGCTCCACTACCACACACCCACCCTCTGCAAGTTACAAACATGAAACAGATGGTAAGGGGACAAAAAAATAAAAGACATCACACGTCAGCTCTTGGAGAGAAAGAGGGGGGAAAAAGAGAGAGAAAGCAGAAGGGACAGGATGGATAACCATGCTACTTGACGATGCAGCAATTAACTTGCTGAGGGTGGAATAATTCTTGCAGTGCCTCTCTGGTCAGAGCACTCTCCCAACTTAGCTAAGGAGTAGATGTATTGAGTGCAGTGGAGAGTAAACCCGTTTTCATAAATCCCAGCAGGTGTCCGTTTCGCTTTATAAGATTCATGTGAAAAATTGAAAATTCAGGTTTTTCCAAATGCATCTGTAATCAGCAGGCTGAGCCTCACAGGTCCCAAGAGGGAACTGATCACAGCACAAAGTAGGGTTTCACAGTCACACTGAGCTTCTCCACTGCATTTTTAAAGGTTAGACATTAATTCCTGATCAATACAAGGAACAGCAGGCTACCCCCTACTCCCACTATCAGAATTGTCTTACATTATTAACTGAGCCTTGGCTTTGTCCCAGAATTACTTCAAATCACAACCTGGAGCTGTAAGACAGAGTCTCACCAGAGCCAGAGCAGAGGGGGGTGAGAAAGGCCTTCCTCAATGCCTTCTTCCCCCATGCAGAGACAAATCTACGCTGTCCCGGGTCTTAGAGTTGAAGGTACAGTTTGTTGTGCTTAGCATGACATGTTCAAAAATAAACACTAAAATCTGAAGTTTCTCCGTGTCTAGTTGGACCATAGAACCAGCTTTCCAAGTTAATCTTCACATTTGAATATCCCTTCCTTAACAATGTGCCACACTTTTTTGCTGGGTTCTTCTATGCCATAACCATTATGAATTTCTTTGGCAGCAACTCCCTTTAGTGCTGAAAACAAACTCAGTGTGTTCCAAGCATCAGATTTTCCAGCAATGCTGAAAAGAGGGATAGAAAAAAAAAAGAAAGAAAAAGGGCTACTCAACAGCCTTTGGTCATCAAAAATTTTCTGGACTTCATACATTTTGCTGTCATTTGCTTTCCACTCTTATGATAGGCCGTGACTGCTCTCTTGTGATAATGCACTTTGACATGGTCTAGGTCAGTGGCAGGATGGATGCAAGTTGGTCCATCAGTTAGAGTTAGGACCAGGTTTTGATTACTGGTCATGCTGATTCCTCCCCCGTCTCTCTTTCCCTCTTGGTAACACTCCTGCAGCTTTGAAGGCTTCAGCTGCTGACTGTAAGATACCCCTGGACTTCAGGCAGTATTTTGGGGAGGTTTTGGAAACCTTCACAGTTAGGCAGGCCTGGGTTCATTAGCATGCGCTTATTGTCTCATATTTTTTACTGCCTCTCTGCTGGGCTCATTTATTCCACTGAAATCAAACACAAGGATTCCCCCAAGGCATCCTTGTCAGATATGAAGTGACTGGGCTACACAACACACTCTTTCCAGGTACTGCAGCAGGTACAGGGAGGCTTACAATGGGTTTTGGTGTCGTATCAATTATCAAAGGGAAATTGATGAATATCCCCTTTTGCTGAGTTAGAGTCTCCTGATGGCTAATGAGCATGAATAAAACGTTATGCAAATTAGTGGATGAGAAGGGAATTCTGGAACTGAACTTGAATATGAAACAGGTCATTAATACTACACATCTTTAACATCTGTTGATTGTTTCTAATGTTACATTTGTGGTAAAACTGCCTATGTTCAGATTTAGTGAGAAGAGTGTAAGCTGACCCTGCACTCATGCACTCACCCTCTGAACTTCGTTCCACGCTTGATGTCAGAAAGGAGAAATGACTCTGGGTGAACAAAGCTATCCCCACTCCTGGTGAAAAAACACATTTTACAGTCTAGGTTGCTATTTGATCACCTGCATTGTGTGTGCCTAGCTGGCTGTGCAGAGTGCCTCATAAAATATGAATACTTCTTCCAGATACGATGGTGCTTAACTTGCATTTACTGTATGAACAGTTATAGGTTTCTATTATTATTTATAAGTCTACAGTGTCAGAAGCTTTTCTCTAATGCTCAAGAAGTAGCAGCTTCTTTCTTGACAAGGACAGACAGACAAGGGAAAGGCAAACAACAAAGAGATGTGTAGACAAGGCAAACTACACTTCTGGAAGCCATACAGGCCATCTAGGTGTTTAAAAGGAAGTAAAATTGGAATTGATTTGGGCTTTGTTGGCTTGATAGTGTAAGGTACATTTTGTGTCTTATCCTGTTGGCGCAATCCAGTCTGTCTGGGCTTCTGTCTATGGGGTTGTTTAGGGTTTTTTTCCAGGTTGAAGGAGGTGTGATGAAAGCCAGCAGGTAAAACAGGAAAAACTGAATTTCTTTGAAGATAAGCTGCCCCAAATGGTCTCTGACACATCACAGCAGAGGAGTGGCAAGTTAATGATGGAGGCAGTGTGTCAGTGGTCTTTAAAAATGAAAAATTAATACCTTGACAAAAAAATACAGTGTCAGAATAAGGGAAATGTTTCTTTGTGAAAAACAGTCTTTGGGATACACGCATTCTTCACCTGCCCTGCAGCAGGATCGAGACCTACCAGGAGGGCTAGGTCTGACTAGGAAATGGTAATCATTACAGGGCATTTCTAAATCTGGTTCAGCAAAGAAACAACCTTAAAATCTTGGGACATTCAAAGGGGAGAGGGAAGGGGCAAAAAAAAAAGAAAGGAAAACTCTTTCCTACCTTCCTCCTGCTCAAAGGTTATCAAGCTACCCCTATGAAGTAGAAAAGGTCCAAGAGAAGAGAAACAACCCATCTACAATTACTAATAAACTGTGAGCAGGGCAATATGTGCAGGATGCAGCACAGAGAGTTTCAAGCCATGATATTGACATGAGGTTTTCTTTCTCCCTTCTGAGATGACCACCAAACTCATCCCATCTTCAAGTCAGATTAGGATATATTTCTCTTACCAAAAATTCTGCCTTTCTAACATAAAATTTCACTTCTACTTCTGACAATACGGTCAGAAGTTTCTACACAAGCTCTACATAGGACAACAACAGGAGCCCCCATTCAAATAAATTAGGACCATCCTCAGGAGAGAGTGTGGTAAAAGAGGTGGTTTGTTTCTCCATCCTTGCCTTAGATCCAGTTCTTCATTTGAAGTCACTGTCTACAAAAGGGCAAAACAAACCAACAGATGATAAAAGCTGATAAGTGGCCCACCCAAGCCATGGTCTAGAATTCTGGCCAGCAATATGACGGGAGCAAAATACAATGATCACTTCTGGTTGAGCCACATAACCAAAGAGAACACAGTTAGGGCAATAGTGCAGGAGAAGACCAGAGCATACTTCTTCAGAAACAGAGGCATGAAATAGCAGGGAGACATGAGTACTGTTTAAAATTTAAGTGAGGAGAAAGAAAACAGCACAACACATTTACATTTTCTGCTGAAGGGTTCTGCCTACTCCAGCCATGCTTTATATAGTGCCTGCATTTGCTTCTTAGGTATGAAAAGTCAATCACTGCCTGGTATAGGATCCAAGAGCTCATGTCTCAGGTGGTGCAATGAGCCAAACCCTACCTTCTCACAAGGCAAGAATCACAAAACATGCCCTTTACAAGAGCAAGCCAGACATCAGAAAACCAGCATCAAAAGTACTCAGTTTTTAGAGTTCTTCAAGAAGAGAAGGACTGAGGCTGTAGAGATCCCCATCAAAATCCAGGGCAGCAATTTCAAAGATCTGAAAGTCATGTCCATAAACAAAGGGCAAGAAAAGACAGCAACTGAGTTTCTTCATGCAGTGTGTATTCCAACCCTCTGCACTGAAACACCAGAATTGATGAAAAGAACAAGTCAAAGTGGGGAAATGAAACCTGTAAGTCATGGAGCTTAACCTTAGCCCAGGGATCAGAGGTGCATGCCTAAACATCAGGATACTGAGAGCCACCTAATTTCTTGAATGAGCACCCAAAGCCCTTACCCAGATCCTTTCCAGGCTCTTGTTTCTCCCATTCACTGCCTACTCATAAGCACCAGCAGTGACCTGAGCAGCTTCACCTCCACTCTGCAAACCACAGTGGTGGGCTACTATACTTATTATCCCATCAAAATTAACCACCTCTGATTAGTTCAACTAATTACTGGGTGCTAGCAATTACTCACTGACAGGCCTCCTCAGAGTCCTTAATAGCTGTTCCCACAAGAGCAAACAGGTGAAGGTGAAAAGAGGAAAGCAAAAAACCAAACAAGGGAGAAATGAGGGAAAGAATTAAGAAATCCCTGAGCAGATTCAGGTCCTTTGAGATCCAGAGCAGAAAACAGCCCAGCTAATTAGCATGCCTGTTGCATTGCCAGCATGCATGGAAATTTCCCCTCCAGCCCTTTTTCTTGCAGAAGCTCATGATTTGGGATTTGTCCACAATAAGCATTGCACATTGTCATTTCAATACTGCAATGGCCCTCCAAAACACTAAATCATGCCTGGGTAATTGTGTTTAGAGGGTGAATTTTGGATCTTGGACCACAGCTGACTGAAGGCCTCTGACAACAGGAGGGATTAGGGAAGAATAGGAATTCTGACAAAACAATAGCCTTACCTGATGGAGAACATACTTTTTTATGGATCTCAGAGGCAAAAAATCCTTAGGAGGGTGCTCTACCTGTTGTAATACCAATTGTAGGTTTCTGTTTCAGATCCTGAACAGAAAATAAATTGTTAAAGACACCCATAGAAATGATCTTCATCTGTATTAAATTTTACAGGATGCAAAAAACCCCATAGATTTGTATCTGTTGCTTGGAGAACACTCATGCTCTTATTGCCATTGAATTGCATGGAATTTCCCTATACAGGAGAACATCTAAATAGTGTCTTTTTTCCTAGGTGTGTCTTTTGGCACCTGTGGGATTTTCAGATGGTTGTGAGGTCACCAGAAGTGCCAGCACTGTCTTTATTTACCTCTGGCTTAAGTCAGTCATGTTGAACACAATTCATAGTAGCCATGCACATGATGGTTTCTCCCTTGTGATGCAAAGGTTTGCTTTCCCCAGCTGTGAGCTCACTGGGATAAGAGCAGGTCTGGTTAAATGCAGAGTATGAAAGTTTCTAAAGAGTGAAACAGCTTGTTCTTTTCTCCGCCTCTCCCCTCTCCTGGGTCCCCACTCGTCTGCACACTTCACCCCTGTGGCTACAGCACCTGGAATATGTCTGCTCCCAGACATCCTGCTCCAAAGCCTTTCGTCTTGAATAACACTGACCTGGCAAGTTTTAAGGGAGAATTTCAACATGTCTATAAAGCACTCATGTTAACTTCCAGGTGGCTTTTTAACTAGAAGTCAGTTAGCCACAGAAAACATAACCACAGATCCTGAAGCATCTCAGCATCCCAGAAGCAGTCTCCAAACACAGCTAAGATCTTATCAGGAGGACTCTAATCCTGGGGAAGCTACTGGGGAACAGACACTAAGCAGCCCGGCAACAATAAGCCTGGTTCAGTGCCTTATCCCTTCCTAGTTCCAAACGGGATTTTCCAAAATGACAAATGGCTGTTTTCCAAATAATGGTTTTGCATTAGAAACACTGATTATTTCCCAAATTGCCCCTTCAGGTCAACACAGGGGATTATGTCCAATGCTTTGAGTTTTGCTGTGCCACAGGAGATGATGGGAGGACTGGGAAGCTGAGATGGTTGTCTGGAAATTGGTGGAAAACATGATCTCCCAGTGGACAAGTTTCCTGAGCACAACACCTGGTCCACAGGGTGGGCATCAGAGTATGGGTGTCTGTGTGGGGTGGGATGAATTGCCCTCAAAGCCAACAGAGAGAAGAAGGATCATCTGCAGACTACAGCTGGTAGACACACCTATCCCACATGTGCATGGTATTATTACCTAAATGCATTCCCTCCTTGGGCAGGAAAGGACAGTGAGCATGGTCAGGAGACCTCTTGAACCCTGACAAGCAGCATCATGCAGGTCCTTTCCCTTTCTGAAAAAAAACAAAGAGGGGAAGAGGCGGAGGGTACAGCTAGAGCTGAATTGTCCCATAAAACATTTTACTACAGCAAACCAATTAACATCTGACTCGGCTATGGAACCCAAACAATGCGAGGGGCTGCAAAACGCTGTCTGAAAAGGCAATGCAAAACAATACAGTCACACAAAGGGCCTTCACCAAGGCAGGAAGGGCCCCTAGACAGCCCCTGTCCAGGCTCTGCCCAGCCACCGAGTGCTTTCATGCTCGTGCTCACTATCCATGCTGAAAAGGCACAGGAAAGTAAAACCCTTCAGAACAAAGCATGTGCTGCAGAAAGGCAAGGGACATGATAGCATCCGCTTCTACAGGAACTGAAAGAGCCCTTTGCTCTTGCAAGTCAGAACCCCCCCCCAGATTCTGTTTTCTGCCCTCGAGGCACACTCCACACTCATAGGAACCCCAACAGGCTCAGCACAGGAATTCTCTCCTGTTCTGCTTGTGTGAAGGTGGGAAGGAAGCACCTGGGGACCGCAGCAACCAGCCATGTAGTCACTGCCAGAGCTCAGCCAAGCTATTGCATCTGTAGTTCTGCCCCATTTCTGCAGTTACATTCAATTATGCAACTTCCACTCTTCTACAGTTCTGGATGGGTTTTCTAGACCTAATGAGATTATCACATGAACTGCATCAGAAAAGACTATGTTTTTATCTCAAGCTTTTGCTAATAAATTCAGTTCTGGAAATCAGCTGAAGTTCAAGTAGCCATGAGCATCTGTAAGGTTAGATCTGATACTTCTGGTCAAGCAATACTTTTTCCTGCATACACACATACACCTAAAACTGTTTTTGTCCTTAAAAGTCTTCATACCTTTTCACCACTTTTTTTCTTTTTTGCTTGCTTTTTATGATTGAAGCTGACAGGACAGCTCTTCACAGGAAGGCTTTCAGAGATCTCAAGAGCAAATCTTACAGGGTTAATTCCTGAATGGATCTTGCAGGCATCTCTGACAGCAGAAGCAGAGCTGCAAGTGGCCTCCAACCTTTGGGGACCCAACTGGAAAGCCACAGGAGCTGATGCACTGACATCTTGCCCATCCTCCAAAGAACAACAGGTTTTGGTCTCCCAGACTCAAAGACAGTTGACAATTCAACTTGATGATCTTATAGGCCCTTCCCAACCTTAACAATTCTGATTGTACGAGCTGGGCTGGCATCCAGGAGCAGCAGGCCATGATCTGAAAAAGGTGGGTGCAGGAATTTCCAGAGAGGCTGTTGTCAAAAAATCAACAAGTAAGGAGCCTTCAGGGTGGGGAAATGTCAGACCAGCTTGTCAGTCAGAGAGGAATGGCTGACAAAGACAAGGTTCTTGCCACGTCTTACAGGAGCCTTATTTTTCACCTGCAAGCAGAAATTCTGGCTCTCCCACATTCATGACAAGGGGCCTTTTACAAAGCATCCTCCACACTCCACTAGGCAGGCAGCAAAACAACAGGGGTCAGGTCTAACTGGCCAAGTCAGGTCCACAGAAAAGCAACCACCAGCCATTGTGGGCAGGTCAAGCAGCTGTTTGGGGTTGTGAGCCTTCAGGAGAGGTGCCTGTAGTTCAGAAGGGAGATATGCCCAGGGGAAGCCTCACTGCTCCACTCCACCAGCCCTGAGGAACAGGTGGCCACAGCATGAATATCCACGCTGGTCTGGGATGTTTAATATCAAACTGAGAAGAAATTAAGGTGCTTGGGTCTGTGACTGCTTTACGCATTAATTCTGGTTAGTATGAAAAAGTTACCCACTGGTTTTGCCTTTATGAGCAATACTTGGCTCGTTCTGTTCCTGAGCTTGTCTCCTGTGCAGTGCATTTCTTGTGCTGATAAATATTTATGCTCCGTGATTTTGATTTATACAAGGGGCTTAAATATTGTAAAGCTGGATATAACCAGCATAAAACAACATAAAACAAAACACCAGTATTCAGAATGGGGTGGACTAAAAAGGAATGGCTCCTGCAGCAGCTAAATTTTACCCCAGAAATGACCTCTTCCCCTCCTGGGAGTGGCACAAATTGGCAGCATCCTCCTTTCTGCTTTACAATTGAGATACCCAAACTGTGTGTATCAAACAAGAGAGGTGTTTGCAGTATTGCCAAGGTTACTAGAGTGAAAACATTGCAAATGGCATTTGCATGATTGTACTTTCAAATCCTAACTTGTAGCAACAGTGCATTTTAAATGAAGGGGATTTATAACTCAAACCAGAACACTAATCATATTCCAGGGTAATAGGATTTATTTGTTGGTTGTTTAGTGGTTGTGGGGTTTTTTAAGCTCAGAGACAACAAGCTATGTTCATGAAAAGGGAGATGGCTGGGCTTAAACCCTACTCCAACAACATTTTCAAAGGATTAGGAAATAAACACAAATGTACTCCATTTTCAATATGTGGTTCAGAGCCTGCATAGTCTGTAATGCTTCCTGGCTAGGAGAATGTCCTAAATTGCTAAACAAGTTCAGACAATTGCCATTTTAAATGCAAAACTCAGATCAGCACAAAAAGAGAAACAGTCATTTGAGAATCGAGGGTGGATGTTTAACAGCAACCGTCTGTTCTCCAGCTATGAAATTCCCTACCCAAAGCACATGAGGCACGTTATGCAGCAATGCTCAGTCCTCCACCAAGACTAGGATTTACAGCCCAATATCTTGACCAACTAAAGCTGGAAGAAGCTGATATGCTCCCCACAACATGGGATTTCAGGGACTAGCTATTAAGGTCCTGGGGCACCTGACTTGAAGTCATGCAATATTTATGGCAAGAAAGAGCTCGTTTAGGCTGTAATTTAGGAGGTACACTAAATCTCATGGCCCATATCCTTACATGGAACAAAATGCATTAAGTCAATGTACACCACCCAAAGAGCTTGATTTTAACCTCCATGCCCTGCACACACCAGACTTATGGGAAAAAGGGTGCTCCATGAGAGTTTGAAGTTTACGAGAAATAGTTCCAAAAAATTCCCTGGATTTTTGACAAAAAGGAACTTTTCCAGACATTTCTGAAATATCTCTGTAAAACACATGTTACAGCCACCTTACAGGGTTTGTTTTAATATAACTATTCTCAGTGGTGGTCTGTTAAGCTATCCTGTCAGACATGGAAAACCAGGAGTGCTCGTGTGGTCTGTTACTGCAGCCATCTAAAGAGATAATAATCTTCATCTGACCAGTGAGAACTTCATTTAACCTCATCACTTAAATTGCATGATCATATACTTGCTGGCAATTGATTTTAGACTAGTTAAAGGCTGTCAATTTAGGCACCTAAAACCAACAGCAAAAATCTCCAGTTATGCTTGGAAATTTTGGCCTTCAGTATGTTCATACACACACTGACTTTATACAGTGTATAATGTATATATGTATAATTTCACACACACACATACATACATCTATAAATGAAAAAATTAATCTGAAATATGTCGCCCTGCAATCTGTCAAATGAAGCTGATATAATAAATATGTCACTTTATTTAACAACTGATGCTGAAGAAAACTAGGCAGAATGAAAGAAATGAAGACAGGGCTTAGCAAAAACACTGAGGAAGGCAGAAATTAAAGCAATCAATCACATTCTCGTGGAATGTCTACACCACTTGAAATAATATTTTATTGTCTGCTATTGATTGGATGCCACTGAACAAAATTACAAACAATGAATCTGGTATTATAAACAAGAATCACAATAAGAATAACTTTCTTCAAAGCCTCGGCCATACAATAGTTTGTAGTCTGCAGAGTCCTGGACATCTGCTTGCTTTATCACCATAACCTAAGAGACATCCCTACTCATTGAAAATGGAGGGGTTGGTGTGCAGTGGTGCTGAAACAAGGGTACAGTCCTCTTCTGCCCTTTGCATTTTAAGCATGAACATTTAAAACTTGCAAAGTTGGTAGGACTGGAGGGAAGAACAGGGA
Organism: Pithys albifrons albifrons; assembly: GCF_047495875.1. Taxonomy (NCBI): domain Eukaryota; kingdom Metazoa; phylum Chordata; class Aves; order Passeriformes; family Thamnophilidae; genus Pithys; species Pithys albifrons. The sequence continues at coordinate 6,835,823 of NC_092464.1, forward strand.
TGCAAAAGAGAACTGGAGCTGGTTTTTTTCAAACTGAAATCTCAGTTCAGAAAGAAGGAGGAGAACACTTTGAATTTTATTCTGGCACAGTCATAAGAAAAAATAAAGAGATTACGCTAAATCAGAAAGTAAAGCATAGTTGTGTCACCCAGAAGCTAGATCCAGGTAACTTACTGGAAAATGAAAGAAAATCTCTGTGGTACTCTGGAAACCACTGATCCCAGGTCTCTTCCGAGGTGCTTTACCCTCACTCCAGTGGGATGCTGCCACCTCGATCTGTACAGGGACAAGGGAGACCGGTCAAGACACAAGCTGAGAGAGCTGATGGAGAGAACTAGGCACAGGACAATTCACATCCTCCTGCTGCTGACCAAGCCACAAGTTACTCATCAAACACCTTCACTAACACCACCAGGACAACCTGGGAAGAAAGGTGGTTTATGCTGAGCACTTGTCTGAAAGATTCACCTCCAGAGAGGACGAGTTGCCAAAATATTTTACGGTGGTGCAGAATAGAACCCACAACTGCTTCCCAAACACCTCTGAGCATGGCTTGTTGTAAGGAGCCATGAATATGTGACAGGGCAACTGGGGGAAAGTCCTAATTCTTTTTCACCCCTCTGAAATCAGATGATGATAAAACAGAGCACTACTAAAACATCTATGAAAATCAAATGAAGTTCTTGGATAAGCTGGCCATTCCTGATAATAACCAAACTCTAAAATAAAAGTAGGCAAGTATGAATGCAAAATGCTGGATGAAGGAGCAAGCAGACAAGGTGGATTAGAGGACACATCTCCCCTTCATGGATTGTACTGTAATGCCAATATTAGCGATTTACAAACACATGCAAATGGCATGAAAACACTGGGGCAAATCCATCCATGGTGCAAATTCATTGAGTTCCAGCAGATCTACACTGGGTTCTAGTTAGGCTTATTATGTATAACTGAACATAATTCTAATTGACAGGTTTGATTACACCTCACATCATTTCTGGTCTAATTTACCCATGTGGGGTGAGAAAGAGATAATACATGAGTCTGGCTCCAAGGGTGACAGCAACAGGAGGGAGAAAGAAAAGCATCCCTGGACCTGTACACAATGGCCAGGGGTGGAGCTGGAGGTATTCTCCCACTGCAGCAACATTTATCCTGCTGGTATTCAGGAATAAGGTTGTTTCTAATTTACCCTTATGCACCTTTACCTACCCAATAGTTTGCCACCCACCCCTGCAATCTCCAATCTACTATTACTATAGATTTGATGGAGTGGGAGTCCTTATAGGCATTTGAAGGGGGAAAACTCTGCTTGGAATGTGAGGAAGAGTGAATGTGAGGAAGAGCGTGTTTGTGCATGGGTGGGATCACAGTTTGGGGGATTGGAAGTTAATAACTATTTTCTCCCATCTGTCTCATATACACTCCCTTCTTTTACAGACTGCATGTCTCAAATTAGGAGACAATTTCCAGCCTGCAGGGTTCAGCAGTGCCAGCCCGCCCTTTCTAGGAAGGAGAGATGCTTCCAACAGGGTACCAGTTAATGTGGAAGAGAACTGGGTACACTGGACACACCTACCTACCAGTTTGAAAGGAAGAGCTACTGTCCTAATGAGTTATAATCACTTCAGAAAGCTTTGCCTAGAGCTCAACTTGGGTGAGAATGTCCTTGCAGGAATGGGACTGCACAATGGCATCTATGGGCAGATCCATGGATCTTGGTTAATTCATACTGTGGATGCTCTGAGACCAGAAAGCCCAGCTGGTAGTCCCAGGTTGTAGAAAAGCTGTGAAGGAAAGGACACAAGTGGTTGAAAGGTAAGGTGCAAAGTGGTTAGCCTTGGTTCACTTCCAAACCTGTAGAGGTTTGCCTCAGATCTGGGTCTGGCCAATGTCTTGATGGATGCCTTTGATGAAGGGTGGAGAACTTGCTTGTAAAATGCCTGGTGGGACCAAGCCCAGAAAGGGTGCAAATGCTCTGGAGGAGAGGGGCAGTATTCAGACAGACCTCGACCTGAAATCCATCTGAAAGAAACAAGAAGGAAATCCAGAGGAGTGAGTTCAACATCCTACCCCCCAGGAAGGCCATCTCCAGGGCAATGGAACATAAAGAGGTTCTGGTTTACAGCCTGGAGTTCAGGGAAAAGGGCCACAGAAATGAGAGCAGTATCCCAGCAAAGCTGTGGAATGTGTTGACTGGAGGGGATACACAGGGAAGCACAGGAATCTGCCACGGTATAGTGGGGCGATAACCCCCAACCTTTCTGCTGGGGGGAGCTGAGGGCAGCCACCTTCATCCCGGCCTCTGGGGTCCCTATCCAAGGCCAGGGATGCTTCCTGCTATCAGGTCAGTGCACCCCCCACAATCAGACCAATTTGCTATTTGGCCACTGCTGAATGTGAAGATGTATCTCCAGCTTTGGAACCAAGCCAGCCTGTGCAGAGGAGGACACCACATGTCCATGGCACGGTTCTCAGGGTGGCCAGTGCTCTGCACCCAGTTAGCAGCAAGGCTGTGTTCATACAATGAGCATTTAAAGGGGTGGAAGGAGCCCTCGATGTACAAAGCCATTCTATCCAAATGCGAGGGAGGGAAGGCAGCGGGGTGGAGGAAAGCCATCTGGCACCCTCTAGTGTGATGCTCTGAGAAAAGCTCGTCCCTCCGCACCCACGGCTGTTCTTCAGCAGCATTTTTTCTCACCCCCACACCGACCCTCCGTGCCCGCGGGCTCAGTCTCATCAACCCCCTTTAATTACCATCCACTGTAGCAAGACACGAAACTCATTAGCGCGAGCAGCAGCGCCTCCTGATGAGCCTGTCGTATCCCAAGACATTCAGCATGTGAGCTCGATCGGCAGGAGAGGCACAGCACAGAGAGGCTTTAAAAGATATTTTCAAAGCTTGGGGGACCTGGTGTGGCTGAGAGTAAGGAAGAGCCAGTGCCAGGACATCAAGGCCACCATCAGTTGCAGCCCCACATGTGGAGGGTTCGGCATGAAAGCAGAAATAGCCATGGGCACACACTGGGAAATTAGACATGTTGCTGTTTGACAGCATTAGTCTGGGAGCAAGCAGATTCAGCTGACTGAGGTGCGACGTTTCTATTAAGAGACCCTAAATTACAAAAAAAAACCCAAGACAAGGGCAGGCCAGGGTCTCCCACACCAGCCCCTACCCAACAGTGTAGGCACAGCTGCAGCTGCCCAAGCACATTTCACCTTTTACAATTTGGCTCTTAAGCCACTGGAAGAAAAACAACTTCCTTCCGTTCCTAATCACCTTCATTGTCCTCCAGCGAGCTTTTGGGTAATGTGTGCTGTGTCATCAGAGCAGCACTGCCCCATGAATGGCAAACAGGCACCCATATATTTCTCAGGATGATGGTTCACATTATTCAACCCAAAAAGTCAATGCAGAGCACAGACAGAAGGAGATAAAATAACCCAAAGCCAGGGAGAACAATCCCCTCCCAGGGAATGGGACCACCAACACTATCAAATAAAACCTGCTCCTCTCCCAGGGCTTTGCAAACAAAAGGGTTTGGGGATCATATCACATGACAATGGTTCAGTGGCTGGTGGCCTGACCTTCAGCACCTGGGGTGGTGTGGATGGGACAGCTGTCCCAGCAGCGACTGACAGTCATCAGAGGCAGGGCCAAGTCCCAAAAGACCATTACAGATATTGTGAGTGATACTGCAAAAACATTAATGTGAGTGTCCCTGTCAACCCTGGAGAGATGACATCTAACTAACCTTCATGCCAGCAAAGGCCACCCCTGCTTGACACATCACGGGCACTTGTTGGAGGTTTCTGTGATCTGCATAGTTTTGTGTTTGGGTTAGGGCCAGCTTGTTACCTCAAAATAATTCTTCATCTTCATCCTCCATAGAATCATTTAGATTGGAAAATACCTCTAAGATCATTGCATTCAATAGCTAACCCAGCACTGCCAGGCCCACCACTAAACCATATCACTCAGTGCCATATCTACATGTTTTTTAAATACCTTCAAAACTGGGGACTCCAGCACTGTGATAGGCAGCTTGGTCTGATTCTTGACAACCCTTCCAGTGAAAAATTTTTCCTCATATCTAATCTAAACCTCTCCTGGCACATCTTGAGACCATTTCAGTTGTTACTTGGGACAAGAGACCAAGCCCCACCTTGCTACAAACTCATGCTCTTCCTTATCCTGTGAGTCCAATACCAAGGAATCCTACTTGGTTAGGATCAAACCCATAGCCATGTGTCTCCTGCATCAACTCTTACAACCCCCCCAGCCCTTCTTCCTGTGCCACTCTGAATCTGCCTGACATTTCCCATGAAAACCGGCTGCTGGTTATGCAAGCCATGGATCTGGCTCAGCTCTGGATAAAGCCGGATCCAATTTTACAAACCCCATCTCACAAACAAGTCCCTCTTCTATAAATAAACACAGAACCTGGAACGTTTGCCTGGCCCCTGAAACAAAAGGAATTTTGATACACGGCTTATATTTTTATTGCTAGTTAGTGTAAGAGAGGAGGAAACGCAAAAACACAGGCTGAGGCAGGATCTGTGCAAGCTTTCATTGGCAGATCAGCAACTGTATCCCCTTAATGACCTTTAAAATGCCTCTTGTCTGTCATGCAAAATTGTATGGTCATTTTATGATGTGGACACATGTTCACAGAAGACCAAGCTGAGACTATCCATGAGACAGATGGCTCTCAATTAATCAATGTATTCTGAAAAGTGTGATTTTTCTCCCCTTAAAGGTGTAAGATTCCATTTTAAAATCAACTCCTATTTTCAAACCACAGACTCACCAAAAATGAATACACTGAATTCAGGGAGCTAAAGGTATCAGAGGTGACTCAAGCCATGTTCAAGACATCAGAATTATGACCAGATCACCAGCCCCCATCAGAAGCAGCAAATTTTTTTGGAGGCAGGGCAAGAGGATAAACATTAAAGCAACTCCCTTACACCAGCCCTTCCACTTGAAAACCACAGGTCCCTTGACACATACTATGCTTAAATCTTTTTGGAAAACCATAGAAAGACATAGCCTTGAAATAGAAACATGAAGCAGTGCTTCAGAGGGCATCACTTTAAAAACAGGTCTTGGTTGCTCTGTATCCTCCCTGCCACAGCAAGCACCTAGAGAAAAGTAGCAAACAGATAACTCAGTGTAAAAAAATGGGTTGTATTTTCTAGTCATGCACTTACAAAAGTCACAAAAGGAAGAGAAAGTGGAGTCCAAGTCTGATACTTGATCTGTGTTCATGCAACATCACACTGATCCACCCCTACAGCCACTAAGTGCTACTACAGTATGAAAACTAATACAATAATAACCAAATCAAATGAGACATCTTTTACCTTCTCCCCAACCTCTCTAAAAGTTTTGAATAAGAACAATTAAATGAAAGCTGGCGGGCAGGGCATTGCTTAAGGTCAGTTGACACATCTCCTTCATGGTCAGTGAAATTCCATCTGCTAAGTCTGGTGAGTCCATGCCACAGGATCTCAGGAAGGTTTGGACAGGGGCTACGTTGGTGAGAGCAGAGTGAAGTCAGTGATGATAAGAGAAACAGCCTGAGCTGTTGTGAAACTGAGGAATCAAAACCAGCTAATGGAATGGAGAGAGGAGAAAAAAGAAGGGAAAGGAAGGGGAAGAGGAAGGGGATGGAGGGGGAGGGAAAGGGGGAAGGGGGAAGCAGGAGAGAGAGAGGAAAAGGAAGAGGAAGAGAATTTCAGTTGGAAAGGACTTACAACTGTCATCCAGTCCAACTACCATCCAGTCCAACTACCTCATCGATTCTGTGTTGAGTAAGTTAAAGCATGTTACTAAGGGCACTGTGCAAATGCCTCTTAAACACTGACAGTCTTGGGGCATCAACCACCCCTCTAAGAAGCCTGTTCCAGTGTTTAACCACCCTCTTGGTAAGAAATGCTTCCTGATATTCCACGTAACCCTCACAACAGTACTTTAAACCATTCACATGTGTCGTATCACTGGATATCAGGAAGAAGAGCTCCTCCCTCTCCACTTCCCTTCCTCAGGAGACTGTAGAGAGTAATGAGTTTGCCCCTCAGCCTCCTTTTCTCCAAAGGAGACAAGCCCAAAGCCCTCAGCTGCTCCTCACAGGACATTCCTTCCTTTGCTTTGCTGATCTCCTCTGGACACGTTCAAGGATCTTCACATCCAGAACTGCACACAGCAGTGCTCCAGGTGAGGTCACACCAACACTGAATACCACAGGGCAGTCACCTCTTCTGACCAGCTGGTCATGCTGTGTTTGATGCACCGCAGGATGGAATTTGCACTCTGGGCTTCCCAGGCTCACTGCTGACTCCTACTGAGCCTGCTACCAACAATCACCTCACTGCCCCTACATGTCAGCTGGGAAAAGAGATGGGTGCACAGGCAATGACACATATCTGTGTTTGTGCCATTAGGGAAAAAACTTTACACATTATTTCTTGGTTTCCAATGATTAGTAAAACAGAGAGATTTTTCTCAGTATCCCTATTACCTTATTTTTCTTACTTTTTCTTTAGTCATTATTTAGTTCAACTCAAACTTACTGTTAAATGTACTCCCATCAATGATGGTGAACAAAGCATTTAGGCACCTGTGTAACTCAAAGCAGATAACTAAGGCACACTCAGTAAAACTCACCCATATGCCTCACTTTTTTTTTCTCTGAATAGGGGCCCTCCATTGTTTTAAAAGCTGTATTTCTTTTCAGCTTAAAGTACTGCAGCCACAAAAATCAATGCACTGTGCTCCATCAGTGTGCATCTGTCACTCAGCTCCCAGCATGGGGAAAAGAAGAAGCACACATAGAAAACACTCACCCAATCCCTTTCCTGTAAGAACAGCCAGGAGTAAAAAAATGCATAATTTAGCAGAACAGTTCTGGTTTTGTATAGGGTTTTAAATGTCAGCTGAGGTTATGTTTTTGTCTTCAGTTGCTGCTGGGTGTTGCTTCAAAGTCATTCTGAGTCACTACTCTCCATCTTCATCTGCTGATGGGCCCCCAGGTAGTGATGGAAACATAACTCCGCTTGACATGGATAACCTCCAATAAAGAAGTGACTTCCCTTTTGACATGTTGATTAGAATAAATGAGGGGAGATGGAAGGAAAGGCAAGTGTAGCCCTTGAAAAGCAAAGACAACGGGTCACATCCTGCTCTCTGATTCTGTGCCATCAGATTCACTGCAAGTTATTTGCAAAGCAGCAAGAAACTCATTAGATTGCTGCTAGGACTATTGATGGAAATGCAAATCTTTACTTACAGGATCTTATTCCACAGCAAATTAACAGCAGGTTGTGGAAAACCAGAAATCTGTAGTCTCAGGTCTAGGAGTCCAGCAGAATGAAGCATAATCTCTGTTTTTCAGATGCCAGTACAAAAAAGGTCTAACTTCACTCAGTTTTTCCATTTTTTCCATTAGTTGCATCAACTAAAAGATGCAACTAATGGAAAAGAATGACTTAAAAGAATTTCCTCCAGGTTTCCATGAGCCTGAGTAAGGTGAGGATGAGAGCCTGAGTGTTCAGTAAGTTGGCCTGGTACATTATGAAAGGGCTATTCTCAGAGGGACACAGTCTGGCTGGCGCTTTACAAGACCAAGGGAAGTATCCTCCAGAGTCGAGCTTTTGTTTTGCCCTGGCACAAGACTTGCCAGTGCCAGTAATTCTTTCCATTACCTTCCATGGCCTTTGGATGAGGTTCCTTATAGTGAATTCAGCTTTGGCTGCCCAAAGCGATACTTCATGAGATCATCTACCTCAGAAACCAGGTAGAAGGTTTCCAGAAAAATCCTGCTCTGGTCTTCCAACGGACCCTGCTGAGATGATGATTAAGTCATTATACTGGTTCCAGTAAGGCTACAAGTAACTGGATCACACAGCCAGCGGCTTCTCCACTCCAAGAAAGAACAGGAACACCCCCACACTCCACCCCCCATCTCAACCCCTCAGTATGGTCTGCACTCCTTGTCACATGCTCATTATCCACAGAGCAGCAAACATTGTCATTTACACCAATAAAAAGCTGAATTCAGCACTCTTTCCATAAAACGGATCGTGAACCCTTAGCACCACTTGCCTCTCCTTGGAATAATAAATTATGAGGACAAATGGCAGAATCATTATCAGTTTCAATATCCAGTCATAAATAGTCTTGTAAGAATGCTCAAATGATGGTGTTTTATTGCATTAGATATCACTTGCCATTAATTACAGCCTGAAACTTTTGCACTTTGATGAAAAGCATTTTAGCCAGCTCAGTTATAAATTTAAAACAGTCTTAAAACAGAAGTCATTGCAACTTGTGGGGTGGTTTTGTTTTGTTTTTTTCTCTATAGATCTGAACACAAAAGAGCGTTTTTGGCTTGGAATGGCACAAAATCCAGGTTTTATAAAAGCTATTTTATTGCACATTCATTCAGCTTCAGCACTTTCAGCAAACTAACGGTACCCATGGCTATTTTTTACAATAACATTGCTGGCAGCTGGATTTCACTGCTACAGATAGTTCATTTTGTTTAGTGGGGGTTTTCTTCCTAATGATCTAGTGATGTTGTGAATCAACAAGATCTAGTTTACGTTTCTGCCCTGTTTCTTTTGTTTGGATCATTTCTCCTTCCTTCTGTCATTGTAACTCACCACGCAGGACAGAATCACAGAGCAAGTCTGGCACCAACAGCAGCTCATGGGTCAGTCCTCAGCAAATCTGAAGCACCCAGAAAACCCCATATAGAGAAGTCAACTTCAGTCTAAGAGCTAAATTTTCAAACAATTGTAGGACCTGTCTTCAAATTTCCAGTTCGGAGGAATTCAGGCTCTGGTAATTTACGTTGCTGTTCCATGGCATTGATCACAATTTGCATTTGTTTGCAAAAGGGATTAAAAGGATTATTCCAAACCCACTCTGGGCATGGCAACCTTACAGCCACCACAGCCAAATCTCCCAGTGACCAGGATTCACAGCCTCTGCTGAGGTGAACAGCAGTGTATCTATTATAGCAATCCCTCTGGATTTAACATCCATGCATGAATGTATAGCCTCAAATCCAAGTGCACAGCAGCAGTTACACTAGATCCTAAATATACAGATTTCTCAGTATATTTAGGGTAGACTTTTTTTACTTTCCTAGCCCTCCAGGAGGAATTATGGGTGGCCCAGAATTTAAATTATTGTCACAAGACCCGAGAGACAAAGGTTTGGCTCTTGTGCTGCCAAAGGCTCCCACTTTGGCCAGAGACACAGGAAAAATGTGCAGCTTCTCAGAGGTATGATAGAAATCTGCTGAAGTTTAAGAGAGCTAAGCTTAGGAGTCAAATTCCCATGACAGTCAATGGAGATCTGGTCCCTGCATTCAGCAGTGACTTCTTGCCCTGGAAGAAACGGCCCCCAGAAGATTTGCTCTGTGACCTTCCTGGAGACAAAGGTGAAGCTGACCAGCCTGCAGTTTTCTTGGCCCCTCCTTGCTGTCCTTGAGGGTGAATTGGACATCAGTCTCTTCCAAGTCACTGGGGACCTTCCGTGATCACCTCCCCACTTTCAGAGATCATAGAGAGTAGTGTTGCAATGGCATCAACCCTCTTCCTCGGCACCCTCTAACACATCCATCTGGTCCCATGCACCCACAGAGACTCATTTTGCTTCACTAGTCCCTAAATTGATCCTCCCCTACTACATGTAGCACCTCCCTCCCCTAAATCATGCCACTAGACACAGAGATATAGAGGTTTGACTGTTACTGGAAGACCTTGGCAGTAATGACAAAGGGAAAGAGCACCTCAGATTTCCGCATGCCCTTTGTCACTAAGTTGGCCATCAAATTCAGCAGCAAATCAGTATATTCCTGTTTTCCTTTTTCTGGTGATTTAGTTATAGAAATCCTCATTCCTGCCCTTCACACCCTCAACAGTTTCATCTCACTTTTGGCTTTTTGAATTTCATCCATGTTAGAGCATATCTGAGATCTGAGGACAAGTGACATTGGCCAAGACTCATCAGCACCTGTAAAAACAGATGTCATTGTTGCAACTTGACTGTTTCTTGAAAGGGTGACCATTTGCTTTTTGACACAAAAGTGAGAAATTGAAGAAAAACAGCCTAACTGCTCATTTAAGGCAGCCTGTTCTTTCCCTTCTGCTTAGCCTGTTAAAACCTCATTTGACAATCTGAGAGTTTAGCTCACAGTGCTCTTGCTTAAAATATAACAGATGGCCTTTAATAAGTAAATTGAAAAGTGCAAATAAGGTTAAAACAATTTTTCTTTATTGAATATCATTAACTTCAAGGCTGTCCACTTAAAAATGCTAATTAAACCTCACTTTCTTTTGCAGGGTTCTAGTGAAGAAATTGCCATGGGGTAAATTCCTCTTGTTTGCAGAGGACCAGCCCAGCACACTGATAGCAAACTGGGCTGTTACATGTCCCAAGCTTAAGAAGTACAGTTGGAAGCTTTCCATTATTTGTCCCTTCCATACTAGTTCCTTCCCACAAACTAAACAAAGTCAAGAACAAAATTCAAAAGAGGTCAAGTGTGAAACCCTGCTCTGTCCACACAGCAAATAAAAGCTTCTCTAAAGGTCAGTATTAGTCCATCCCAGTTTTCACACAGGATTTCTAACACCATGCTATGGCCCTGCAGAATGTTGTGGGCTCTGTATTCCTGGCACCACACACAGAGTACAAGAGGTCCTTCAGCACATCGTCCCCACCTTACTCTTAATTTCCAGTGCAAATTTATTCCCAACCAGTATGTGTCAATTGCTCGTGTGCCAACACTGTTCTTTGGCTTGAATATCTTTTCCCCTGTTCTTCACCCCTAACCTGAAGGATTTTTATTGAATTATGGTATCACTTCACAGATTCTGTTTGCTTGGCAAAGCAACCTAAGCCTTCAGTCTCCCCTCCTAGGAGAGCCCTTCTCTTCCCATGATCAAGGTACCAGCTCTCTTCTTCACTGTTCCAGTTTTAATTCTGCTTTCTTCAGCACAAGAGAGCAGATTTGCAAATGTTCTCCCATGTTCAGTCTTACCAGATTTCTGCATGAGGCAGTGTTCCCACCTCAACTGGAAAGGCAGACAGTTAAGCTCCAGGATAACATTCACCTTCTTCATGGCCAGGTTCATACTCAGAGTTTCCAGTCATGTAAAAAAACTGGTACGTTTTTTATCTTTTACTACCTTTGCTCCTTCTGAAGGCTGAGCTCCCAGGAGGCACCATGACTCAGCCCCCAAAGACAGCCTTACGTTCAACTAAAACTGGTGGATGTAAAGCAGCCAACTTTTTGGAAAACACCCTCAGGACAACAGCCCATCATCAGGAGCAGGGAGCTCTGGGTGCTCCCTCTGCCTGGTGGGTTTGACCCCAGGTCCCAGTTTGCAGGCCACAGGAAGCTCAGGGAGGGAGCAGTTTCCATATCTCCTGTGATCCTGAGCTACTGTAGAGGAAAAAGTCAAGATGCACCAGGCCAGAAGAGAGGGAGTCTGTGTGAGTTCCTGGGTCCCCTCACCAAGCAATTCCTGAGGTCAGATGCATTCTCCCTTCCCTCTCTAAACACAAGATTCTCACTCATCAGAGCAAGTTAATTTACTTTGCCATTTAAAGATTTGGAGTATAAATTATAAAATGCAGAACTTCATACAAATTACCTGTCCAGTCTCACCTCAGTGATTTCTCACACAGACAATCTGGCTGAATGTCAGCATCCCTCACCTCAAACTGCTCACACTATGGACAATCCAACACTGCCTGTCCAGTGACTCCAAATTACAACAATGCTTCTGGGCCAAAATAGATGGGAAGGAGCCTCTTGACATTTACTTTTGACTTTAGAGGAAGCCCTTGCCCCATGGAGACTCATCTCTCTTGCTACAGAATCCCTGAACAAGGAGAGTTTAAAACCAACAGGCAGGGACAGTTGTGGCAGCACTTGTTTAACTGGTCTATTTATAAATCATGCCAAAACCACACACAAGAAACACAGAAAATGTATATTGACTGGACAAGCAGCAAAAAAATCTGTGGTGAAAGGTTTTTGGGAGAGTCGGCCATGATGCAAACATGAAATGCAGTTTATGTGCTTATTCATTCAGTTGAAGTCTCTGACTAAATCACTTACTGGATTAGCTGCACTCAATGTCTTCTCCCTCTGCTTGAGGTTTTCCTTCTAAGGAACAACAAAAGCAGGGACCTGAATAATTAGAAATGGAAATTGGGAAAACATATTGTTGCCATTCAATAACACCTTTCTTGATCAAAAGGGTGCTTCTGTTATATGCAACTGTCCTCAAGTAGGGCAGAATTCTAGGAAAGAAACAATACCAGGAGTGACAGGGGAATGGCCCATCCTAACCTAACAAGCTATGACAGCCATGTGAAGAGATGCTCCCAAGTGGTACAAGCTGTGATATCAAAGTTGTGTGAGACTCCTTTGCTTCTTATGTGCTTTCTGCAGAACGTTTTATTTTAAAATAAAAGCCCTCAGCTAAGAATCAGCACCATTTCTGCTCTGTTTCCCTAAATCCTTCTGTTACGCAGCATGGCTTAGACTACTTTTTAAGGAGAATTTCATTTTCCAAAACACCAGTATTTATCAGAACTGGAACAGAGTTGAGGTTTCAGGAGGGTAGTGCATAGATGTCAATCAGAGAGTAAATATTGTCTTCGAACAGCAAGTTGAACAGACCTTTGTTTTTCTGTGCAAGGCTTGTCTAAGTCTGAAGGGAGCTGTCTTTCCCTGAACCAGGGTTCTGAGCTTGCAGGCATAACACAAACGCCTGAGAGAGTTCAGCTTGAAGAGATAAACACAAGCAAGGGCATGGAACTAAAGGACAAAAAGCAAGAATATAAGGAACAAAGCTCTCAACCTATGTCTGCTGGATATCTCCATGCAGGTGTATGGAGAGGACTGCCCGACAAGAGTTGGGGAGGTCAGTCTCATGGATTTGACAGTAAAAACAGAGCATGTCTGGAACAAGAAAGCTTTCCAGTTGTACAGTGGTAACTGGGGACAAATCTTGTCTCCAAACTTGAGACCAACTTTCAATCAAGTCTTCAGGAGTTTTGGCACAAGAAGAAAAATAGGCTTTTTCCGTCCTCTTCTACACACCACTGCCTTTCTACTCAGCAGGGAGAAACATTTCACTCAGGAGACAAATCATCTGATCTGTTGTAGACATCTGCCACAAGGTAAGATGAACAATATCCAGAAACTCCTCTCCCTTGTGGTCCTCTTCTGTGATTGTAAAAGGAGCCCATATGACAGCAGACAGAGGTGTCTACACTGATCAGATGAGTCCCACACCTGAGTGACCAGACTTCTGTTTGGCTGATGAGATCCTGAAAGAGGAATGACAACCAGATGGATGCATTACAGAGTATTCAGGCAAAATATACCAGATAAAGCATCTTAAAACATATGACAAATATGTGTCATCAAAAGATGTTAGAGCTAAAAACACTCTACACAATTATAAACAACCCCAAAGTTGTTTGGCTGATGATTAAACATCGTGTCTAATGGTCTACTAGGCAGGCTGATGCACCAATGGATGAGGTAACAGTGAAAGACAGAAATCAGGGATCAGTATCCATAGGCAGTGACAGCTGCTGCTTCACCCTTCTCCTCAGGGTTTGTGCTTCAAGAACACTGAACGAAGTCACTGAGTTCCCACAATGGTTGAGACATTCCCAGAAGTCTGGGATCACCACAGAAACATTGTTCTGTTTGTCAAGACCAACTTTAAGAAGCAACAAAGAAGCAGAAGAACAAGTAAATCAAAAGGACTCTTGGGGCTGGATTTCAGCAGGAGACAAGTTTACTCAGCAAAGTGTCACACAAGAGAAGCTCTCAGCATCCTTCAGAAGTGGAAACAGCTAACAAGGCAAACCATCCACAAGAACAGGTTGTTTTCTGCTGCAAGAGCGGATAAAACAGCCCTAGGGGAAAAAACATCATCTAAAAATCTTATATTCTGGCAATATAAGCTGCGATGACTGAAAGATAAACCACTTGAACTGGCTAACCAAAAGGACTTGACCTAGGCTACAACCGAGGGGTTACCTGAAGAATTCATCCCAAGTTCTTTTGCCTTGCACATCACATAGTACTTTTGATCTGCACAAAATGAGCTTAAAGTAACAAGAAGGTAAGATCCTTTGCTGCAGACATGATTTTGTACCTAATTTGCACAAGAATATAAAATTTCAAGCCACACAGAATCAGGGCTACAGTAACCTTCAAAGACACTTGTTACCAAAACCTCTTCACTGAACAGTGATGCCCTGGTATCAGATGAGTGAATGTTCATCCACTTGCCTGTTGCCCTTAGCCATTTGTTTGCCAGTTTCAATCCAGTTTAACATGAAGGTAGAGATCGTATCAAATTGAAAATCCAAGATGTTATATGAAAAATCAGCAGCTGAGAAGAAAAATCCAAATTAACACTTTTCTGCTATGGAAGAGGTTATAATTTGGCTCCATATTCATGACAAGCACCAACAGCAGAGAGTTTAGTTCTCTAAATTGCTCTTTTCTTCCCTTAGCCCCTAACCTGCACGTAGCAGTCTGGGGACTAACGTAATAGAAATACAAATAAAACAAATGATTTGTTCAAAGTCCTTCTTTGGCTTTTTGTGGCTTTAGATACACATCCTTCACTGCACTGCTCTGTGATCTGTGGTGGTAGCTCAACTCCAAAGGAAAAGAGAGCTGAAAAACAAAAAGGTCCCACTGGGATCGCACACGGCAGTATTCAGCTCAATTACTTATTAAAGCACCAACACAGCATAGATTTTTTTCAGTACATTACTTATTCAATCAGAGCTCCAGCTCTCTCAGACTGATCCCTTAAGAAAAAGCAAACATCTTTCCCTGTTTGTTTCCAGCTGCATCACAAAAGACTTTAAAGACTTCAGGCTGCAAAGAAAACTGTTTGTCTTTGGGTCATGGTACAGCAGGAGCTTGTGGGTGAATCCTGTGCAGCTCTGATTGACTGGTGAGAGCACAGGGCCATCAAGCTAAGGAAGTTGCTAGGATTTTTCCATGTAACTCCTTGACCCACCTCCAACCTAGAGTAGTTTTGCTTGTGCAGGACAGGAACTACAGGCTAGACATTGATGAACGACCTCTTTGTGGCAACCAAGGGGTTTTTTTTACAGGAGACAAGATTAATTTTCCATCAAGTTAATCCAGACTGAGAGTAGTTTATCAGGTCTTTAAACACAGAACCTAACCTTTCATCTAGACAGGATGAGGATGCTATGTTGCTCACCTTGAAGGACAGTAAGGTCCCATATGGAGGAGGGAATCAAGCATTATCAAATATTTATAGGTAAAGACATTGCCATGCCTTTAGATTTGTGTTAGCTAATATGTTAATTAGGTGATAGAATCACAGAATCAGTAAGGTTGGAAAATAACTCCAGGATCATTGAGTCCAGCTGATACCCTAACACCACTACTATACCAGAATAACATAAGGTAGACAAAGCTGTCCAAAAACCCATGTGGTTTTGGAAACAAAAGGGCATCCTTCCGTCACTGGGGACTTCTTTGAAGGGATGTGCACATGAGAGCAAGAAGCCTGTGGTTACTTGGCAGGCTAATGCGCATTCCTAGAATGACAAAAATAGAAGAGTGGTAGATGTCTTACAGTAGCATTTCTTCAAAGGACCTTTCAAGGGGGAGATTTATTGAGTCTTATTCTATCTGACACTAGTCAGTGAACACATGCAACTTTGGTGAGCTGGAAGAAAAAAAGAGCCTGTCTATAAATTCTTGTACTCCAGACGCCATTCCTCAGAGGCCAGCCCTAATAAACCCATCACCACAGCAATACTGTAATTCAGTGGTGCCTTGCTTCTGAACCTTCAGAGCACTGTATCTGTGTCTTTTCTGAGGGACTCCTGCAGCAAGCACACAGTGCATCAGCCACCTTGAGGAAACAGTGCTTTAATGCTAATGTGGAGCACATCAGAGAGCCCCAGCCCAAGAGGGAAGGGTCTCCTTTTCTCTACCCAGAGAAGAGCTCAGGCCCAGAAAGTAATTAAAACATCCAGACAATGTCCTACTTGCACCACGTAATACTTTGCTAGGAGCCAAGATATTATGTAGAAATGTTCTACCATGTGCTGTGTTATGAGCTGGGAAATATAAGCCTTAATCTTCCTCAGCTGAGTGACAAACTGACCCCAAACCTCCCATTTCACAGGCAAATAAAGCCACAAATCTACAAGAGACATCAGTCTTCTCACTCTGAAAAACCAAATGAGCTACTCAAGAAATTGTCACCAAAACTGTACAAAGCTGAAAGACCTCTCTGAATCCCTTCCCTGTATGGTTAACCTTGATGTCAAACCAGTAACCAGGCAGAACTAAAGACTAATGATGATGCTTAAACTAGCAGGCATTGTTTAACTTACATTAATTAATCCTTCTGCAACTCTCTACAGCCTTGCTCAATGACAAAGCAACTGCTGACAGCAGAGGCCTATGAGAAGTATTATATGTTTTAACACTGCACCTTGGGACCCAGAATAATAAGAACATAAAAAAGATAAATGTGTGTTTCTAATGCCACCTTTTAAAGCAATTGCTTAAAAGAAGCCTGCTTTAGAAACTTGGAAATGTAATTCTTGACCTTCCTGAGTAATCATGCCAACATTGAGAGAAGTTGTAATTATTCAGTTGTGAACAAAAAAAGGTACTGTTCGTACTCACAAATGAAGCACTTAAATATAAAAGGGGAAAGCAAAGGAGGAACGTGTCCATTCCCTGACCACTCCGGAGGTGAGTCATGGCACAGGGTTCCCACTCTTACTGCAGAGACATGGCAGGGACAGGGAGAGTGCTCCATATGCTGTTGTAACGTTAGGATTATGAATCTGAGTCACCCAGCTCCAGCAGGGACATAACCCAGCTCTCACTCAATAAAGAGATCCTCTACTCCCTACAATTCTCTGGCTTACTCCTTAAGCACATTACAACTTCTACAAGAAGGACTCCAGTCACTTTCATTAAACAATGGGCTTTATTCCCAAGAGAAATTTTATCCTAAGGGAAAGATATAGGCACTGCAAAATAGTGCAGTTAAGTGTTCCCACTTTCACAGGGTGATTTAGGATGTTCATTCAAATTCTGCAACTTCCACACACCTTTGCAGAAAGATCTCCTAGATTGTATTTTCTCCTAAGATTTTCTCAGGTAGAGGTTACTTAATCGGGACTAACATCAGAAGTGAAAGAGCAGCAACAGAGGAATACACTCACCTGTTCTGTTTGAGATGCCTGAGAAAGAAATGGGATCCTGGTGGTGTAAGGAAAAAAGTGACCTTCCTTCCCTGTTGGGAGCAGAGCATGACACAAAGAATTTCACAGCCATGACACCTAGAGTAGGAAAGGAAAGCAGAGTAACCCTAAGCTGGTGTGCAGAAGGAAGATGTGTGAAAATTCCCATGTTTGTCCCTTTATTTTCTTTTCTCACAAAACTGATTTCAAGTAAAACATTGTGGAATGGCATCGGTATCCCAAGACCTCCGTGCCTTCCACAATCTATAAAAACCAACCATATCAACCAAATCACAAGAGATTTTTTCAAAGTGTCATGTAACAAGAATTTCCCTTCTCAGAGGATCCCAGGGAGTTTTAAAGACTTATCCACATATTAAAAAAGGATGGGATTAAGTCAGTGTGTTTATGCTTTCCATGGGTTTCATGTAGGTAAAGATATAAACATCAGGAAGTTACAGATGAACAGAAAGATAGTCTCGAAATATTTAAGTAGGAGAAGTTGAGGAATTAAGATACTTTGCTAGACAGGTATGCAGAGGTTGGCATGCCAAACACATGGAGTCCAAGCTGACAGAGATGGGTAAAGTGACTCATTTATACAAGGGACCTGACTTTATCATCCAGCTCTTCTGAAACAGCAAACACAATCTGAAAAGTACCCAAGAAAAATTGAAGCCACAAACACACAGAGCAATATGATGCCTTTTTAATCAGGTTTTCAATCACAATTTAATTTTTTCCCCACCAACAAACTCAAATACAGACATTTAAAAATTATTTGTCTACAAAGACAAATGAAATTATTTAAACAACTCCAGTAAATTCTGAGAAAATCTTTCTTGATCTCCTTGGGAGTCCACTCAGCTGACATAAATTTTGTTTGCTTCTATTTCGTAAGACAAGAAGAGGTTGAGTTGTAGATAACCTTCTGTTCAAGCTCAGCATATCTTTTCAGAAGTGGACCATAGAGCTAAAAAGGAAAAATAAATAAATATGTCTCAGTTGAAAAATTATGTTTTTAAATCACACTGCAGTTAATAAACATCTTCAGTCCTGAAATATGTAGCATCTTTGCAGGTACCTGGAGATTTGGGCTGGTTTTTCCCCAGTTTGCTCAAGAAAATGCTGCAGAGTTTTCTTTCTTTAAATGTCACAGTCTTTTTACCAGCACCTTTACAGCTTAATTTTACGACATGCACAGGTTGTTCTTACTGTGTCTGCATTCTTGCTATAAGCAGAAGTCATTACTTCCAGTGGAAGGAGCTCAGCTAAAGTCACCTCTCCCAGTGTGACATACTCCTCTCCAGTAATAGCTGTCCCAATCACCCAGGCAGAACTCCTGTCCTTGCCTCCCTCCACTGCCCCAGGATGGATCACTGGCTCTGTCCCCTCCTCCTCTGCCTCACTAATCACACACTACTGCCCTCCAGCACAGCCAAACTCCACCATCAGACAGATCCTCCTTGGTCAGTATACTAAGCAGGGCCTTCTAAAATACACTTTGCACTTCACACTCCCTCTCCCACCCCTATCACACTCGTGTATCTGAGCTGCTTTTCTCATTCACATCTTTCACAGCTTTCCCCATCCATAGTCTGCTCCTTGTCCAGGTTCCTTGCTCCCTGATCACAGGCCCAGAGGGACAAATGGAGACCCAACTTCTATCCACAACTACACCAAGTATCTCAGGAGCTTTACTTTGCATTTCCCTAGCTCTCCAGGAATTTTTAGATCCAGAATTGTTACAACCATAAAAAGAAGAATCAAGACTCAAATGTACTCAAAACCCCAGACTGAAACATGCCATATGCCTTTGGATATGAGAGAGATCCATGACATAGCAGAAACCCTGAATAAATCCATACTACTGGCTCCAACCAAAAACTGTACTTCATCTAGATCTTAGAGATACACCTTTTCCCTTATGTCCTTTCTCTGGTGTTAACTGTACATCTAATAAAATCAGTAGTTTGGCAAGTCATATCAGAACAGCTTCATTCATTTGCTGGCTTGAGCACAAAGAAGAGACTGCCAGGAGCCAGTGTACAGTCTGGTACAGGCTTGAGCAGTCCTTAGCAGGTTGCCATAAGGTTCTATCCCTGTCACAGTCAGTCCTAGGGGCAGTCAGTCTGGTCTACAAGCCCTCTGCACTGATGTTACTCATAATCAGGGCAGCCTTGCTCCTGGCTCCAGGTTTGGAGAGGTTATAGAGCCATAATGAATCATACCCAGAAAACTGAATTACTGCTCTCATCAGTGAGATCTCACATTTAAATGCATTTTATCCTTTTCAGGATAGCCAACTACTGTGTATGTACATGCATGAAAAATTCAGGAGGAAAATATTGCAGGTGTAAACTATCAGGACATGGTAGGAGGCAGGATTGTTCTTGTGCAGTTCTATGTACAGCCCCACAGTAGCCTCAGTGTTTGTAACACTCAAGCTCCACCAGATGAAAAAAAAAACAAACCATCACACAGTCTTCTCATCTAGGAAGTAAAAAAAATAGCTTTTTTGTTTTGTTTTGTCTTCTAATTGATGGAAAAATATCAGTTTCTCTGTTTGCCTCTTCCTGAATGATAATTTCAGTCTGACCAGCGAAACCTGGATTTATCTCATTTGCATTTCCACCTTCCACAAGGGCCAGTGAGTATGACTCAACGGATACATTCTGCAGAAGAAACCTTTTTGATCAATTCATCCCTTGCACAAACCAGATGTTATAGATGTTGAAGTGCATTTCTACAACAGATTAAGTATATGAAGGGGAAGAAGAGAAGCAGCATCTACAGCACATGGAAAGAGACACTGTCCCTTAGCCGAGGTATCATCAGGACGGTTTTTAAATCCATCTCACGGGGACTGAGTCTTACAGTGTCTTTATCTGATTGAAACAGAGAAATCAACTCACTGCTGCCTCTGCAACAGCCTCATTCAGTGACCCCGGGCCACGCATTTAACATGTATGTGCCCCAACTCCTCTTCTCCACAGGGAAGTGATACTGAGATCCATGGAGATTTATGCAGATTTATGGGGTTAGAAAATAAAATGCACTACTATCATGAAATGTCACATTACTCAGCATGGTATTTTTAACTAACTATATGAGGGCCTTGAGGCCTCAGAGAAGTGTGTGTATATATATATATATACATATGGATATATACATATACACATTCTTTTCATGTTCCCAAAGAACATCATTGCTCCCATATCTGCTAAATATGCACATCAGAGTAAACAAAACATTGAGCAGGCAACTATGGCTATAGTGGGAGTATCAGTATGTCAAACAAACCAGCTCCTCTATTCACTGAAGTGTCTATAATGAAGACTGGCTATTTCTGACTTCACGATTCTGTAAATTTGATAAACCCTTTGCATTTCTCAGCAAAGATTCAGCACAACAGAGCAGCATTGGTAAGCAAGATCAAGCACTGAGAAAACAGGCTCCATATTACTTACCCATCAGTAATTTTTAGAAAATACATACAATGCATTTAGCAGAAGACTGGGAAGTATTATTGTTAATACATCACTCTAAATTAAATTGTGTCAAAATAAGTGAGCAACCACATTTACTGATACGGTTTCTTTTCCTGTTTATTGGACTTAAGCACTTAGCTTGCTAATTGAGAAAATTCAGGCATTTGCAATAAGCTTCTCAGCCACTACAGTAAGTAAATGCTGCATTATGGACTATCTGAAAAAAAATGCAAACTTAAAATTAAGAATATTTCTTGTACTCTATTCCTGTTCATCGGAAATGAAAAAAGCTCAAAGGGATAAGCAAAGTCTTAAATTCCTCCTCCTCAGGGAATTTGGCTGTAATACCATCAGTACATCATGGTTGACAAGTGGAGCAGTACTACAAGGTTTTAACAAGCTTTTCCACCAGCTGCAGTTTGGGGCCAAAGCAGCGCAGCGCCCATGAACCACAGAGAAGAAAAGCCAAAAGGCACCAACCAAGAACATGTCCTGAGTGTGCACACAATTGTGTCTGTTAAAGATGGTTCTCCACATCTGTCACAACTGAAATTCCTCCACAGAACCTTGGGCAACTCCTCCTGTGCAATTCCAGGAGTCTTTCCTGAAGCAATTATGTAGATGCATTTTTATAATTGAGGTCCAAAGGGAATAAAGGACTCTCAACGATGCATAAAAACACAAGAACATAAATTCCCTCTCTGTCATAGCCTCAAACCTAATCTATCAAACCATGATATTTAACAGAAGTAATTACATGTATCACAACATGAACCTTATTATTGTCCATAATTTAATTGTCCTTGCTACATTACAGCCCTTTCTCTGGCTTATCTCTATAGCTTACCCCATAACATCAGCAGTATTCTGATTGCTTCATTTACAAACCCTGAACTTCTCTCCTGGGACAATCTGGTCACACTCTGACGGTCCCACAAATAACTAAAGAAAATTATAATGATAAATAATACATTATAACAGGGAATAACTTAACCTGCTCTCTCTGAAAAATACTTTCATACAATGCTACCTTTTTCTCTTGTCAAAATCAAATGTGTCATCCTACTACCATATCTCACCACAGTACCAGCCTACGTACTCAACAGGGCTTTTACTGCTTACATTGTCCCTGCCATCCTCTAAAAGTAAAACAAGCTAAAGATTATTACTACAAGTGACAATTCATATGGATCCTCCTATACCCTGCAACACTCTGTTAGCCAATCATTGGAGCAATTAAAAATTTACAAATTACAAAGATGATGCTGATGATTATCTAATTTTAATCTACTAGAGTACTTTTAATCTACCCTGAATAGATTAAAATTAATCAGTCTCTCACAAACACTTGCTGCTTTTGATAGGTTCGTTTTTTTCTTAACCCAGCTCAAATTACCCAAAGAGATTTGCTAAAGAAACCACAAGTTGCTTTATTTTTCAAATCATATTCACTTTTCTTAACACAGAAAGGATATTCATAAAGCAGAAAGAATACATCAGTGTTTGAAATACTCTGAAAACTTCTCCAAGGAACCACACCTCAAAAAGTGACTTTATTTACTTCAGATATTCATTCTTCAAGCCTATTTTAATCAATTTCATAGGTTAAAAAATATTATTGGCTACACAAATCACCTTAATCAAACTCTTATCAATACCTATTATATTTTTGTGGTTATATTATTATTACCTACTTTGCACTAAATTGCCAACCTGAAGCAATTCTAGAAAACAACACTCCCACCCCCACAATCTATCTCAACAAAACATGATTATTTTAAATCAATAAATAGGTCATTATAACCTTCCTGGGGAATAGGGTCACTTCTATAAATCCACCTACTTACAAAGCAATTCACCAAAGTCAAGAAAACCTGTTAGGTTTACATTTTCCCTTCTTGAATTTTTGCAGGATTAATACATCTCAGCAGAGTCAATAATGCAATCAAAAATCACACATCCAGAGGTAGTGAACTGCACTGTGCCTTCTCCCTTACAAAACCCCACAGGACAGTATCACAACCAATCTGACACTGTATAAACACAAGTGACCAACTCCCAGATAATCCTGTTCCCTCTCATGGTTTTTTTTTTCTTAATTAACCAACTAGCCAACCATCATTGTTTTAACAGACTACTAAAATAGATCTGAATTCTAATGCTAGAATAATTCTTTCTGTCTGTTATCACATATCTATTGCTCTAGAATCTCCTCGTTATTTTTGTGATGCTTAGTGGTTCTGATTAATCTCTCTCTATAGGGAGAGAGGAGGTTTCAAAGAGTGAGATGACACTAATTTTTGCTATTCTGAAAACCGGGAAGAAGGACTCATCAGGTTAACCCACAGATGACTTGAGCTGCCCTGGCTGAATAAGTGACCAAGGACTATCACCATGGTGGTTACCACCAGAACACCTTATGACCCATTTGAGTACCGACAGAATTAGAAACAAGCTCAAGTTAACACCCATAGCCTACAAAAATAGTGGGAAATCAGGTTCAGCTAAGAGACTAGGGGTCATAGCCACGGAGAGGGTTTTATCTTCTTTGAAATGGTCTCTTCAAGGCAGCATGGCCTGTTACAGGATAAAGTCACATTTTTGCCAGACAAGTTCGAACTTTTGAGACTTCAGTTTCCAATAACTACTAATTCATCTCCCATCACAAGGTCTGTGTCCCCCATCTTGTGACTTTATTCAATTTTACCTGCCCATCAGTTTAATTGAACCAGAAGAGCTGCTTTTTGTTCCCTGCCCTTACTTTTTAAAATCACATTCATTATCACAAATGATCCCTCAGCAATCAAAGAAACCCTTTTTGCATTTTTGGTTCCTGAAAACTCCTACTGGGTGAATAAGCCTTGGCAATGAAGAAGCAGCTACATCAAACTGTCGCATTTGACCTCCATCTATGGGAGGTTTTCCTCCCTCCAATGATCTAACACATGTTGTCTCCAACCTATACCAGGAAGAAAGGATGAAACCAGAGCAGATTGCTGTGTTATGACCTGTTTTTCTCTCCACCCTGCCAAGATCTAGCTGTAGCCATCCAAAAAATGTAAAGAAGTGGTCCGGGGAATTTCACATTGGTGAGCCAGACTCTTTCAGAAGAGCTCCTCAGCAAGACAGAACTTATCCTCAGGATGACTTTGAAGTTTATAAAAAGAACCATCATTTAAGTGAAAGGCTCTAACCTCAACAGAATGAAATTGGATGGACAGGGAGATGCAGCTCTGTAAGAAACAGAATCAGACTGACTCATTGCATTATGAATTTTTACTGCACTGTTCATGCTAACACACTGTATTAGCGACAGGCCCTCTGGCTTTCTGCAGTTTCACA
The DNA here is from genome assembly GCF_047495875.1 of Pithys albifrons albifrons. Lineage (NCBI taxonomy): Eukaryota > Metazoa > Chordata > Aves > Passeriformes > Thamnophilidae > Pithys > Pithys albifrons. Next base: position 6,859,964 of record NC_092464.1, read on the forward strand.
GCCATGAAATAGCCAGGGAACCCACCATCAACTGCAAAATTATAAGACAGGAAGAAAAAAGAAGTGGTGTAGAATATGTAATTGCAAGAAGCTGTTTTTAATGGAATGAAGCTGGAAAGCTAAGCTAAAGAGCAGGAATGGTTATTCTTTCACATGCTGTTTGGCCACTACTTTCCCTATCATTCACTCCTATCTATCAGGGCAATAATTCACTGTTGTACATCATTTAAAACCAATAAGATGTGCTATGAAAGCCAGGTCTAACCATGTGGAAAAAGAGGAAAAAATTATAGAGAGGGAGGTAATTAACTCTTTTGGCTTCCAGGCCATTTTCTGCAGACACTAAAACAGAAGGTAGGTGAATTCCCCAGTGATCTTTCCAGTCAGGTTTGCTTGGTCCCTGCAGGGGTCCAAGGTGCTTGCAGGGCCCCAGTGAGTGACAGCTGTACTCCCTGCCCTTGAGTTTTATAGCTGAACCAGCACCAGGGGGTCAAAAGCAGCTCTCTGAGCACTCCCCACCTCCACCCAAGCCAGCCTGGCAGCTTTTCAGCACACAGCATTTTGGGGGAGAACAGGGCAGCAACGTGAGGTTGAATCAGACACGAGGGATCTGCTCCTGAAGTGCGTTCCCCGCAGAGCTTCAGCTGCAACACACACAGCACAAGCCATCGCTGTTAATTATTTTATCTTTTAAAATGAGGAGGGAAGGTTGAGTAAATGAGATCAGATCAATCAAGTTTAAATTATTCAATGTCTTAATATTTCTGAAGGGGACTTCTATTCGATTACCAAGCTCCTCCATTTCAGTTAATAATTAAATAATACGCTGGCAGGCACAATGCAGCATGATCATTTCTATTATTACTCATGATGATATCTGGTGCTCCACTACACATGTAGCTGGGAGTTAGTAGTTTTGGCAGATCATTAATTTCCCAGTTTAAATAAAAGCTTTAAAACCTTGTTGCCTGTAGTTAGGGCACACCCAAATCTCATAAATGGTACAGTGTGTAAGGCTGTGTTGATGCAAACAAAGTTTTTGCACAGCTGAAGACAGATTCACCTTTGTTATTTAAACTTGTGCTCCCTACGAATCTTGCTCTAGTGTATTGTTTATTTATTACTACACATTGTATTTCAAAAGCTGTTGTAAACTGAAGCTTTTGGCACCTGATAGTGAAAGGTCCAGGGTTGCAGTGAAGAGCCTGAGACAATGATTCCTTCTTTGGTTTTACAAGGACTGGAATCACATTTAACAACAATGACTGTCTCTTTAGCTTTATCTACCCTGGCCATAGAGCACAAACATCACCTTCAGATGTGCTGGAATTCACAGGATGGGCACAGTACCAAAGACCTGTGCCTACAATATTCTCCCACTTGGAATGCTTTCCAAGTAGGAGCTACAAGTGTATATATACAATTACTGACCACTGTTTACAAACAGACAGGAAGGATCTTTAGGGATGTTTTCCAAGAAGCCAGAAAGTACCATCACCACTCCTTTTCCCATGCTGCTTGCTGCAAACAAGACTGTTTTATCATTATTATCAGTTACAACCTGACTGACCTGTATCCAAATTCAGCCTATTTTACGATATTTTCTGTCCCTTAAGGAACAGATTTTGCTCTCTGATCACACCCTGTTAGGAAAATTCACTCTCACAGACCTGGATGGAGGAATCAGATTATTGCACCATTACAACACCAAAGATCTCCCCAAATCAAATCCATCTTTGCAACATGGAATAGGAATTGTGAAACCAAATGGTTTTTTTTAATTAATCTATTTTTCTGGAAAAGTTAGTAAACCACTACATTTTGTAGCAGGCAGGAAATGAAAAGAAAAATGGAATTCCCAAGCTTGCTCACCTCCTCAGCCCCAGCTGTGGGTGTAACAGCCAATCTGGGCTCTGGTGCCGATTTCACAACATCAGCCAAGGACACATTCCTCTCAGCTACAAGTCCTGCAATGAGAATCACAATTCTGATCAATGTAAAAAAACCACGATGAGGGATGTGCCTTGACTCCCTGGCAAATTAATACATTATATTGATCTTCCCTGGTCAGGTCAGTATTCAGGATTGAAGGATAAATGGCAGAAGATCTTACATTCCCATGCGCTACCCTGGGAAGGGGGGACTCTGAGTTTTTGCCAATCACTCAATTCGTACCCTGGGGAATAGGTAAGCAGCAGAAATGCTACTCAACAATATCAGTAATTATTTATGGCTACAACAATACAGTAAACAGCAGTGAAAATACGTGGGAGCAAGGGATTCAAGGACAAAATGTGACTAAACATAAAAGGGAAGAGAAGCGAAAACACTTTCAAGAAAACATGCTACAAATTATTAAGCATATTTTTATATAAGGAAGTAGAATAATAGGGGAGTTCTGCTACTAAAGCATTTTGCTTTCCGAGTGAATCACAACATTTCAGGAGCTCCTTGTACACCTGGTAAGAACCCCAGGCTAACTGCCGAATCCTTGCCATCAGTATTTCATTTATATTAGCAAGTCTTCACTTTTCCTCAATTCCTTTGCCTGGGCAAGAGTGAGTCAGCTGAAAGCATCAATCAAAAATGCCATTTAGAAACACACGCAGCAAGCCCCTGGAGCTTGGCTGGTAGAGGACCTGAGCTGAGGGGTCCCTGCATCAGCATGGCATCCGAAATCTTCACTCAAACACTGTCAGCCAAGCCCCACATTCCACATGCCAAACTGGCAGAGGGAAGATAGCTCCCATACATATGAAACATCTGCACAAACTTTAATGATGTTTCCACATTCCACACACATCCACAGATGAGGAATTTGCCTGCAGCATTAGGTGCTGGGAAGATTCTAGTGGCTTCTGAAGCAATAGGCAGAGTTTGAGTACAGAGGAAATCAGTTTGGAAATTTGACCCCCAAGGTGCAAAAATGGTCTCATCGTGGCTTCAAACGCACTGACAATTGAACAGTGCTGTTTCCACTGTCCTAAAACAGGCACTTTACCTAACAGAACCCTTGTGTTTTTTCTGGAAATAGAGGAGAGCATTTTGTGTGCATCAAACACACCAACTCAAGTTTTGGCTGTGCAATTTTTTGTGCTGTTTTCAAATGCAAGGGAGTGTGTATTCTTCAGATACTGTAATGTGACAGCGGAATTTGCTTCTAAAATTAAAACTTGGCTGATTTCTCCTGATGGCTGATGTTATCTTTTCCATGCTTGTTGTAATCCCATCGTCTTACATGAACTTGTACAGAAGTTGTCCATGTCTTAAGGACCAAATCCTAAATCTTCTAATTAGAAAAACCGAGGCTAATAAAAGTTAACCTAAATAAGGACTTCAGAATTTGATATACATTCATTGAATTGTTTAGCTGTTAGATATTAGAAATTGGTTTAAAAATAAAATGAATAAAATTTCATGTTTGGGACTCAAGTCACAAATAACTGAGGGCTCACCCTTAACACACACCTGCACACAATAATAGATAGAAGTTAATTAACACCTTAAATCTGGGGCTTGGACTGTTGCATTACAGTGATTGATGTAGTCCAGCAAGCAAAGTGGTCAACCTAAGAGTGTCCCAAGATTTATTCTTTTGCAGAAGTGCATGGAGCCCAGGACACCTTGCATATCCTTCAACTTGATGTTTAAAAGCTGGAAGATAAATATAAGTTTAATAACATCTACTTGGCCAGCAGTATTACCAGTTCTGTTGTCCCTGCCCTCACTGACGTTCTGTGCTAGGTTCTATGTTGGTTTGAGCATTTCAGCAATTCAGTTTACAGCCCAGTCCCCAAACTGGGGCAGCATGTTACACCAGCACCTTCTGTTGGTTGTAATCTTCCACGTGTGTGCAACTTGACACATTAAGATCCTAGACCTTCCCCGGACAGTATCAGCACTTCCCACACCCTAACCCTTGGTCAAGAAGCAGCCACTAGACTTGGAATTACAATACAAACATTATTCTTGAGCCTAATCCAAGTGCATTAGGGGCAAAAAACCCTCTTTGACCTGAATGACCTCCCAGCCAGATGCACACAGATCTACTCTCCCCTCATTTTCAGTAACATTAATCCCAAGCATTAACCAACTGAAATTAAATTCCCTGATTGCTCAAGATTCCCCCCTGCAGCCTTACCATGAATTGCTCTGTAAGCACTTCCCAAGCAAGCGGAGTTGGCGGTATCGATGGTGTACACCGGCGCGTTGAACACATCAGACAGCACCTGAGAAGTATCAAAGCATGGTCCATGGAAGACAAGGGATAAGAAATCCCCAGTCACTGCTTAGGAAAACAAGCAACTTCAGTACACCTCAACCAAGCACTCAGAAACCCATGGAAAGAGGCACCACAGGCAATGAGCCCTGACCTCGGCACACAGCAGGGTATTGGTAATTCTGAGTTAGAAAGGTAAGGCAGCCAGGAAATAAAGCCCCATTTCTCTCCAGATCCCTTGATTACAAGTTCAGAGGAGCATGGGTTCAAGCATTATCTCCCTCAAAAGCCCACACAATTAGCCTATGCCAAAGGTTTACATCAGGGCAGGGAGACCTTCTCATGAATCTACAACTGGGGTTTTTTTCCATCATGTTTATGGTTGATTCAAGTTAGAGGGAATGAGAGAAGAACCAGTCATGGTTTCTCAGTTCTCAACTTGGGTAAAAATAAAACTCCAGCAATATGAAGGCCTGCTAAGCCTGTCTTCTTCACCTCTACCATTCCCATTATATCAGGATTAGCATGAAGAATGACACAGGAGCTGATTACACAGTCTCTATGTTTACCAGGAGTTTTCCTGTATTTAAGAGAACCTTAGCTATGAAGATATATTGAGACACTTGTCAACTTGGCTTGAGCAATGCAAATAAAATTTTACAGGCAAAGAATTTATTATGGCATCCAATACATAATAAAGTTATTCAACCACGCATCATTCTGCATTGAAATCAACACCAGGCATCTCACATCCACTGAGAACATGTGCTCTTCCCCACAGTGCAGGTTTGGAAAAACAATACAGAAGGGGGAAAATTAAGACATTTGATAGGGACATGGGAGTTTCAATAACTCCTTTCCAAAAACATCAACAAATGCTTTCCATTTTGGTTTCATCCCTTCTAGGACTGCAGGTGCATCTCAGGCTGAGCAATGCAAGGTGCAGGCAACAACTCTGATACAACTTGTGCTGGTTTATTACTTTTGCCAAAGAGAAGAGTGACTCGTCTGACTTACATCCATGCAGTTGAGTCTAAAATAAGGCCAGAATGTTCAGGAACCCAAACCATTTGGACTAGTGCAAGACCACCCTGATCCTAGAATTTGCAACCCTGATGATGATGGGCCCCAAGATTTCATAAAAGATGACTAAGAAACTCAATCCATATCAGATCTAGAAAAACAGTACGTGAAATTTCTGAAGAATTGTTCTTCTTTCTCTGAAAGTTTGTAGATAATGTGCCAATCAAAACCTTTGAAAATCACTGATTTTCATAATTTTAAACAAAAGTGGCTGGTTGCTAACTAGAATCCAATGAAAGCCTGAGTTCAAACACTTAAAATGCTCTCTTCTGGTAAGACAGCCAAGGCGGTATTACCTAACTTCACTTGCAAGCCAGCACTGAGCAACACATGAGCTTCAATGCTAGAGAACAAATGAAAAATTAATCATGGTATCTATTAAAAAGCCCTCTGGAATTCATAAGGTCACAGAGCACTGGCTCCACTGCCTGTCCTGCCAACCAATACCACCATGTTATTTCAACACATTCCCCATCTACTTCTTCATCTCAACTCTAATAGTTATTTATTGTCTTAAGCTTGAATGGTGCAATCCTTTGGACAACCAGGGTTTCCTTTCTCTTGCATCTCTGCAGAGTCTCATACAATGCATCTCTACTCTATACTGAATGCTAATAAATGTTGTAATACTACAAATAACTAATTTTTGTGCCACAAGATTATAAAATTAAAATTATTCAAAGTTCATATATTTGGTAAGTCATTTGAAACTGGGGTATCTCTTATGAATAATTTTTAAAGAAACTGTTAGAGTTTTTACTGCTTAAAATATTTCACTGTGTTTCATATGGTCATTAATCAAGCACCACATATGTTATAAAAAGCTTCCCAGAACTATGGAGAAAGCTGCCCTACTAAATTTTTTTAACAGATTTTCCTAAGTTGACTCCTTTGCAGTGTAAAATATAGGAATTACTGAATGCTGATTAATTAAATGATAGTCTTTTGTAGCCCTGGAACAAATTATCCAAAATTGACCATGATAAGGGTTGAAGCTGTTATTCTTCATGCAACTGATATGGTTTCTGAGGTTTTGATTAAATTAAAAAGAAAGATCCAATTAACCAGTGATTGAATTAAATGAATGACACTGTATTGATCATATTATTTTAAGACACTTCTAATGAGTTTTAAAACCAGCTGAATTGTGATACGTGAAAAGCAAGCACCCCAGCCACCACTCTCCCATCCCATGATTTACCAGCTCTATATGTTGCCAAATTACATGTTATTAGAACATTAAGTTCTCTGCTTTCATTCCACAGCAAGGAGATCCTCCTGGCACCTAACCTGGAAATACAGCTTTAAAAAGAAACTCATGTATGAATCCAGTCTCTTTCCTGATGTATTCTTAGCAGAATTACTTCTGTAAGGACCAATTTTTTTTTTAGCAATTAAATGATCAGTTCATTTTCCAATGTCAAGTTATTAGGCAAAATAACCAAAGCAGATGAAGCAAAGTGACATCTGCAGGCAAAATGTGCTCCCCAATCAGCTGTACAACCAACGTTGATACAAACATCTGGTTTAGATGCCTTGGGAGAATCAGCTTTTGGCTTTTTGCTCTTCAACCTCCATTTATTCCAGCTCAGGTTCTGTGGAGCAGAGAACCTTCCTTCCCTATGATTGGAATAGTCAAAAAGCATGGTGTGCAGTTGAGGCTGGCCTCTGCGCTCTCCAGGTGATGAAAAGGGATTGGCATCTCCAGAAAACAATCCACTCTGTGTTGACTAATGTCAGTGGTAAGACTTGGCCCAAGATTAAGAGAAGTGCCTTTTGGTGTCCATGTCCACCTCCAGCTCAGTGTTGGAGCCTCCAGTTAAAGTGGAGCTTGTCAAGGTATTCTGTGGAGTCCAGAGAGCTCTTTGGCTCACCCAGAGGGAGACATTTATATTTATTAAGTTAAAACACCACCCAGTTTCTTTTGCACCGCAGCTGATGGGATCTCCCCTGACTGTTACAGGGTTGACAGATCATAAACAGACATCACATCACAGATGACTGGATTTGGGCAAGGTGAATGCCAGTCCAGATGTCTAACTCTGTGCTAGCAAAAGCCAGGTGAGAGGCCTCTCACCACTTGTGAGCAAGTCTTTGCCAAATCTCAGTGGGCAGAAACAGAGAGCACATGGTACTCAGTTTTTGAGAAGATGGATGAAGGATCTTATCCAGGCAGGATGTGCAGCAACAGCAGCAGAAGAGGAAGGTGGGAAGAGAGGACAGACTGTACAGAAGTGTAGCCTCCTCCTACATGACGTGATGCTAATAAGTCACAGAAGGGCAGGGCTTTGGGGTTTGTATGGGGGGGTTGCTTGTTTGAACATTTAAAAACCCCAATGCCAACATCATCTTAAAGCAATCCATGGTGGAACTTTGACCTGAATGGCAAAAACTACAAAAATCTTAGGTATTATATTTGAAGTTTCTTCTTGATTTCTTTGCTGATTGATTTGTTGTAAGTGATGAGACCTGGAAAACACCATTCCTTCAGATAGACCCTCACAAAACTAGTCAAGCAAGAAAAAAACCTTTAAGTTCCGTATAAAATTAGCATTGGGCTAAAGGTTTCCAAAGTAAACCTGAAAAAACCCCAAAGACCTGCAGCAGTTTCACAATCCCATATCCACACCTTCTTATGCAGTGATCTGGCTTCAGTACAGCAAAATAAAAATGGCGATGTAACTGCAAGTTCAGTTCAAAGAATTTAACTTTCTACTTACTTGCAAGATTGTTTTATTGTGGGATGCACCACCAGTAGCCAAAATCCTTGTTCTAGGCACTGCAATGTAATAAAAAATACAAATCAGACTGAAAGTGCATATGGTCAAGATTTGTACTACTGAAAAAAGCAATGAGAGTACAGGGTGGGAGTCAGGGTTCTCTCTCTGTACCTCTAATTTACCGTCTGTTAAAAAGGAGATAACACTAATTACCCACTTTTCCAAGGCACATTAGAACACTTCCTTAGAAGAGGCAACATAAATATTGCAGATCTATTATTATTATAGTGCTATCAGAGTCAGGGAGACTTGAAAAGGAGATACACAGTAAGAAAGGCAGAGTGTTATTATATTACAGCTCTGTTTGAGATCAGATTGGTTTGGCTCATAGCTGTGTGTATACAAACTGACAGATAACCTTTAAAATCAGCAGTATTTTCCAAACTTATCTTCTCATGATGTTCACAGTCAGAGTTCACTGAAACCTGGGCAATCCCTATGCACTTCAATGACAAGGAAGTGTGTCAAAAGGTAATTAGAGGTGGTCTAAGTCACTTCAATAAAAAAAAAATCTGAATCTTCCTCCAGTGCAAACCCACAGCTTTGAGGTGTTAAAAAAAATTATCCTGCATTCTTTCTTCTACATTTCTGAATATCTGTCCTGTGTCTCATATTTATTTGTGCATTTGTGTGCATTCTCCTCTGGAGCACAGCAGGCAACAAGCCACACATCTACCCATAATCACAATTCTGCAAGGCATTATGAACATGAGTAGTTCCAACAATCTCACTGAAGTTCTTCAAAGGCTTAAAACAAAATAAAGGCATAAATATTTTGATATCATACATTTAAAAAATCTAAACACTTAATTACCCTGATTTATGATAATAGTAAGTGATACCATCATGTATAGCCTCCCAAAAGGGAAATTTCGCTGTGGTTATTGTTCTTTTATCTTAACTTCCTTTTTAATAAAAGCTAAAGATAATTTATTTCTCACAAGGCAAAGCTGGGAAACTTATACTGATGCCCTTAACTTACTGTCATTTATCCTTTCAAGTATCTTAATGACAAAAGCCCTTAAGACAGAATTAGAAATAATCAGAAGGTTCAGCTCACCACGCCATTTTCAGACCCACATCTCAGTGCTCAGGTGGAGCCCAAGACCCAGACAAAGCATTGCATGGGGGACCCTATTTTACTGATAAATTTGATTTTATTGTCCTCTTTGGAGGATAGTCAGTGATGCACAAATTGGGTTTTAAAAGCCATTAGGATCTCTGTCAATGTCAGTAAACAAATAAAACAAACAGCAGAGTGATTCCTCAGGGAAAACAAGTTTCAATTATACCAACACAGAGTGACAGATTCCTGCCAAGATTATCACAACAACATAATAGCACAGAAACCAGTGAAAAATAACTAGTAAGCCTCTGTTCCTAGAAACCAAAGCAAACTCTAAATGATTTGCCTGGTAGTCACAATTCTGTCTTGCTAAACTTTGTTGTGAATATAAATTCTTGCAGAACTACCATATCCAACATGAAAACATCACATTTCAGAGACAGCCAGCAAGACAGAATGAGAAACAAACAAAATGGCTACACTTGCAGCAGATAAAACCAAAGAATAAGGCACACTTGCTCCCCAGAGGCTCTGGAAAGAAGCCTAATCCACCACTGGGCTCCCACCATCAGGAGAGAATGGGGGACAATGCCAAAGTGGCAAAGCCAAACAGTAACCACCCCTGGGAGAACAGCAAGCATCTCATAGCTCAGCTACTTCTTGCACTTCCATCTGCATTCCAGATGTCTGTCTCAGGGCTTCTGCTTCACAATTTTGCAAAAGTTTCAGAGCTCTGTCAGTATATATTGCTGTCTGCTTCACTGGCACGGTGTTTGATGGGCCAGGTATGGCTGAGTTGTGCCTTCTATCTGAGCTTTAACACCCCTGTAACAGGCAGTGTTTGCATTTGGAATAAGGGAATGCATGGGAGACTTACTCCTTACTAGGTCAGAACATTCAGGTTTTGGCTACATTATCAATTTATGCCATAACTGTAATTCAAGCTACTTCTATATAAGTTATCATCAGAAAAGTAGGTGTGAATCTACATTGCAGTAGCTATTCAATATAAACCACACACAAATGTGGATTTACCCTACTATTAGTTCAGTTAGATTTCTTCCAAGCGGACAAACTAAATCTCAAGTCCAGGAGTATTTAACATGCTGATTATCTGCACAACCAACTTAATCCAGATTATTTCTTTTGTAGCAAAATACTAAGAATTTTTTCAGAGTATAGATAACCTACTTGATAAAAGAAACTAACTTTTTACACTGTGAAGTTTCTAATGTTGGTTGGACACCTCAAGTTTTAAATTGGATCAACTCGTGAGTACAAACACATGCAGATAGACAGTAAAAGCACTCAAAACCCCTATGCTGAAGCTACATAAGGGTAAAATCTTTCACTCTCCTCCACTTCATTAACTAGGATGGCTCTCTCCACTGAAACACATCCCAGTAGGTAACAGCCTAGTGAACCTTGGCCATCACTGTCTGATAGAGACTCCGACCCATCATACAGGTGGGACTGACCCATCCAGGCCACATGGAAGAGTGATCCTAGATGAAGCTGGTGCTCTGTGTGTGGCCAGAGCAGAGAGAACCAGCAGCCCCGGTAGTTTCAGTCACTGTTTACAGACAAGGATTAGGTCCCAGAAGAACTTACTTGAATTTGCTGAATTTTAGGTTTAATGCTTATTTCAATCTCTCTGGAGGGCAAGGGAAATGGATTGATCACTGATTTCGGGGATTGTCTTTTTGATGCCAATATTGTGTGCTTTACTGAACAGTGGGCATTTGCTCTTAGATGTGTAATTGGATACATCTCATAAATAAATAAAGCAAGCCCTTCATTTATGTATACAGGGCATTAACAGAGACATTGTTCATCCATCACCAGCAGTGTTCTCAGCCAGCTGTGCTTGAATCTGTCAGGAGCCACCACCCATCCCCTACAGCTCTGCACAGAGAGAATTCTACAGTGTTACTAAAAAAACTCCAACAACAACAACTGTAGCAAACATAATCCATGAATTTAATTCTTTGACAGTTGAGAGAATCAGATTTAAACATCTTTTAATTAAAAGCTCCCTGTATAGTACCTAACCAAGCAGTTTATTTTCTTCCTATTGAAAAACTAATTATTTTTTAGAGTGTTGATACTGAATTTTAACCCTCTCTAGAAATTGTTTGCAGCTGCACATGGCATGGTGTTGTCCTGCTATATGCACATCTTTTAGAGATCTGTTCTCTGCTGGGGAATGTGGTGACTGAACTAACAAAATTGAGTTAAAATAATGATTCCCACTGGACAGGAGGAGAGGGGCAGACCCAGGTTCTCTTACGCAGAAAGACTGAGCATAAGGTACTTTGCCACACAGGGCTGAAAAAGTCAGCACACAGTGTGTGTTGTTATGCACACAAAAATACCCATTCTGCCTTTCACAGAGATTCAGCAAGAATTGAGTGATGTTAAAGTTCATCTCCTGCCTTTTCTTTCAGCCAAAATATTGCTTTCATTGAAAGGCACATAGGGAAAATAAAAAATCTGTTACTGAGAAAAGACAGAAATTACTCTTATTTGTGTTCAGCATTGTCAGTGGTCCAAAAAGACTGAAGTCCTGCATCATTGTATATTTAAAACACAAAACCGATGCCTTCCCAGTAAAGGAAGCTATTTAAGAAAAAAAGGAGGAAAACCCAAAGATTTTATAAAGTGAAGGCTCAAAGAGCATTTCTCAAGTGGATTCTGCAAGAGACACTGGAATCTGTAACACAGGGTGAGTCTTCCCTGAGCAATCCAATGTCCCCTCTAATGGTCTTGGCACATAACTGTGCTGGTGTGGCACTACCTTGAGTCCCATGTGCAGTTATGGGTGCTACAATATAAGGAGGATATAAAGCTATTAGAAAGCACCCAAAGAACGGCCATGAAGATGGAGAAGGGTCTTGAGGGGAAACCATACAAGGAGTGCCTGAGGTCACTTGGTCTGTTCAGCTGGAGAAGAGGAGCCTGAGGGGAGACCTCATTGCAGCTACAATTTCCTGAGGGGAAGAGGAGAGGCAGGCACTGATCTCTGCTCTGTGGGGACCAATGACAGGACTCAGGGGAATGGCCTGAAGTTGTGTCAAGGGAGATTGAGGTTGGATATTAGAATAAGGTTCTCTACCCAAAGAGTGACTGGGTGTTGGAACAGGCTCCCCAGGGAAGTGGTCATAGCACCAAGCTCAGGAAGTGTTTGGATAATACCCTGGGGCACACGATGTGACTCCTGGGAATGGTCGTGTGCAAAGCCAGGAGTTGGACCTGATGATCCTTGTGAGTCCCTTCCAACTCAGGGTATTCTATGGATCTATGATGATAAATGTAGTTATTAAGGAAAATAATTGTATAAGTAAACTCACACCAGTTAGATATTTAGTGCTGGTAATTAGCACCAAAAGTTTGCTGCCACATCATTTGTGCAAGGAGACTGGAGGAAGAAATTCAGTCTCCTGTTCCACCAGGAGTAGGCCAGATCAGACTTGTAACAGGTTCAGATGCTGAAACTGAAAGGAAGATTCCTGACCTCAGGGTGTTTGAATCTGGCCATATTTCAACTGGACAGTAACAGTGTGCCTGTGTCAGTACAGAATTTTGGTGGTTCATGCAGTCCAAAGGCAGAATTTGACCTTCCATTTTGAGGCTGAAAACGCCTCAACTTTTTAATCTAAATACCCAGGACTGCCCACAGACCCTGTTTGCACCCCAAACTCCAGGAACTTGCTGACTTTTAAAACTCCTAAAAGACATTTCCAAAGCTTCATCCAAACAACTTCATAATGTCTTTCTCATCACAACTGAATCCATAAATAAAACAGAACAATAGAACATGCATTCAAAAAGCAGCTGATTATGCACATGAACCCACGCCAGTTATAAGTATGATTGCGAATAACTGCAATTTACAATTTGCAAGCAACAAGAAAAGTATCAGCCCCTCCTTTATTTCTCTGATTAACTCCAAACACCATAATTTCAAAAAAAAGTATTTGCTGGCTTTTCATTCAAGAAAAAACAAAGCAAAAATATATGGTTATTTTGTCCCATTTATCAAACAAATGTTCCAAAATCATCCTCCTTGCTTATTAACTCTTCCAAAATACATGCTAATTTTCTTTATGCATATAAAGACACTGAAATGTAACTCTCACTATGGTAAAATGTTTCTTTGTCTACATCCTTTTAAAAATGAAAATGTACAAGGTGTGGAGAGCCTTTTATGTCCATGTGATTGCTAGGAGTGGGTCCAAAGGCACTTTGCCCTCTACCTCATTCTGCTGCATCACTTCTCACATCTGCAAGTATTTCATAACAGAGAAAAAAAAGACTGCCACAAACCAGCCTTCATCATACTAGACAATATCTACCTGATTGAGGCAAAAGAAATGTAAGCTGGAATACACCCTTTTTTCCTTTTCCTTTCTTTTTTCTATTTAGACCAATACAACTGCCCAAGTAAACAAATTACAGGCTTGAAGTTAAATATTCACACAAATTCAGCCACCTTTACAATTCTACAAATGATATGGTAAATAATAAAAGCTATTAAAAGTGTTTCTGACTTTCACTTTGAAGCATCACTAATTTATTACAGAGAAAAGCAAGCCAAATTTGCCATAGAGGTTGGCTGTTTTCTTACGTGTAACCAAAGTTTTCATATTTTGTAAAATGCTTTCATTTTACTGAGAGTTTCTCAAATGTATGTCAGAAATTTTCCAGACATAGACTTTCTTCTTATTTTTTAAATGCAGTGCCTAGGGAAGAAAAACTACTTTTACAGATAGAATTGATCATCAGCCTCTAAGGCTGGTGTAGTAAAGCTACTATTAAACCAGCTGTAATTCAACAGAGGGAGGAAAAAAGACTTGATTTTCTTAGCACCAATGACAAATATGCCTAATACTCTTGACATTTATGCTACTTACATAGATAAAGTCTCTACAATGGTGTGGAGGAGACCAGCCATTATTCTTCTTGCTCACACTGCTGCAAGGCAAGAATAAAACCACAAAAAGGAGTAGATGTGCACACAACTAAGTGAAACAGAGTAGGAATGGTATCCATAGCCAAGACTCATGTGCCACTGATTTCACAGGTCACCTTATGTTTTCTGGTACTTCAGATAGAAGAAATTGTTCTTCATGAGGATGCAAATTTAGGCTTTACTAAGACCTTGTTTCAATAAAGGCAAAACTTTTCACAATCTAAAGCATAAAGACACCAAGTCACAGAAAATCCTCTCAGCCCAGCTCACTTTCAGAGATTAATTTAAAATTTAATGCTGAGTCAAAGCCTTCCCCTTCTTGATGGGTTTCAGAAAGAAATAAACATAGAAAAATATGTACATAAATTGTCTCTTAACAGCAGCTTAAATTACTGCAGATCACCCAAAGGAGAGGAAACAAAATCTACTCAAGATACAACCCCTTGGACAATTCAGCTTCATTGACTTCAGCAGAGTTATATTGCAAGGAAAACTTTGGTACATTAGTGGCAAAGACTTCTTTAAGAACAAGCAGATCAATAGTCATAACACTGTTATAACATATACATTGACACACCCGCAGCAAGACCTCTGAAATATCTGCAATTCTTGTAGAAATACTGCAGAGCTGCAATTGCTTATCAATTCACAGTGATTTTTAATTTTATTTTTTTTAGACACAGATCTCTCTATTTGACAGAATATTGTGATGAAGCCTGGGACAAATTCCAAAGGTAATGTATTAAAAAAATTCCACAACTCAGCACTAGAGATTACAGCAAGGGGGGGAAGCAGATTCAGTCCAAAACTTTTTGTAGATAAAGGCATAAAGGCTGAATATTTTGAAAAATTATTTATCTGAAGCTTTTAAGGAAAGAGAGGGAAGATATAGCAGGAGGGTTGGAACTAGATGATTTTAAGTTCCCCTCTAACCCAAGCTTTTCTATGATTCTGTGAACACTTAAAATGTTTGGTCCAGACTGAAAATGTATATGGGTAAAAGTCCTCTCTTGAAGACATTATTACTAAGAGTAATTTAGTAAACCTTTCCTGTCTCTAACTTCTGTAATCTCTTGGTTCTGAACTGATTCCTTAAAGAAAAGTAATATATTTCATGAATTAGTAAGGTAAAATACGTTCATGTGCTAATAGGACTGGTTTACACCAGGTTTAATTTTTATTCTTTTTTGGCCACTAAAAGTTTTCCTCTCTTGTTACCCAAAGTTTGGATATTGAAAGAACTCCGTGTTGGGGAAAAATACTGATCACCACAAAACCTATTCAGCAGTTGCCCAAACATCCATGAAGTAGCCAAGGATCCAATTAAAGACTTAACATAACAAAGCACAATCTGCTTTAACTTATCCCATGCTTCCACAATTATTCATAGACTCTTGACAACACCTCTACCTTCATCTTCCACTCCAGAATTCCTGTCATTCACCAAATAAACAAGAAATCTGCAATCAACATGACAAATTAACTGATTCTCAAAATCTGTTCTGAAGCAGGTGGTACCAGCCTGAAACTAAAAGTTAGAGTAGATCCAAAACAGGCATTTGAAATCTGGCCATCACATCTAGTTTTTAATAATGTACCTACAGGCAGCTCCAAAAAAAAGTAAAAGGCCAGAGTGGACCATCTGCTTAAAGAAGGTCACACAACTTCCACCCAGTGATCCCACCATCCAGCCCAGAACTGTATTCAGTGAACAACACTAACATTAAAAAGACACAGAACCTCAGCTGAAGGACTCTCTGCTGCCTATTTGCATGGTTACTACTTTTAAATTTAAATTAAATGCCTTAACAGTTGCATTTTTCAAATAATTTATATTTTTTATTCTTTAAACATCGAGTCACTTGATCTTTATGGCTTTAGCCTTCCAGTTAAAACATTAGCATTAAAATTGGGTTTCCCCTTCACATGTTGCCACTTTACAGGCCACAATTAAATTACATCTTGTATTTCTTTTCGATAAGCTAAGGATATTAAGTTCTGCCACTCATTAAAAGGCATAATTTCAAGACCACAAACCACTGATGCTTAGTGCTTCTGGTCCCCTACAAGTGCCTGGCAGAAATGTCTTCACCACTGAAAACACTATCAAAGCAGAGCAGAGTTGGTAAGAGCATTAAAAATGTCTGTCCTAGAAGTGCCTGACACTGCATGTTGTCACTTTGCCTATCCAAATATTTAGCAGGAAAGTGCCAGTTTATAAAAAGTCCTGATAAATCACAGAGAACCTTGAACTGGAAAACTGCCTGGGAGAGCTGCTTCTTGGGAGAATATTCTGGCTTTGAATGTCTGTAGCTCCAACAGATTCATGCCCTGTGGAGTCGTGTGGGAGGAGGTCAGGTGTCCTGTGGTCCCCACCTCAAGGAGCCCCAGGGCTTTGGAGAGCTCTGCACTGAGCTGAATTCTAGTGCCTCTGAGAACCCTGGAAATGCAAAACTACAATTCCTGCTGCTTGCTTCCCAGAGTGAAGGTGAGACATTCACCCAGAGACAGGAAAATGCAAGATATTTCCCAAAACTGTTTTTAAAAAGAAAAGTTCATTGCTACTTTAGGCATTCTCCACTGACTAAAAACGACATTTTTTTTTTACAATTTGCTGTGTTCTTGGCACTGCAACACAGCTCAGTATTTCCTCAAAATATTCTGGCACAAGAAATTTGTGCTTGAAACTCAGCAAAATATACACCCTCCCATGCCTATCACAACTCTGATGTGTATAAGTACCACATGAGGCTTTACAGATCACACATCAGTGCATAATGCTTAATACTCAGTTATTCAGGAACACAAAAACCATCATTCCATTTTTTAAAACAATTTGTCCTCATACAGCAACATTCAGCCTTGCAAATCTTCTAAGGGAAACAGAAAATTAAATTGGCAAATCAACATATGACACCATCCATCGAAGGTTAAAATGAGAAAAGCAAGCAAGGAGATAAATGAGCCACCCAAGGTCGCACAAAATCAGTAGAACAACCAAGAATAGAACAAAGGCCTCTTCATTACTTAGATCACAAATGCATTCGATTCTGCATTAGTTAATCTGCAGAGTATGAGCATCAGAAGCAAGACATGTCCACAGGAGAAAATATAATAATAATGAGCTGCAAGTTCAGCATTACCTCAAGCCACAAGATATAATTAAAAGGTACAGGGTGCAATGACCTGACCTTGAATGGCACTTGAGTGATGAAGAAAGAACACGCTACCAGGTATTTTGATACTAGGAAAACCCAAACTACCGCAAACTTGGGGGGAAATCAGTTCAGGATACAGATTTGCAAAGCAAATCTCCACCAGATCTCAGGTCTGCTCTGCTCCCCTCAGCATCAGCCTCTGCATCTTAACAACATCAACAGAAGCCTCTGGAAATGCAACAGAAAAAAAGTCGAGGGCCAAGTAATATTTTATTTTTGCAAAGGATAAGCCAGATGAAAAAAACAGAAAAGAACTTATAAAATGAGGCAATTTGGGTGTTTTCTTTACAAGATTTTTCAAAAGAGTGATTACAACTATTTTGGCATCCACAGATATTGCCTGTAGCTCTTCATCTCCTAGTCCAGTAAGACTGTTTTGTGTTCAGTGCTGGTGAAGAATGTTTCTTCTTTATTTTTCTTTTTCATACCTCCTACTCCTCTCAATAGAAATAATCTACAGGTTGTAAAGCATTTCACAAGAATAAAATGAATTTACAGGGAGGATGTACCTGCTCACAAAACACTAGGCTGAGGTAGCAGAAAATCTGTTTATTCTGTTTGTTCAGTAAGTTCCAAATGTCAAGAAGTGAAGAAAATACATTGAGTAGGAAACATTTGCTCCTTTTTACCCCTAAAAACTATACCAGACCTATGATCAGGAAAAACCCTACACTCACTGTCGTTCTCTGTGTGACTGTGGTGAGTTACTCTGAACCTCATTCTTTCTGTAGCTAAAGAACACAGCACTGGGGACCACTTGTACCAGTTGGGTCTCTGAGCACCGCTAGAGTCTTCTGTTATTAATAAACCTCCTGCTTTCCAAGTGGATTACTTATAAATTAATTTTGTGACCTCTGGCAGCCTAGAACTAAACAGAATACAGTTTGTTCCCCTTTAACTGAAAAACAAAGGCTACAGGAAGATGAATAGAGAGAAAAAATTAATATTTCCTAATAATTGTCACAGAAAATGGGAGAACTGCTATGTTTCTCAGGGTTTCTGCACAGGAAGGTTCCAGGTAACTATTCATTCACAGGGCTGGGTTCATGTAAATCGGATGTTGTTGCCAAGCAACTAAAGGTGCTAAGGAATGAAATACAGTCTCCAGAAACCTAATAGCCTGGAGAGAAAAAGGACTACAATCTGAGATTTATGGCATATATAAAAGGAAAAGAGTCATTCCCCCCACACAAAGAACACAGATACTTTATTATAAATGTCCTTAGCATGTTTTTCTAAGGCATAATTAAGCAATAAAATTTGCACTACTCCCCAAATCAAACAGGTAAATTATTTTTTTAATGTTTTGTTCATTAAGCTTTCTAGAAATAGATCTTGAGAAATTAGCTACCAAGGCAAAAGATAAAATTTAACCAAAAGATCTTTCTTTTCCCCAAGAAAATGGTTAGGTATACAGACAGCACTGCAACTGCCAATCAGCTATCTGCTTTACCTTCTTATGTTTTTATACCAAGCTCATTATCATTGCATCTAATCATCAGAAATTCTCTTTAAGCTTATTAAGATTTTAAAATATTTTTAGCAAGTTAATTAGAATACATTAACAGAGCTCATCTGTGTTCACCCATCATGCATATTTTATTTTATTCAAGCAAATTGCTTTTAAATGAAATACTAGACCTAGGAAAGGTACCCTGTTGGGTACCAAACAACACAACCCCTTAGTACAAACATATGCTCCCAAACACCCTAATAGCTTCATGCCACTGAAAACTGGGGGGATTTTCTGATAGCAAAGGGGTTTTTTTAGCGCCTGCCCTTATCACAATTCCCAGCAGCTGTATTGTGCTTACATGGACCTGGTGGATCATCCTACTACCTCAACCATTCTTTGTTGCCATCATGTTCCCATACAACCAATAAAAGTTAAAGACACTAAGAGATCACTGGAATGGGAACAAAAGGTCCAGCTAAGGAGATGAGAAGAACATTTTCAGCTCCTCACACTGTAATTCAAAGACTTAGAAAAATTCACATTTGGTGCGTTTGTTTTCCTCTAGTTGACAGTCTCTGAGGCTATTGATGTTAAGGCAGGACCCCAGTTAGAAGTTCTGGGATGGTGTGGCACAGGTTTCTAACAGACAGGAGTGCACATGGATTTGGCAGAACAACAAGAACAGCTCACAGAGAATGACCCTGAAATATCCTCTGCTTTAGTTAGCATCATAAATGCCTCCTTAAAATGTGCACTAAATGCCACCAAAGCCAAACACAGGTAATTAAATAACCATTTTTGAGGGAAAGGGAAACAAAAAAAATACCTTGGTCTATTTTTGGCTTGCCATTTGCAGAATTTCACTCCAGTCTGATGAAGTCCATCACTGGACACTGAAAAAAACAACTACAATACTATTACAATATGACATCCCTCAATCTCCTGATATCCCTTCACTCAATCCAGCCAAATAAGAAATCTTTTAAATTGTTCCTTTGTGGCCCAAATCCTTCCTATCTAAGGAAAGATGAAAAACCACACTAATTTCATCAACAGTTTTCAAGTTGAGCGGTTACTTTTAGAGTTCTGCATAAATAAAAGGATGAACAAAGTTTGCCAACCTCATGCTTGATTCAGATTTTGCACTCTCACTGCATTTCAATTAACCTGTCACAGATTGCAGAGCTGACATATTTGATTCAGAGAGTAAAGAAAACACTCTTAAAAAAACAACAGGTCTGAAGCTTTTGATGAGTGATCATACAATCCATATCAAAACACACATTTAAATCTCAGCCACCACATATTTCATGACCTGCATCATTAACACTGTCTGGTTTGAGGGATTTTGATAATCTCCTTTACAATCTAGAACAGTTCTTTATCTCCAAGCACTGATGCCTTTTAACCAATGATCATTATTTAGGTATGCTTTGTGCCTGTAGCCCTCCCTGAGATGTCAGTGTGTAATTCCAGAGGCTGCTTTTATAAACTTCTGTCACACGCCCATGTTTTCTTCCCCTGATGAGCCCCAAAACCAGACATGTTCCATTTTAGCATTTGGCTGGTACAGGGTAATTTTAACCATTGCTGAGTGATTCTATGGAAAGCTCTTCCAAAAACCAAGAGAAGAGAATGGTATCAATGGGTGAAGTCCCTTTTCTCTGGATAAATCACCATTGATTGCACTCAACCCAAAACCACCCTGCCATAACCTTTTCCTTCTATTTCTATTTATTAATAAACTCCCATATCTCAAGCATAAGCTGCAGTCTTGCACTTTCTCCTCAAGCTTGACCAAGCATTAATTTTACATTTTAAAGGAATTCTCAGCCTTTGACAGCTGGAGGAGAGATTTCACCTCCCTGGCAGGGAGCTGGAGTCTGGCAGCTGCCTTGGCTACCAGGATCAGCCAGGATCCCTCCCTGGCTCTCACTGCACTCCAAGTGACAAGTCACACAATCCCAATAACCTATTTGTTGGCATCAAAGAACACAAACTGCCTTTCTTTATTTTGTAACATTTAAGCAGAGATATGTCCTATTCTAAGGAAAAGAAAACCACATAGAAATCAATATAAATTTCTAGTAGCATCCTAATTGCAAAGAGTAAGGCTTGAATGAGCAGTGAGGGCAAACTAACATTTTTATGTCATTTGTAGTGACTAAAGACACTGAAATACATGTACAATAAGAAGTATTCACTAGCTAGAAGTAAAGCGTGGCTACCACACAATAGTAAAATAAAATGCAATTTAGCAAAGCACATTTTGTTATTGGCCTACCCTGGCTCAAGCTCATTGTTCTCACAATGGAAAGTGTCTCAGTTATCCAAGCCAGCACAATTTTAACAATCACTGTCATATCACTGCTAGAGCTGCATCTGTAGCACAGCTGTGCTCAAGCTCACCTGGCTCGGGATTTTACCGAGAACCTGGAGCTCTCCACTGCTTACAGCAACTTCCCTGGTAACCCAGCCATCCTCAGCACAGCTCAGAGTGTTACCCGCCCCAATCACCTCCTGACTCATCCCTCCAAACAAGTCTCAGCCACCGTTACTAAAAAGCTGAAAAACTGTCCATTCTCTCTCTCCCCCTTCTCCCAAATCCACAGCACAGAGGACTCAGGACCAATTCTTTTCTTTACATTTTCTTCCAGAGATGCCAAAACCTTCTACTACCTAAAACAGCCCCAGCTAAATATGGGACATCACTGATTACCCGCTGATTCTATCAATCAATTTTAATTTTTTAATTATTATTATTTTTATCATCATTGTTATTATTTTAAAGTAAGAGGCTGCTCAAATCTTTCTCTTGAATGGCAAAAAGGCAAGGTTTTCCACTTTGGGAACATCCCCTGGGTACCAAAGATGTGGCTCCCTAAAATCCAGCATATTCTCTGAGCCCCATTCGCTACATTACATGCAATCCTTGCATAAAACAGCAGTCAACAAAAATGCACAACATCTTTTCCCAATTCCTCACAGTTAACACATTAAGTGGCAATAAAGGGTGCAATGACTTTCCAAGGGCATGTACCTGTTTAATTATTCAAAAGAAAATTGACTCAGGCACCATGGTATGAAACACTAAAATATGCAAATGAAGTAAATTATGGGGGAAAGCAACAAAAGAGGAAAAAAAAGGGATCATGGTGAGAGGAACATATGAGGGCAGATTCTGATCATCCTGTGTTCCTGAGTTTCTCGATATATAAGAAGAAAGGCTTGTGAAGTGACAGAGAAATTATTATTTACTCATTGCAGTACTCTGACTAGGGTCTTGAAACAATCTAACCATGCCTAGAATTTCCTAAGAGAGGGTTATTTTCACCTGTATACATGAAGCAATTTCAGAAAAAGGAATGTTTACACCTTTCTAGACAATCAAATCTTACTGCTGAGAAAACATTTGTTTCAACAGAGGCTGTATACAACAGAGGAAAAGATGCAGAATCTGATCCGTAAGTAAATCTCATGTATTCTAAATTAAGGGCCTGAAATAACTCACTAAAATCACAAGAACAGGTTAACAGAAAGATATCATAACACCAATTCTATTTGTCCATTAAACATGAATATCCCATTAAAACAAAGAGCATATGATTTTAGCTTGGACCAAAGCAAATCTCTTTCCAATCAAGACATCCAGAGAATTGAATATTTCTTGTAAGCAGGTGCTACTGTGTTATATTTTCATCCAAACTGCTGAGAATAAGCTAGAAGGAAACGACAAAGTAAATTGAACAAGAAAGTGTCTGATCTTGATGAATAATTCAAAGATGCAATGCAACAACTACTGATTTTTTTTTCCTGGTAAAGGCAGTTTACAACTGTCCTTTGCTTAGAAAAATGACCTTCTCGTGGTAATTATGCTTTTGTCTTTAGGCACTGGATGACAGTCTCAGTAATACTCATGACTCCAGTTCACAGCTCTATTGTTATCTCAAAGCACTCCATTCCTGCTATATCATCTAATCCTTTTTTATAATAACATAATCCAGTTACTGAAGAACTTCAACTACAACATTAGACACACCAGTCACAGACTGTTCTTAACTATTCTGGTCACTTTTCTTAAGTCTTAAAAAATATCAGGGTATCTTTAAACTCACAGAGCCACAACCTGCACACAGGCATGAGTCTTGATGACTGGGTATGATGCACTAATCACAGCAGGAATTATGTTATCAGCCAGGAATGGTGCCATTAGCCAGGAATATGGCAGCTCAGTGGACACTTAACTTCTTACAGCAACAGGGAGAGCCTGGAAGTTAAGGATTTTATGATCTGCACTTAGGATTGTCTGAACTCTAACAACAGTACACTACACCTACTTTTGTCTGCTATATGTTAAAAGGTATTAGACTAGAACTAGAGCTGGAAAACAGGATTCAGGTATGTTGGATTTTATTTCTGCCTTACATCATCAAAAATATCTTGCATTTCCTTAGGCAACCTTCCATCATTGTTAAGGGTAAAGCTTCTATTTTTATAAACAGGCACTATTAAGCCCAGTGTAAACATGGTAAAAAAGGATTTGCAAGGAGAAAAGGAATAACCTCTCTTCTTCCTAGCTGGGATGGACAGAAGGAACCCTGACAGTATTAATCTGCGACACATCAAAGTTAGATCTGTTGCCAGAAAAGCTTTTTAATAGTCAGGATAACAAAAGACATAGGAATAGGTTATCCACCATTCCCATTGCCTGAGGAACTGCTTGACTGCATGGATAACAACAGTGCAGACACAGAAAACCATCACTCTGCCATCATGCAGCCAGGACTGCCAGAGTCACAGATCCAGAATAACCATGGCCATGTAGTTTAATAAAAAGAGAATTCACTTGGGAACAGGCCGAGTTGGATGCCAGCCTCTGTTCCCAGAGTGTGTCTTTTATTACCAACAACTAAAAAAAGAAATTAAGAATTCACCTGTCAAACCTGGTGTATCCACAGTAAAGATTGTGTCAGAAGAATCCTATCACTGGGGAGGTGAGCTCAGCCTGATGATATCCAGAGAGTCACAGAAAACTTCCTTAGAGCTGTGGTACAGCACAGTGTATTCACATATCAGTATTAAAAAGGGACTTCCTTCACTAGAAGATCATGACTGATAAAGGCTCATTTTGCCTTGCTCATTTATTCTTTGCTAATTGTGTTCTACATGCCTTTCTTGATGCATAGTCTTATTATAACAAAAAACATACAGCAAAGAATACATCTATAGTAGGTTATCAATCCAGCCAGAACAACAGCAACAAAAAAAAAATCAAGAAAAAATTAACCCTACTAAAATCTGTGACATTCGCCATAACCAGGATTGGTTCAAATGCAAGTAAGGACACAGGCACTCAGGTGCCTGTTTTCTGTCCCTGCAATATATAAATATCTCTTGCTCATGAATACTCAGATTACATTTGGCAAGTTGGCAGCACTTCCTAACACCTAACAATCTAATAAAAATATTTTTACTCTGTGCAAGACAAATCTGCCCACCTTAAACCTCTGCTGCCCATAAAAGACACAATTTATTCAAATACCTTTACTCTGAGCATAATTAACCTTTTCAATGTACAAAAGCTTCTGTGCCTCTTAAATGAACAAAGAGCTATTAATGAACAAAAAATAGTTTCCTGACTAAAAGTTTAATACTATTTCTGGGAATACAGAGTATACTATTACTACCCATATATTGTATATAATACAGTATATAGCTCATGCATCTTCTTTTAAAAGGTTTCTGCTTTCAAAGTACCATTGTGTAAGACTTTTATACACCACAAGGATGCTTTAGTCAGGTTACTGCAGATTTACACTGAGAATCAGAAAAAGAATGCCATGATCATGGAAAAGGAAAAGCTCATTTGCCCTAGTTTCAAAGTCAAGTGATGGATGTAAAAGGAAAACAAGATTTTTAATTTCTTTATTCATTTCAAGGTTAAGCTACAAGAAACCTGAACATCCACACATGGACATAAGTTTTCAATGTATGGTACATGAACTCGTGGCAGCCCATAAGGTAAGAGAAGCACGATGGTTGTCAAGGAGACTTAAATTTACTACGCAAGAGGTCCAGTCCATATTGAAAAATTTAGGAAACTTAGAAATTTTTAATTTTAAGTTTGAAAATCAGTGATCAAGAGGAAAGAAGGTGGCATGTGACCGGGTTTCATCTTCTTTTCCCTCATTTCTTAGAGGGATGTTGGATCAGAATTGGACTGGAAGGCTTGAATTAACCAATGCCACATTTCTCTGTGGGGACACTTTACATCAAAGCAAATCCTGGCTTTAGTTCTGTATTTTTAGATGTACTTTAAATGAAAAGCTGCACTGAATTCTGCAGTAACACAACTGTTGATCACACTCTGTTTTGTAACAGAAGTCCTGTCAGATATTTAGCCTTAGTTACCAAAAACTATCTTCAGGGAGTACAAACATTTCCCCTCTGGCATCCTGTCAGTCACAGCAAATCTGTAAATAAACTGTCAAACTCCATTCCAATCATTTCTGAATCTGCAAGGGAAAAAAAGTAGTAAAATCGGTGCAGCTGGTTGTAGTCCCTGTAGAGCAGAGCTGATTTCACAGCTTTAATATGGTTCACTACTTCACAGCCAGTCTGATCTGATATACAGCATGCAGAAATGAGTGACACCTTTGCTAATCATTTTCTTAAACTTATCACATGTGGAGGTAATAACAGATGCAATGACTTTTCAAGGGCATGGACTGGTTAATTTTTAAAAAGCAGATCGACTCAAGTTCTGCAAAATTAAAAATCCACTAAGGCACACTGTCAAGCTATTTAAATTATGGAAAATACCACAAAAGGCAAAAAACAAAGCTCTGGTCATGAGAAAGACAGTGTTAGACCCTCTTCTCATATTGTCCTATGCATTGTAGGAATACAGCAGCAGCAAACAAGCCAAAGATCTAAAGAGAGGTGCTGACTTTAGCAAAGACTTGCTAAATAAAGTGGCAAACCCTTTGTACTATTACCTAGAATATATTGGCACCTTTGTTCTGTAAATCATAACTGACTAAGTAATCTTGACAGAGCTGGTCAAGAATTTTTTTTGCAAGATACATTTTGTTGGGCCACAACAGCTAATTGAAGAGTTTTTCAAGGCCACATTAGAAAATGTGCAACAAAAGAAAGATCAAAAAGAAGTAGATAAACACAATCACCTCTCTCTGTATGGACTCAGGACATAAATCCTCTGATTTAGAGAAGAGAGAGAATCTGAATTGGGGTCTGCTTTATCCCACAAATTTTCCTTCACCATCAAGTTATACAAAGTCGCACTGTCTCTCTGGATTGGTGAATATTTCATAAGTAGCAGAATAGCCCCAAGCAGAAGACAGACTGGCTCAAAACCCAATAGCAAAGACACTGGCTTGATTTATGTTAAATTTAGGTTCAAGACTCATTTCTGTTATCAGTCAAAAAAGCAATCTCAGTTTCCAAAAGGAGATGCATCCCTCATGTTTCCTCACAAAAACCCCCTGAAACATGACTGCAATTGTGAGTTTGGAAAGAAATTTTGAAAGTACATAATTTCTTACAAAACAAAAATATGAGTGTTTGATTGCAGATGCTCACTCAGTCTCCCTGCTCAGGAAAGCAAACTTCTCATGTGAATAGCTGAATGCACCATAGGAAAGAAAAGGGCACTAAGGTCAGTGTGATTGCAATGAGTTTGAAGGTGGAAAAAACTAACATCACCCCCTTAATTAGGGTTGCCATATGTTCAGAATTCTGCTTTCATGTTTTCTTTCTTAAGCTCAAATTTTGACTGGCTGAAAAGAGAGGAATACAAAATGCATCAAGATGTACCATATGTGCCCTGGTCTCCTGTGCACTACATGTGTCAGAGATCTGACATATCAGGGACATCATGCTCACCATGCAAAGGCTACATGGCCTATCAGCTACTATTTCCTTCTAAAAATTCCCTGAAGAAACAATGGGAGCTCTACCAAACATCTTCCATTTTCCTAACACACAGAAATCCAAACCATATGCTGCAAAGTTTTCAGCAGAAGCAACAACTGCTGCTCTCCAGAGCTGAGTGTCAGCCTGGTTTATTCTTCTCTGGTTGCATACAAATACTTCCACTAAGGTGTAAATAAACCCCTGTGAACCTGAAAACTTCAGTTACACATGTCTAGACCCCGGTACGTGTTGGTGTTCAGGGTTCTTAGCTTTCATCTGCAACCACTTTCATCTGAGAATTAACAACAAAAAAGAAGTCTCTGGGCCTGAATCTCATTCCCCATTTAACAACCGATAACCCCAGCCTAAAGACAGAAAATTGATGCTCAGAATTAACACCCTTAATGGATAGGGATTATCACCATCCTGATTTCAGATGTGAAAAGATACTCACCTACATGAACTAGGACT
The DNA here is from genome assembly GCF_047495875.1 of Pithys albifrons albifrons. Taxonomy (NCBI): domain Eukaryota; kingdom Metazoa; phylum Chordata; class Aves; order Passeriformes; family Thamnophilidae; genus Pithys; species Pithys albifrons. Next base: position 6,887,164 of record NC_092464.1, read on the forward strand.
GCAGGCCAAGTCTCCTCAGTCAGCTGAAATCACAGCATCTTTTCACTGTAAGCTACAGTCACAGCTTTGCTTTCCAATCAATTACACATCAAAATCCAACTTGTACACGTCTTTCCATCCAAAAAAAAAGCAACAAAATTTCAATTTCCAATAAGAAAATGGTTTATTGGATTGTCCTTCCAGTATAAAAGAAAAATTTACTTTGCATACAAAAGTTTCAGCCCTAGAAAATTGCACAGTGAAATACACCCCTCCCTGGCCAACAGCACGACACAACACAACATCTCCTGACATGAAATGAACCCTAAGATAACACCTGACAAAAAGGGGACTTCAAGTAAAAAGAACACAATTATCCTAATGGGAGTTGCTCCAGGGCACCTGGTTTTACTCCCCTGCCAAAAGTATTTTGAACTCTTTAATGGCTAGAAATGATAAGAGAAGTTATGATGAGAGAAAGTCTGTGAGGCTACACCTGCAAAGTGAAGTATTTTTTAGGAAAAATGCTTCAGATACAGAGACGGAAGTAATTAAAAATCCAAAGAAAAACGTGTACTGCTGTCTTTGTTTTCACCCAAGCTGAACTTCCCCTGCAATTGAATTGCTGGCTCAGTGGGGCAGCTGGCTGACATCCTGAGCCGTGGACAGGAAAAGCTTGTCTGGGAAATCAGCACAAAACTCAGGCTTGTTTGTTTGGAAATGAGCCCACACGTAAACACACACACACACTGAGGTCTGTAGCATAGACTGCAGACTAACAGGACCGGGTGATAAAGGACTATAAAATTCTCAATGCTGACTTTGCCTCAGTCTGATTTCTTTCAGGAATGACAGATTCCTGAGGCCAGGAGGGAAGTTCAGAGCAGGGAAAACTTACCCTCAGTGGAATAGACCAGGTTATGGAACATTTATATAAACTGAATGCACAGAAGTCCATGGGACCTCATGGAATGCACCCTGAATGCTGAGAAAGTTGACTGATACAACAGTGAGACCACTCTTGATTTTCTTTGAAAGGTCACAGCAATTCATGGCTCCTTGGGTCTGGAAAAAAGCAAATGTCATCTCTATCTTCAACAATGACAAAGAGGAAGACACCAGGAATTACAGGTCAGTCAGGCTCATCTTGATCCTTGGGAAGATGGAGAAAAACCTCACAGCAACCGTTTCCAAACATATGAAGGATAGAAAGGTGACTAGCATTAGTTAGCACAGCCTTCTAAGAAGAGATGACTGGTTTGATGGATGAGGAGAAAGGAAGGTGTGTTGTTTATCTCAATTCTAGCAAGGCTTTTGACACTGTCTCCCCCAGTATCTTCACTGACAAGCTGATGAAGTACTAGATACTTGGAGGGCTGGACTGAAAAATGGCTGAACTACTGGACTTAAAGGCTGTGAATGGTGGTCAAAATCCAGCTGGAGACAAGTCACTAGTGGTGTATTCCAAGGGTCAATACTGGTCTGCTCCTGTTCCATATTAATGACTTAGATGATGGAACAAAGTGTAATCTCAGCGAGTTTGCTGATGACACAAAACTGGGAGGAAGACTGATACACAAAAGTGTTGTGCTGCCATCAACAGGACCTCAACAGGCTGGAGGACAGGACCAACAGGAATCTCACCAAGTTCAATAGATGGAAGTGAAAAGTCCTGCAGCTGGGGAGGAAACACCCCATGCACCAGTACAAGCTGAGGGGTGACTGGCTCGAGACCATCAGCTGGAAAGCAGCTTGGCAGAAAGAAAAAGATCTGAGGATCCTGGTGTACAAAGTAAACAAGTTCCAGATATGTGTTCTTGCAGGAAAGGCATCCAACAGCATCCTGGGGGGCATTAACAGGAACAGCAGCAGGTCAAGGGAGCGCTGCCCAGCACAGGGGATGCACATCCATAGGGCTGGGTCCAGTCTGGGCAAGAGAGTACAAGAGACATGGAAACACTGGAGTGAGTCCAGTGAAGGGCCATGCAGACGATTAAGGGACTTGAACACCAGGCATACAAGGAAAGGCTGAGAGAGCTGGAACTGCTCAGCCTGGAAAAAACAAGACCCACTGGAAATCTTATCAATGTGCATAAATACTTGATGAGGGAGAGTTAAGACAAGCCAGATTCTCCTCTGTACTGACCAGTGATAGAACAAGAGGCAAAGGGCACAAACTGAAATTAAAAAAAAATCCTTTTAAACATAAACTTTTTTTTAACTGTTCAGGTGATCAAACAGTGCTGCAGGTTTCCCAGAGAAGCTGTGGAACCTCCATGCTTTGAGAAGGAGGGTAGGTTTAGATTAGGAATAAATGCTTTACTGTGAGGGTGCTGAGACACTGGCACAGGTTGCCCAGGGATGTTGTGGATGCCCCAGCCCTGGAAGTGTTCAAGGCCAGGCTTGACAGGGCTTGGAGCAACCTGGTCTAGTGGAAGGTGTCCCTGCCCATGGCAGGGGTTTGGAATGAGATGAGCTTTAAGTTTCCTTCCAACCCAAACCATTCTATGATTTTATAATTCAAACCCAACTTGACACCATTCTGGGCCATCTCCTCCAAATGGCCCTTCTCTGACCACATGAGCTCAAGAGGTCATTTCCATTATTCTCCATACTGTGATTTGAATTACTCTCGATATAACTTATTACATGTAGCTGCAAACAGTGTAAAATATCCTGAAAAAAATCCTGCAAAATCAGCCTGTGTGAGATATTAGTGTGCAAAGATCTATTTTTCATCATCACCTGTATCAGTCTGTACAGTCAAAAATACTAAACTGCATGTAAAAATCTACTTTGAAATATATAGAAACTAAATATATAGGGAGCAAGGAATCAGAACAAAACAGAAATATGGTAATATGCCTGTAATTTAAAGTGCATCTTCAGTAGTCTTAATGAAATTAGACCAGAACAAGCTCAAGATGACAAAATTGCTTAAGAAAGCATCATTATAAAGGTAATTTTTTGACTAGTAAGTAATGATGCTCTTGAGGACATGGCAGCTATTTCGTGGAGCAAAAGTTTGTGAATGTAGCCATCTCTCCTTTGCAGGAGCCTTTGACTCCAACTAAGCCAACTGATACCTGTGGGAATTGGGTGGGACCGTAACAACACAGCATAACTTTGCAAGTCAGTCCTAAAGAGTTCAACAAGAGACAAACACCTCTAAAGCTGAAGACATCAAAGATAAAAATTCTATTAGCTCAATTGTATTATCTCAAGTTATAAATGAGCTATTTCCCACTACAAAGACAGAGGACTCTTCATCATTTTCAAGCTCCTCATACAACATTTCATCAGAAAAACAAACGGTACACCCTGGCATGCATCATAGTATGGGTTTTAAGTGAGGAAAAGGACATGACTAAACTAATTTTTGGAATCTCCTGATTTTAAGATGCCTGGTTTTTGAAACTGTGGTAACTCCAGGGAGGAGAGGGGCCATAACTTTCTAAGAAGGAAACAAAAGGAAGCACTGGGATACTGAGGAGAAACAGACAGACAGACAGATCTACTTGACGTGCTCCCCAGAAGCCCTGCAGGCTTCATCAGCTGTGCTTGTAAGGCCTTTGAAGTATAGCTGTTGCACAGCTTGTAAGTCCCTTCCTCTGGAGCTCACAAGCTTGTGGTGTTATAAGCTACTTAAGCTCCTTAGTCTAGATCTAAGCAAACAGCTTGACGCACTTACAAGCTTCACTCCCTCTTATTCTGAAGATGTTAAGCTGCTTAGCTTACTGTCTTCAACTTTCAAATTCCTACAACCAAATCCTATCCAGACACTCTGCATCCACTTTTATTAGCCCGATTCTCCCCTCTGCTGAGGATTCTGAGTGTCTTGTGCCAAGCCACCAGTAGAACAAAATGTTCTTTTATAGTTCAGGTCTTCCAAAGTCATACCCAACACCTGAGTGCCTATTGCTTTGGCAACTACCACTCTGCATTTTCAGTATCCACTGATTAGTGTGTATCAAACATATTCACCTGTTCTCACAAATCTTTTTCTATTAATAAAGTCTATTAAATATTTCAGCTGTATTTTTTTTAAAAAAAGAAAGCTCCACACTGGTGTAACTCTCCGGTCACAAATAGAAGCTTTTACTAGGAACTTTTGATGCAGTAGGAACTGCAGAAGCTTCTGGAGGAAAGGCTGCTTATACAGAAAAGATGGTTTTCATGTAAATCCAGCTGGTACCAAACTACCAGCATTTACAATTAACTATGTTACAAAAGAATCTGTAAAATAAGAAGTACAGTAAGACTGGCACAAATGGACAGGACACATTTTCTAGGGCTGAAATCATTAAAACTTTGTATCTATAAATAAAAGATAGAGCAGACATTAATAAAGCTTAACAAGAAACCACAAAGAAGACACAATTCCATTTTAATCATCGCACAAAAATGAGCAACTGAGCCAAGTGTGGAAGTGCTGCTATATTGACACTAGAAATCTAAAAAATAAGACAGAAAGGCTTAAAATGCCTAGTTTTCACTAAGGATGTTGACAGAAGCAACATACTGGTGAAAGGCAGACAATCATTACATGCTGTAAAATAAAAAAAGCAAATTATATTGCAAAGGTATAGGAAAACCACAGCAGTGAGTGTTACTATCCACTAATGAAAACCTGAACCAGAGCAGAAAAAACAGTCGATTGTACCAACTTGTACCATAATCCATATGGTCTGAACACCACATCAATATCAGGACCATACAACAGAGCACTTGCCCAGGATGATGACAATGACTAAAACACAAAAAGATGACACACAATGCCTGGACAGGCAACACAGCAACAATGGCAAACTGCAGCTATCCCTACGTGAGTTAGGCCAAACTTCACACTCACATATGCTTTATGCTACAACTTCTCAAGAAGCCTAGAAAGAAAAAAAAGCATCAACTCTTGACTTGTTTTACCTTAAGCAGAAAATCCTTGGGTTCAGAAAGTTACTACTGAAGGACCACTCAGTAAATTACCATGAACTACTGAGTTAAGATTGTTCTGACTGCAAAAGAGAAGACTCTAGGGAGACTTTATTGCTACCTTTCAGTATTTGAAGGGGGCTTGTAAGAAAGATGGGGACAAACTTTTTAAGCAAGGCCTCCTGTTGCAATAGGATAATGGGTAATGGTTTAAAATTAAAAGGAAAATTCAGACAAGATTTAAGGAAGAAATGTTTTACAATGAGGGTAGTGAGGCACTGGCACAGGTTGTCCAGAGACGAGGTGGACGCTCCATCCCTGAAATCAGTCAAGGTCAGCTTGGACAGGGCTCTGAGTCACCTGATCTAGTGAAAGATGTCCCTGCTCATTGCAGGGGGGTTGGACTAGATAACATTTGGAGGCCCTTTCCAATAGAAACTATTCTATAATTCTATTAGAATAAATCCATCTATGAAGGGCCAATCAATGAAAATAAATAATCAATCCACAGCAGCAACACATAATTTCAATGAAGGGGAATAACATGAAAAGGAAAAAGCACATTAAAATTAATTTAAAGGTGGCAGTCAAAAGCCTAAAATATACTTAACTAAGGCAATGCAAGGAGAATGTAAGAAGGTGGTCTTAATCTGGGATGTGTTGGAGGGCCTGTCCCAGACTAAGATGTCAACAAGGGATGTTTCAGAACAAATCATAAGTTACCCATGCAAAAGCTGTAAGTGGAGTGCCAAATTATTATGTTACCTATGCAAAATATGCATGCTTTACACAAGTATAAACATGGATTTCCAACAAGTATTCTTTTATGAGATCCTTCACCAAAATTTCTTGTAGGAAGAGGCCTGCCACAGGACAAGAATGGAAGTGGGCTCATGAATGAATGATCCTCTTTTAGAAAGACATGACACAAACAGCAGGAGTACGTGACTGGTTTTCACAGCTGCCAGTGAAAGGTGGTCACAAGTAATCTGGGAAAAGGCAGAGAATCAGAGGACAAATCCAGCCATGAGGAGTCACAGAACTTCCTTGTGACAGAGATGGGATAAGAAACAAAATTTCAGATGCAATTCCATGCTCATTAGTACTAAGCAATGCACTTTGTTGAGTGTGCAAATTTAGGTCTGTTCTTTCAGTCTCTGAAGTACTCTGAGTAAAGGGTGGTAAATTTTAATAATTTCATGAAAATACCAGATCAATACTCAAAAACTGGAAAAGCAAGTACATTATTTTTTTAATAAAAGGAATAAAACCAGAAACAGTATCATGCCAGTTTTCAAATAAGAGGTGAGTCTCTGAATATTCAGTACAGTGCAACTCCCACATCTCAAAAAGATCATAACAGAAAGGGAAACAATAGAGAGAGACACAACAAGGCCGATCAAAGGTTTGGGACAGCTTCCAAACAGACACGAGTAAATCTTGATTACAATTCTTTAGCCAAGAAAAGAAATGCGTAAGGGTATACCAGGGGGAGGCCAGCAGAGGACAGGCAGTCAAAGATGATAAAAACCAGAATGACTATTCTCTATTTCTCATGGTACAAAAACTACCAAGGTGCAAATGAAATTATCAGGTGACATGTTCAACACAAACAAAAAATGGGGAAATCTCACACAATGCGTGGCTCAGCTGAAGTACTCAGTGCTATAGGATACTAAGGGTGCCAAAAACCCACATGCTCTTAAAAAGTGATTACAGAAATCATGGGAAAAAGTCTGTCAACAACTGCAAAGTGAAAAATCCTGAGGCTTAGGGAGTTGCTAAACTGCAAACTGGTGGAAGCTGAGAGGATGTAATGTCTGATCAAGGCTTGCTTCTGTGTTACAGGCCGGCCACTTGCACATTTTCCCTTTCTCTATCACAAAATACATGAAAATAATTTGCACTGAGTGTTTAGAAAACTCACCATCAAACCAACAAATAAAGCACCCTCAAGTCTTGCAAACAGATTTTGATTCTACCAGCCCCAGATTCCTAGGTACAGCCATTTCCCCTCTCACTATGTTTGTTTTTAAAGTTATAAGAAGACAAAAGTCTTACAACCTTAATTATATTTATCGTAATTCTGGAGATTGCAACAATCTTGACCTTTTTTTCCCACATGCTAATGCAACTTCAAATTAATCTTCTCTGTTTAACAAGTTATCAAATGCCATATAGCGTGTAAACTACATCTTGATTGCTGAGAAAATATCTATTTACAGAACATTATTTAGGCAGGCACTTAAGTTTCATTGACTTCAGAAGTACCTAAGCACCTTCTTGCATCAGGTATTTCTAATCCTGACAGCACCAATAGCCAATAGGAGCCCAAAGCCTGTACTTCAAGCCTGAAAATTTAGTCCATAATATCCCACTCAAAAGATGTCTGGTCAAGATGCTGCTTTGCCTTCTTCCACTGTCATGAAGGGCACAACACAATGCAGATAAAAGATTCTCTATTTGTCAGAAGTAATTAAACTTGCCACTGACTTTCTGTAAAACTCAAGAGCCATCTGGGAAAAGAGCAGTATGTTTCCACATCCATCTGAGTGACAAGGTCAGAGCATCCCTCACTTCCTTGGTTGCATCTCCATCACTGACTCTGTTCATCGTGCCGTAAATTAATCCATAAAAATTTGGATAGAGTACCTACTGTAATTAGCTCTAGCTGTCCAAAGGAGGCAAAATGAGATGGGGTGGCAGCTGAGGGATCCAATTGGCTCGTGGCTGAAGAGTGACAGAACTAGTTCAATATACCAACTTTATTCAGAAGGAAGATAACATAAAATTAGCCTTGTCGTGTTACATTTCTGGGACAAGTTTTCAAGACCTTCAGTTACCAAGAACTTACTAATGCTTTATATTTATACTCATCTCTGGGATTTTTTTTTTTGTATATCCAGTTAGGAAGTCTCATCTTTTGGTTTATGAACACTCTCACCTTTTTCTGCTGTGCACCTCAGCCAAGAGCACCTCAACAGGCTGCCATTAGGCCCCCCCTGAAGGCTCCTCTTCTTCAGGCTGAACAAGATCTGCTCCCTCAGCCTCTCTGCTCAGGGCAGGTCCTCCAGCCCCCAAATGTCTTGGTGGCTCTCCACTGCTCTTGGTACAGTTTGTCAGTAAATTGAGGGGTCAAAACCTGGTGCAGTATTCCAAATGTCATCTAATGGGCTGCTGAATAAAGGACAATAATTCTCCTCCCGCAACTGCCTGGCTATGCTTCTGCACACTGTCAGCCTTCCTTGCTGCAAGGATACACCCCTTGGCTCACTTTTAGAAACTTCCCATCTCCTTTTCAGCAGAGCCTCACCCCAATTTTTTATCAATGCAGGGAGTTTATGTGTCCCAGGTGCAAGACTTGACATTTTTCCTTGTTGAATTTGATGAGGCTCCCAACAGACCATTCCTCTGTTTAACATGATTCAGCTTACATGATTTATTCAAGTCACAAGCATGAGCTTCTCATCATCATAGCAGAGGATAAGCCTGGAGATAGAGCTGAATGTGTAAGGCAGGATTAGGTGTACACTGGATGGATAGAGTAGTGTATTGCACAGCTCACCTCTTCAGCCTTTTCTCATTATACCATAAGAGTTCTCTCAATCCATTCACAGTAACTCAACACTGGGGGTCTCACTGCTAATACTTCCCTGTTCTCAGAGATCTGGCCCAAGCCACATGTCCCTGTTCAAGGGATTTCTGCCTGGAATTGCTAAGCACACACTAGGTCACAAATGACATGACTCAGTTTTATTTGCTGACTTCCAGTAGGAGGGGGGAAAGTTAAAGTTAGGAATTTAGGAAACTGCTTCATAGCATGCTTAAACACAAACAGCATCATTATTATCAACAAGTCATTGAGATGATAATGTTTGTATTTAAAACTAGACCAGAAAAAGAAAAGAAATTGGCCAGACTAGAGATAAAGTCCATTTATATAAAAATATGTACATTTTCTTCTAAAGGTGCTTTCTTAAGTCACAGCTGGAATTGAAGGGTAGGAAGATTTCACTGCTGCTGGCTGTACAGAATCTATTCTACAACTAAGGGAGCAGCTGAATTTCCACTGTCAACCCTGCAGAAAGTGTGTTGCCTCTTGGTTTTGTTTACCTTCTAAATTTTTTGTGAACTTTGAAAACATTTCAGGACTGGCTGTCTAAAGTGGTAATGGCAAGTGAAAGAACACAGAACACAAATAAGTGTGAGGGAGGAGGTACCACTACACTGACAAGTCAGGGAAGTGCATGTATTTATATTCATGGAACCCACAGATACTTATGGATATCAACCAGGTGTCTCAAGGTAAAATAATTTCTGCCACTAAGATCAGAATAGCAGGACACCTAATTTAAAAACCAGTTTCAGAAGGTCTAAAGACATCCTTTTCACTAAAACACGCACTCCAAAACAACTTTGCAGGGATTATTTACTAAAATTATTGATGACATTCTTGCACTTGGGCGTTTCCTTTGCACCATTGTCAAGCCTAACATATCAGACAACTACTATGCTTGCAAGCAAGAAGCACTTGAGCATTTCATGCATGAGCAGCACTAGGTCAGGAAGAGGTTAATGTGTGAAATACAAAATAGATTTGGTAAGAAGGCAGAGGAGGAAACAGTACACTTCAGCTAAGAATATGTTATTTCAGCACATGAGGATATTAAAACATCAGCTATTTTCTTTCAAGGCAACAAGGGACATGCACTACTATATGCTCCACATCTTGGCAAACTGAATGAGTGTTACAATTTTCAGAAAACATGGAAGGGAATAAGAGAATCATTTCTCATTACAGTGTAGGATTTGGATTGCTGGTATCCACTAAGGATCTGGAAGTGTTTTTTATCTTTCAGTTACAAAACAACTTTAAACATTGCAGGGATGAAACTGTTATTCCCATCCTGTTCCACAGCTGAGCCATGAATAGAGACCTGAGGTGTCAATTTACCCTCCAGAATCTTTTGTTGCAGTTTAATTTACTTTTCCTCCAATGTAATCCTGGTGTCACTTTACTGTTTAATATTGAAAGTTATTGACAAAGGAAATGCTGATTCATGAAAGTGAGATTTTGCTCTAAGGTATTCATGTGAAAACAAATGAGCCTGTACTGTTACATGGTTCTTCCTCTTGCTCACATTTCATTTCAGCCCTGATAGAATTTCAGATAGGGTGAGGGAATCCTGCACAAATGCTGCAGCAAGTTTTTCCTCAGTTGAGGGCCAATGAACAAATTCAATTTCAAAGAAAAGCCTCATCATTAGTGCAATGAGAGTTCTCCTTGGAGTGTAAAAGGGCACGACGACTTACAGACTGAAGCAAAGCTGTCTCTGAAATTACAGAATTTGTTTATCTAGTTTGTTTCCTATTCATACAGCATGTTCTGCTCCATAGGTACATATTTGCTGTGGCTTGATCCTGATTAAGATTTATATTCTAATCCAGCACTACTTACCCTCACTATTCACAGCACCTGCACTATTCATAACTCAGTGCTTCCATTGATACTGGATTGATTGCCTGAGCTGGGTCAGAACCTGCAAACCCCTCCAGCCACCTGAAACCAGCATATTGCACAGGAGGAAGCAACACAAGCTCCTGTGGTGCAGCATGGTCAGACCTTAAAGGTCAATACCAACCACCTTTCCTCCACACCAGTGCTTCCAGGACCTCTCCATAACTGATTCCTATTTAACAATATGCATTGAAAATAACCACTGTTTGCTCAGCCTGGATGCAGAGATCCTCATTCTTTGTAGATTGCTGCAGTGTCTATTATTCAATTCAGTTTACTTATGAGATGATGCCACTGCAACAGGGTCCTAAGAAGGCCAGAGGATCATTCTGGAAGTCTAGTTTTCCCCTGATGAGAGGGTGGCAAGTCTGGAAGCACCTGAAAACATCTATGTAAGAGCATTTTCACAAATCTTCAAGAAGAGACGCCCAAGTGATGTCAGCCTCAAACCCACAAGACATTTACTGCAAGGTAAAGACCTCTGTCTGCAACCAGGAAACTCCTCATCTACACATCACCAATGCAAGCAGGCACTTGGTAGCTGCCATCACCCTCTGCGACAAACCCAGCATAAAATTCCGGAGGTATTTCAGCTTAGAACAGTCTCATTTTCAGTCCAGGCACAGATTAGAGATGACCGTGGGAATGGAGTAACACGAATAGACTACACTGACAGACCAAAGTGTTTCAGGGTGCCATTCTGGAGCCACACTGAAGGAATTTGTGCAGTGAGGAGCATGGGAGAGAAGCACCATGAAAGGGAAGCATTTTGCCAATTGCATGGTAGCAGTTACTGAGCAGTCAAATGCACGAAACAAAGCAACATGGCAAATACTCTTAGGGTCCTTACCATGATGCAGAAAACAGGGAGAGTTTAATTCATTCCAGTGATAAAACAGTATGGTATCTTTCAGTGCCTTCACAGAATCATTTTCAATGACCCTGGCTGCAGGATGATTCAGAATTACAAGAAACTGAAACAAGAGGAGAAGGACAGGGAGAGAGTACAAGAAAAGGACTGGTTTTCAATACTTAGAGTAGAACAAGCAAAAATTTCCCTGGAAACAGGGAAGAAGGCTGACAGACATGCTCAGTGTTCAATGTCTTGTCCTGACTCTGTCACATGCTCTTCCTGTAGACAAAGACTTTGCAAACAACTCAATTCCAGCAGTGCAATCCCATCTCCCATAGCTTATTAGCACTTTGGATATACTAGCCATGCCCATCACATCAGGCTAAAACAGAAGTTTAACCACCTCACAAGCCTCCATCACATCAACTCCAACAGTTATCCTACCAGGAAAAGGTTAACCATCGACTGAAGCTGAATCAGTTTTACTCACATAGATAATTGTGAAGCTACTAGCACTGCTTACTTGATACATTGGGAGAAAAAACTACCTGTGTACAGTGAAACCAGAGCAACTGCTGCAAACATCAGCTGTTGCCACTGCTCTGACAACATCCCACTTGCATGGATTCCTAAGTCCAACAGTGCTTTCCAGAAAGCTGTAAAACAGTGGTGAGGTCTCATGGTTTTTCCTCTACATCTTGCTGTAAATAATGCAGAGCAGCCAGAGCAGAGGCAGCTCATCCACTTGTGCTGGACACGTGCCTTGACACCACTAGAATAAATTGAATTGAGTAGCACACTGAGCTGAAAGTATTTTTTATTACTGTACTGGCAAGCTAAGAACACTTCTGCACAGGAGCTCAACAGGACAGGCAGGTTCTTCCATGGTGTATAATAATACAAGTCCTCTAGCAGCTCAAACAAGACCTCTGAAAAACACCCACCACTTTATCCAGAGCCACGCAGCACCAGGACAGAGAGAGAGGCACAAGCACAAACCTGCCACAGCTCAGGAATGTTGGTACCACCACACATCCCCAACCTGCCCACCAGGCAAGGTGCATCCTCAGTTAAAATGTCCTCTTTCTACATGGGCCTGTCACAGGACAGCTATGGGAAAGATTGGCATCTAGTTTGCTCCATTTCACCTTTCTGAATGGCTCCCAGGGCAAAAAATACCTTAAAAAATGAAAAAAGGAGGTTTTGCACAGGTGAGTACCTTGGCTGGGCACAAAGCAGACAAGCCCAAAATGGCTCACACATTTTGCTCTTTCCTCTCAGATTTCTACTGATTTCAGTCAGTATTTTATAATGGTATTTTATAAAAAAACATAAACCAAGGGATAAAGAACAACTCAGATCAATCTAGTTCTGATGCGTGAAGACATGCTTCATTTATTTTGGATGTTTTAATCACATAGGGAGATATATCTTGTGAAACGAGCATTTTCCTCGCTAGCTACGAGTATTTAAAGTTAGCAAAACAGAAGCCACTGAATATTTATTCAGGTGAACTCAGGTATGTAATGGAGTTGCATTCAGCAACTCTCCCTTGCTCCTGGGCCTCCTGTGACTACGCTACCTACATTTATCTTTCTCTGATGATCCCAGCCGGGCAGGATTTTAAAACTTTAAACTAGAAAGCCTTGAAGCCTGTGTTATACCCAGGGCTAACAGCCCAGACAAAGAGGCAAGAGCAGCAAGTGCTTTATTGTAATACTGGTATTTTCCAAGCTCTTATCGAACAAAGCATTTAATCTAATGTATTACACTTAATGAAGAGTCAGGAACTTGTACTTCAAACAACAGATCAGATATAATTGGAATTTGCTCCGCACCACTAGCCTACATATATCAATAAAAACAATAACCACATTGGATTTTGGGCTCACTTAATTTGCATTTCTTAATTTAGTGTTTAACTAATTTAACAATAGTAATGATTTAATTCAAATTAAAATCTAGGGAAAATAATTTTAAAAAGCCATTATAGATTTCATTAAGTTCCATCTAAATTAATATTAGCTTTCTTAATATTTTCAGTAAATTATTTTTTTTCCTCTCACGACTGAAACAAACATGAAGTTTCCTCTGTGCAGTCAAGCTTTAGACAAACCTTGTTAGATTTATTGGTATTATTTCAAGCAATTAATTAATATACATTAGAGTTATTTAGAGGAAAAGCACAAAAAATGGCAGGAAAATGGATGAAGCTGTTTTTAAAACACTGCATTCAACTCAGATAATTGTTCTTTGAGCCTTTTATGTGGAGCTATGAGGTATACACCATACATTAAACCACATTTTCCATACACTTGTGGCATTGTTCCTAAGCATCAGATGCACATGAGTTACCCAAGCCACAAGATATTTTCTGCATCTCCATGTGCAGCAGTCAATTCCATGAGTGGCTACTCAGAGAAAATATTCCTTTCAGAAATACGTCAGTTATAATAACAAACAGGTTTCTGTAAATCTCTGGTTTTGCCTCCTATTCTCCACAGAAAGGTTATTTGGATGATGTAGGCATTACTATACACATGCATATATATATGGGGTGTGTGTGTACAACTAGCAACTTTTATATATTAAATTTTCGTGTTTAACCAGAAGAATACAGCTCATCCTACCTCAGCCCTCAACATACTTTTGCTTTTATAGTCTCATGGAATGTCCAGGTGATTTGGGGAAGTTAGACATGCCATCATGCCAGACACTGAGGATGTAGGGAGGAGGCAGATGCAAGAAGTCAAACTGAGGCCACGCTCAACTGGAACTGCTCACTCCAATAGTTTAGTCCCTCAGTTAAAGTCAAGAAAGGTGAAATGGTCAGGCTTCTGAGGGGCTATTGAGCTCATTTTCAAGCATATAAGAAGGACTGGAAAGCAGGGTTATAGTCCTGCACTGTCCTGGTTCTCATGATTATTCATGCAAATGGCAACACCGAGATCAACAGCTACGCCTTTGAAGTGATTACTCTTGTAAGTAACAGCCTAGATAACACCTAAAGTTTGCACTGACCCAAACTGCAGCTCAGAGCAGTTATTGTATTTTACAGAATTTAATACCTCTGAGTAATGGATAAAAAGCAATTTAAAACACAAAAATAAAGTAGGAGTCACTAAGTCTTGACTATTGCAATTTCCTTATAAACACAATTACATCTTTTCAAATAGATATGCCAGAAATTTCTTATTCTAATGTGTTATACTTAGAAGCAATTATTTCAGATGTTCACCTCCATTTCAGTGAGCAGTAGGTCTTTATGTTCACAAAATTAAGTACCCAATACATGCTTGATATCACTTTCTCTGTAGCAAAACTGTTCATTTGCAGGTAAACTTAAGTCATTTAACTAGAAGTGCACTTAATTTGAAGAGATTACTCAAGCAGCTCTTCACTTGTACATTTGTATTATCATTATAATTAGAACTACTTCAAAATAACAAAAAGTTCATTTTTGACCAGAATAAACACAGAAAAAAAAACATCAAGAGCACCTTGAGTGAAGAGAGTGAATGCTTTTGAAAATGTTCTTCAAAATCCCCCCAGCTCTCTCACCAGTGACCACCTTCATTCCAATGCTACTCACAGGGCTGCCGCTACACAGGCTAATATACAACATTATTTTCTGCTGGTTTGTATGTTTTAAGTTGGCCACCAAGAGGACTGAAATATTTCCCTGATTTGTAACAATGCTGAGCACCCTCCAGCTTTCTATAAGTACTTGCTGAGATGCACACATGGAAATGGCTCTGTGCAGATAAAAACTGACATCTATCCTGTTCAGAGAGATACCAGCAACAGAGAGAGAATGAACTGAGTGACCCAGTCCTGGAAGCAGAGAAAGCAGCCTGTGATGTGCTGGAACAAAACACCCAGGAGCCTTCCTTCAGCACATGGATACCTCTAGGATACAAAGCCCTCTACCAACAAAGGCTATGTTTGAAATGTAACTAAAGTGATACCAACCTGCTGAAAACAAGACATAAGAACACCCTGAAGAAAGTTGCTAAATGATGCAGTACATTGACTAGATAGGCAAGCACACAAACTTTGGCTACCAACTTTAGGCTAGCAAAATTGAAGGTATTTACAAGTCAATTCATTTGTTGTCCAAAATAGTTTGTTCTTTGATACTACTTCTATAATAGATATACATTGGTTAGTCCTGTTCCCTTTGGTAGTACTGCTGCTTTGGAAAAAGAAAGAACCCAAAATTACGTGTTTGTGCACACTAAACACTTTCTAGTGGGATTTTTCAGACAGAGCATTCACAGAACCACAGAATGCATAAGGTTGGAAGGAACCACTAGAGGCCATCCAGTCCAGTCCCCCGGTCAAGCATGTTACTCAAGATTGTGTCCAGACAGATTTTGAATATCTCCAGTGAGGGAGACTCTACAGCCTCTCTGGGCAACCTGTTCCAGTGCTCAGTCACCTTCACATTAAACAAACTGAGGTGGAACTTCCTGTACATCACCTTCTGCCTGTTGCAGAAGAGCCTGGCTCCATCCTAAGACACTCTCCATCCCTTTAGATACTTGTACACATTGATGAGGTCCCCTCTCAGGTCGTCTCTTAAGGCTGAACAGGACCAAATCCCTCAACCTTTCCTCATGATAGAGCTGCCCCGGTCCCTCAATCATCTTTGTAACCTCCATAGGACCCACTCCAGGAGCTCCATGTTTTTCCTTGTACTGGGCGGCCCAGAACTGGGCACAACATTCCAGGGCTAAATAGAGGGGCAGGATTACCCCCTCAGCCTGCTGGCAATGCTCTGGCAGCTTACCCAAATTCCTATGTAGCCATTCCTTTCACTTGTTAGTTCAAAAGTGGAAATAGAAAACCCCCCAGATATGTATTTGAGAAAGATGCAGCCAATTTCTACAAGTGGGAGCTAACTGAACTTTCATCCACCAGAACTTCTGAAAACGTATCATAAATATGCATTTCAGAAGACTCCACTTAGACAGGCACAATCAGAGGTGCAACACCGAGAGCTAAGCCACACTTTAGGAACATTTCAGATAAAGATTTATGAGTGTAGTTATCTGCAATAGAGGTATCCTCTAAAGAGCTAATTCACTTTGAGACACTATGAAAAATAAAACCATCAAAAATCCACCCTTTTCTTGTATGTATATACATACTTCTATTTTTAATTTCAAATTGCCAGCTTTCTTGACATTTCTTATTAAGCTTCAGATATTGTCAAAAGGAGTACAAATACTTTAAAACCAACAGAAGTGGTAGAGAAGTGGCCATTTTTAGACTCACTTTCTACTTGAATAGTAATTGATGTACAATGCTCAGCAGGTACTCCTGAGTTTAGTTTTACTTGGTCTGATGCTGTACAATCACTCTAACTGCAGTCAGAAAAAGACAACTTCAGATTCAACCAAACTTTCTTTGTGTTCTTTCATCCATTCTTTAGATATTTCCAGCTAGGAAAGTTACAGCACTGACAAGTTGAAGGTCACTGCAAGACACTGTCAAGTCCAGCCATTTGAACATCAAAGAGAAAAATTATATCACTGTCCAGAAGCTGGGATCGGGAATTTCATGTCATCTACCATGTCATTAAGGGACTTAATTCTGCAGACACCCTAATCTCACTCTTCCACACATTTGATTTCTCTTCTTCGGGTCAGTCCTGACACTGATCCCAAATTCCAGACTACAAGTGCAAAGCTAACACATTTCTGTTCTTACCTCAGAGAGAGAACTTGAGAAGTACACACTGCAGTTGAAGCTTATTTTTCATGAACTCCCATCCTTTGCTACCCTTTACACATGGACTGAACTGACATTGTGAAAGCCTTGGGGCTGAGACCTGTCATTTTACATGCACCATGCACACCTTTGCTGGTGCATAAATTAGACACCATGTACAGGTTAAGTAACATAACAGTTTGAAGAATACCCTTCATGAGTGTTCTTGAAAACCACAGGCCAGAAATAAGAAAAAAAGTTTCCCACATTAATTCTCCATGTCTGAAGAGAATTAAAGTTATACAGGTAGAAAGCAAACTCACCCTTGTCCACAGTTCCAGGAACTTTTATTTCCGTTTTGCTTAAACAAGAAATGTAGGAGATGTTTGGTAATTTTTTTCTTGAGATAATTTGAGTAAGCTCTGAGTAACTTTCCTCTGGAAGCAAAGGTTTAGGTATTTTAAATTGTTTTTAAAATTTAGGCAATAATCTCTTTTAAAGTAAGGCAAAATTGCCTTCTCTAATTTCATGCAACAAACAAAACCAGCTAAAATTTGCTGTATGTGCAGGCAAATAGATTAGGTAGGGAAAGAATGACTTGTCTAGTAGAACCCGTTAACACTGAAATCCTCAAGGGTGGATTGATGCCAGTGAAAGCATTGAGACACAGTGCTCAAAAGTGATGCATAACCTGAGATATGTAAAAGAACCTCAATAACCTTAAACCAGAGAAAAGGAAAGATAGCTGGAGGGAGTAGGGAATTTGAGAGAGCTGATTAGAGTTCACTAACAGGCCTGTCACATTTGAACAACAAAAATGAAAATACAGAAAGACACAGAAAGAAAGAGATAAAGTAACAAATACAAAGCATTTCACTAAGTGTCAGCTAAGGTAAATCTAATATTTTACAAGCGGAATGGTCACGAAAACAAGGCAACATCTACAGTGATACCAACAGCTGTTGTGGGTATAAATGA
Source organism: Pithys albifrons albifrons (assembly GCF_047495875.1). Classification (NCBI taxonomy): domain Eukaryota; kingdom Metazoa; phylum Chordata; class Aves; order Passeriformes; family Thamnophilidae; genus Pithys; species Pithys albifrons. The sequence continues at coordinate 6,905,136 of NC_092464.1, forward strand.
TTAATTCACAGCAATGTGTATATAGCTGTGAGTCAGATGAACTTTCTAGCAATGGCATTTCTTATAGATTCCCATGTGTCCAAGATGGAATGGACCACTCATCTTTTGAACTCACCCTTCTATTACATAACAGATCTCTTTAGACTATAGTACCTGGTTTGGGGCAAAAAAAAATAAATCTTGCTCTTAAAACATCCAGTGCTAAAGAATTCACTGCACCACTGTCAATTGCTGCACTGTTTGATTTCAGTTTCTGTTAAAAATCTGCACCTTTCTTGTCATTTGAGGCTCGCCTGCTTTCAGCTTCCAGTTATTGAACCATAATGTTTCTGTCTGCAAGGCTCAAGAGTCCTATACTATCAAGTCTCCTTTCCCCAAGAAGGTACTTATAGACTGCAGTCATGTCATTCCCTTGCTAATCTAATTGGATTTAAAACTGTAGATCACTCTCAAAAAACAAGCAATAAAAGGAGATTTAGTAGATAGTCCAACTGATCTCTAAGTACCCAGCTTCCAGAGATCCACAAAGCTCTAACAAAACTACCAAACTGACAGCTTGGCTCTCATTCTGAATACTACTTCAATAGTACATCCACTGACACAGTCAAACAATTTCTCCCAACATCAGGGCACAGGAATTGAACCATTTACATACTTGGTCTTTTGCTGACCAAACATTAAAAGCAATTGTTCAAACAATGACAACGTTTTATCACTGTGTCAGAAAAGAAAGACAGATAGTACCCTTTCCAATCTTTTTATTAACTCTTCAGATTTTCTGTCTTCATTGCGTTTCCTGTATATGTATGACAACAATAAAACAAAATAAAAATGAGACAATAGTCACTGCATGAAAAACTCTAGAGCACGTAAGCAGCTTCCTTATAGCACATGAAGTCATTTCCTTCAGAGACATTTTATCTAATCCTTTCAATTATTAGTTAAACTAATACTTTACTCTCCTGAGCCAAGTAATAATAAAAAGGCCTTTTTTGTAAAATACTTGGTTGAGAAATTGGTAATAAGTTAAACAACCTTTTTCTCCAGATCACTGGCTTAAAACCAAGCCTTGCTTGTTTGTGCCTAGAAGGCTCAGCTACGTGATAAACGTCTGATGCTCTGTGGAAAATAAGAGGGGATATAGTCAAGTTCTTGGCAAGGTATTGCCAGTCTCACACTGGCACTCTTATCAGCCAGAAGTTTCATCAGAAAATACAAATATCCTCTGCAGCAGAATGACTGGCTTATCTGGGAGGAAGATCCTGCCACTGATGCATTTCGAAGCATTTCTTGAGCCAACACTCCTCCCTCAAAAATATAGGTTCAAAATCCAATGGCAAGGCATATCTGTGGTCTATTTGTACTGCACACCAAGCAGCACACTGTCTATTTACACACATTCCAATCTGACTGCTACCACTATTCACTATTGTTTCAAACAAAAAACTTCAACCTCCCATCAAGGGCACTGTCCTCTAATTATTTTTAAGCTGTTTCACTTGCTTGCTGAAGCAAAAGGCCCCTAACAAAGCCGTCACCCTCGTGCTGCTGAAACACCATCAGCACTCTTGGCAGTAAACAGCAAGAGACAAGCACGAAGCCAACACAACATTTTAGTATTGATTTCTCTAAGAAATTTAAATCCCGCAGGGCATAAACATCAATTTAATCTGTATGCAACTACAAAATGGCCTCACTCCCAGTGTTCCTCATTTCAGCCAAAACACTGCTACAACTGGAGTAGAAACAAGCTTAACAGTGAAGGCAAAAACAACTGACAGAACAAGTGTCCCCATGTTCCCTATAATTCCTAAGAGTTTTGGAGACTACAATAATAAAAAAGCCATTCAGTCAAAGACAACCACCAAAAGAAAAGCCTGTCTCATAGCCTGACACAAAGGCACCCCTGGAGCATCCTGAGGACCAGTGGCATCCAGCCTTGCCAAACCAGAGAGCCACTTCAACCTCCAGTCTACCCACACTTTGCTGTGAAGTGACAGTCTCATGTCTCACCTTCAAGTTTCTGTGCCTCCACATAACAACATGAAGGATGAAAGAACTGCTCCATATTGTTCTAATTGATATTTTGGAACAGGCTACCCAGGGAAGTGATGGAGTCACCATCCCTGGAAGTATTCAAAAAACAAGCAGGCATGGCACTTTGCAACATCTTTAGTGGGCATGGGGTCATATGTCAGACTTGGTGATCTTGCAGGTCTTTTTCAACCTTAGTGATTCTATGACTCTATTTTCTGAATTCCTCTCACACCATCAGACTGCCTTTCCTGTGGACAAAGAGCCATACATTACTGCTACCTTCAGCCTGCTCAAAATACCATTGGAAGAAAAACACCACCTGAAGAAAAAAAAAGAAATTTGCCAGCTTGGCATTTGCCCTCATGTAATCTTAGACTGAATTCTTCAGAAATACAAGTCCTTCCTCTAATCACTGACATTCCCTATTTTTTTCCAAGCACTGCAGGATTGCCGTTTTGTTTAATAATTCACCTCATTGAAAAAAATTGGCTCATTCTTACACCAGTGCAAAGCCAAGGCATGTCTGTGTCACCTCAGCAAGTACTTAAGCCCCAAGTACAGGCAGTAGAATTCAGGGCACCAACATTACTTGCAAGTGATGGATTTATGCATGTAAGAAACTATAAATTACACAATGATCACAGACGCAGGGTTTTATGGGCAAAGCCTGCACTTGTAAAACGTGGCACCTTCTATCCATCTGCCCCTGCTGACAACAGCTACGTGGCAGAATCAGATTCCTAAAGGAATAAATGTGACAGGACACTGGGCAACAGGAATACTATGAATCCACTAACAAGCACAACAACAAGAAGGCAGAAAGCCCTGTCCAAAGTTAACAGCTTCAGCATAGACCCTACCCCAGATAATCAGCCTTCCTGCAAGGTAGGATTTCTTAATTTCTGCTGCAGTCCTCCCAAAATTTATTTAACACAACTTCAGCACATACCTGACCCAGTATATGTTGACTTAGGGCTAAGATTACCATTGACATGAAGGTTTCTACACTGTAGACCAGCACAACAACAGAACCCCTACCTGTGTGCTGTTTTCCTTCAGCGTACATAACATACAGCATGGCAATATTTACTTTGGGGTAGATTTTGCTCCCAAAAATAAACAGTTTTGTGGATCTTCACCAGGACAGCTTCAATAGGTCCAAGCAAGGACCATGGCAACGCTCTCTAGTCAGTCAGTTTTAGGATGCACTTTAGGATTGCTTGGTCAGGAATAGAAGTAACTCTGAAGGGATCATCAAGATTACTGAAGTATATACTGGCAGATCAGCCTGTACCACTGGCAGCTTCATGGCTCCTGTGATCACCTGTGTCACTGAGCTGCAGACACCATCATTTCTGTACAAAGTTACCATAGTTTTGACTTCAGAGAGTCCCCAAACTATGCAGCAAGCATGGCTGTATGTCCAGCCTCTGAACTCCAGTTGTGGGTTCAGCTTTCAAAGGGGGATGGCTGCAAGAGTAAAAGGAAGTAACAAAACAGAAGGTGTTTGTGATACCATCAAAATTCAGGAAAATAAAGGCAGAACAGCAAACCCTCACCTTATCTACATGAATCTCTGAATGGGAGGATGTAAACAACAGGGACAGACCAAACTCCACTTGTTTGTTTCTAGAGTCAACACTCAGTCCGCCCCTTAAGCACATAAGCAAAACAGGATACAGGGTGTTACTGAATGATTTCCCCTGAAATCTGATTGAGAAAGATTAGAGCAATTAGAACAGAGCGACACACACTTTTAAAAGCCTTAAATCACAATTAATGTAAGGTTTAACCTTTCTCCTAAGGATCATCTGGTGACTCTGTGCCATTTTCAAAACAAGGCTGACACACACACATCCCAGCCTCAAAGACAAAATTCATGAGACAGAATATCCTGCCCTCTACTGGCACTGGAGTCGCACTGAGACCTAAGCACAGGCCTGCAGGCAGCACAACTAGCACCTGAAGAGCTGTTTTAAAGGGTATTTTAAACTATTATTTGTAATTTACATAAGATCTATAATGTTCCAGACACATCCAACTGGGACCAAAACCTCACACTGAAAGGCTCTTTCAGCATCATTGCACTTCTTCCCACAGCACTGGTGAGACTGAGGATTCAAAATACTGCTCCTAGCAAGATAATACATTCATTAACTGGAAACAAATTCTAAGGGATTATCTAATGTTTGTCATGTTCACAGTGCATAACCAAGAACTCTACATGTTAGATTTTTATTTATTTATTTTTGAAAAAATTCCCCTTCACGTACACTGCTGCTTCTCTGATTACAGGCATCCAAACTGCATTTGGCCCAAGAACAGAGAGGTAGGTCCTTGGCTGCCAAATCATTTTCAGCACCCTGGTGCCAGAGCTGGGGAAATTTTAGCCGGGTTTCTGACTCATATGCACCACACAAACCTCAAGGTACCACAGCAAGGCATTTGCTGTGACTGACCATGTCACGCACATTTCTGCTGCAGATCAATTTAATAGGTGTCATCATGTAACTTTACAGCTCTTATGAGAGGTTATTACTGTATTCTCACAGTGGTGTAAACAAGAGTAACAACAAAAAAAGCACCAAGATTTACACTGCTGAGATTATAATTCTGAATGTAAATCAGCTTGATTCCTGGAAATATCAAAGTAAATTCCCCATGTAGACAAGGCCTAAAAGGAATTGAATAAACACAAGAGTTCTGACTGTATATTTCATCCAAAAATAAATCAGCTTTTAAATCACATTAAAAGGTAAAAAGACCTGCCTGGAAAACAGCAGTTATTAAACAAGAGAAAGTCTGGCAATGCCAGAGTAATTCCCACAATGCTCATCCATACCTGAAACACATTCAGAACACACCCTGTTTTCAGAGCTGTCACACAACAAATGCAGATGTGAGCCTGCCATCACCACACAAATAACAGAGTATGACATTTAAATAATACCACCAAGGAGAAGTGGGAGATGCACACAGCCTACACTATGTACAGCAGTTCTTTTTTAAAGCAACTCATCTGTTAAGTTACCAAATAGCTAAAACACCCCAGGGATGCAACAAAATAAAAGCATACAATATTCCAAAGAATCTACAGGAATACAATACAATCACAACCATCTCCTTTGTACTGTAGGCATCTACAGCATATTTTTAAAAAAATATATTAATGAAGAGTGCTCAAAGCTTATTAAGCCACATCCTAAAACTACTTACATTTTAGGCTTTCCTACTCAGCCTAAATGTAGTTACAGAAAATTTCTCCCCATTTGTCTCTGTGTCAGAGTTGTCTGATATCTTAAATAGTTTTTCTTGCACTCTGGTGCTTGTCTAACCCTTGACATTTACAGAGTGCAAAGGAGTCTTCTTCAGCCATGAGCTTTCTAGGCTATATAAGCCAAGCTTTTGGTGCAGCAGAATCTAAGAATGAAGGATAAACAATCTATTGGAAACTCTGCCTGTCTACATAAATAACCTCCCCAAATAAATACAGTTTCAACTATATAAGAAAATATATAACAGTAAAACCTTTAAAGCATAAATTTATGAGGTGGTGTTGTCAAGCCCTGTGATTTGTTCCAGTATCTCTATATTTTCTCAACTTTCAGCTCTTGGAGTTCTCTCTTAAAAACAATAAAAAAATTCTATCCTTCATGATTATTGATAAAAGCCTGGAGGTAGGAGTCAAGCAATGGCTTGTGAAGGAGGAGGCCAGGATGTAAATAAAAATAATATGATTTTAAAAAATAAAACATTGATTAAAAACCCTGCAGATGAGTTCATTCAGTATTTTTAAGATGCCGCTGGCTGATACGCTGACAGAAAACACCAATAAAACATCTTACAGACTTGGCTGTATTGGTTTTGCAGAATTGTAATGATCTGATCCCACTTCTATAGGTAAAATACTGGATGATTCTGTTGTTCCAATCTGCTAAAAGCCATCCATATCATAAATTCTAGGAAGCAGGATCTACTGCTTTCTAAATCACAAGACAGAGTAAGGGCTTCTGCTTCATTAACAGAACACTGAGGTAATGAGGTAAGTGACTGGCTTATGGCAGATCCAGGAACTGGACATGGATTTCAGATTTTCTGAGTTACAGTTCCGTGTTTTAGGCAGAAGGCTGGTCTTTTTTCACTTAATAAACTATTGAAACCCAAAATCTTATTTAAAGATTGCCAGTGCAGTTCAGAAACAATGAGACAGTAAAAATACTTGAAAAAGAAGTTCTATTAAAGTTAAAACACTGGTTCTTCTAAAGTTAATGTGAAAACTTGCACTCAACACCCCATCAATAACTTTTCCAAGAGACCAATTGAGAATTCATACCAGTTTCTGTACCCATCACGCAGGACAAGAATCACAACACTGACACAACTGCTGGGACTCCCACCTCTGTGTTTGGCCTCTGGTGCCATTAGTTCTGCAGCTGCTCATCATACTTACAGACTTTATATCCCAGCTTTTCAGCATGAATCCTCTTGGCCATGAACTGCCCTTCAATCAGTGCTCGTATTTCCACTTCCTTTGGAAAGCCTGAAACCTGTATCACAGCAAGAAGGCATCAAGTGAACACCTTACCCAGCAACCAACACCAGGCTGGAGTGGTTAAAAACACAAAACAGATTTCAAATTGATTATCCTTGTCCTCACCCTGAAGTCTGCTTCCATCTAAACCCAGTTCTTCACTCATACACACAAGATGAACCTAAAGACTCAACAGAGAACCCAACCTATAACCTTGGTGCTGTTGGCAAATCCATCAAACTTAAAATCAATGCACAACGGGAAGAGGTTCTACAGCAAGTTGTAAACTCTTCTCTGTGCATTTCCCAGCACCAAGGGCTGCTTAAGAATCAGTATCTCAAAAATATGAAATTAAACAAGTAGATAAAATACAGTTGTATTAAGCAATGTCACAAAAGATTAAATCTATTTCTCTCTGCACTAAAGTGAAATCATGTAATCTTTTCATTAATTTAGTTTCTATTTATCTTTTTTCTGTTCTTTCATCAACTAGAATATGAGAAAGACAACAGAAACAGGAAAATATTGAACTACAAACAAAAACAAGGAATATTTCACAAGAAGTTGAGTTTTTCCATGCACTACAGTAAGTGTCCTCATCTGTGCAATAGAGAGAACTCGTTAAGCATCCATTTAATGGCAAACACTTAAGGGACTAGTGCTACACTGCAAAAACAAGATTGTATCAATCTCTGGTCACCTACATGATGTCTAATTGACTGGGAGTCATGATTGATCAGAGACCTCTCTTAAGCTTCAGTACCACCCAGAAAGCCAGACATTTAAGCAACATCCATTCCCCAAATGGAAAGAAAAAGGAAAAAGATACTAAGAACTTTCCATAACTTAATTTCTATTTAATTCCCCTTGGACTTGAGCCTATGTAGCTTTTAGGTTACTCCAAGACATGCACAACAGCAAAATGAGGTCTTTCATTTATATACATATTGAGAGCAAGATGAAAGAGAAAATATTATAGCCTAAAGTTTCAACACATCCTTATCTGTGTGTCTGAAACTTAGAAGACAAGGACTAGGTCATGTACATGTACTAAGCTCTCAATAAGCTTAAAGTTAATCCCATTTCAAAGACAGTGTTGGTTGCAGTAAATCCATGTTTTCCAGAAAAGAAAGTATTTCACCCAAAAAATGCCATATAAGTTCTAGTTCAGACATTGCACTGTAGATACTCTTAAGCCACAGACCAAATACTTCCTTATGAAAATCATCCCAGGGACTTGCATCAATAAATGAGACTGGCAAACAAGTATCCCAGACAGAAGGAAAAAAGAAAATAGGAAAGATTTGTAGCCTTGACAGCACTCCAAGGTTTGAGACACTAACTAGATTATTACTACCTTTTGGTTGTCTCTGTTGAATCTGTGAATCCCAACTGCTTCAGGAGTAATTTCCATCACATCAAAGTAGAAACCTGCACCAAGGAACATTAAAGAGTGTCATGTTTGCACCCAGCCCAAAGTTGGAATCCTGTTTCTGCACACAGGTAAAGTGATAGTGAATGTTTATCACATATCAGGACACTTGAGTTACCATACAGACTGTTTCTTTACTAAATACAGTCCATACACTTGTCAAATTTAACTTCTTAACAATGCTCTGAGGCACATGGTATAATTCTTGGGGGTCTCCTGTGGAAAGCCAGGAGTTGGACTTCAGTGATCCCTGTGGGTCCCTTCCAAATCATGATACTCTATGATTCTTTTAAGTTACAAATTGGGGATCTTAAGCATGTCTGGCCCTAGGCATCCAAACAATGGAATAAACCACAAGCCTACAAAAGAGGACACATCCACCAGAACATACATGCATGCAAGTAACACAGATAATATATAACACACACTAGAAGTAGTTTGGGTAGGTCATATGCAAGGGTGAAAGAAGGAAAAAAACCCACAGAAAAAAATGGCAAGTTAATAAGAAGAGTATAGGAATATTGGAACACCTCATAGTCTGCATTAGATTTCATGAGCTTATTATAGAACATCAGATATTTTAAGTCATGAAGCAGAACTTGTCTCTGAATAGTTTTGATGAGATCTGAAGAAATGAAGTAATGCTTCATAGACAGACAGACAAAAACTGTGAAAAAGATTTCCTCTATGTTGACAGCAACAAGGGTTGGTAAGAAAATATACTCAAGAAAGGAGACTCCCAAAAAATGAGGACAGAAACTGAACAGAATAGCTAAGAAACTAAGACAGTTTCTGAGGTTCAGACCTTGGAACAAAAACTAGGCTGTCCTACAAGACCTCTGACTATGAGGCAAAAAAAAGAAACCACCAAAAATAATACTGTGCTTTAGCATATATAATCTTTTTAGGCAAACATTCTGAAAACTTGTCAGTAAGCAACACTGTGTGTTAGAGATCTGCAGACCCTGTCAAGGGATGTATATCCCAAATTTCATTTCTGACCTCCAAACCTCTGCAGAGGAATCTCCTCACACAATAGGGAGTGCAGGGAACAAGGGACAAAAGGGTGGGTGTCTTACACCTTTGCTTTGCTTTGCCCAGGCACTCAAACTATGGAGATTACTGCATTTTTACATGTAAACCTAGAGGTTATTCTGGCATACAGCTTATTGGGGATGACTTCCACAGAACATCAATTTTATAGAGGATTGAGATAGCCAAATTAATATAATATAACACAAATTTTACAACTTTAAGGCACTGTCTTGGTATCCTTGATATGAGGAACAATATTTTCATCAACTTGCAATTTTTTAATACTGTCTAAAGTGGCTGACTTTGGGGTTTTAGAGTAATTTCTTCCATTTTCTAAAACACCTCCATCGATTTGTCTTCTAGTGAAAAGAGCTTCTTGGACATTTTAAAATCCTACAGAGATTGGATTTGACAGACAACATAACAGAGCTTCTAAAAATGAAAAATCTAATCTCACTGTGTCAAGAGGCTGTACCTTAAATTCACTTTCCTGAGGAGTGAAGTCTTCTACAGCTTAAACATCTACATTTAAAATCTTTACTACCCACAATTTTGACATTAATTTAACTCATATAAATTCACAGCTAGGAGGATGGCAATGATTTCAAATCCTGCTCTGCAATGGTTAAATTTTGATCTTGATTATACATATGCATATTGTAGAGCTATAGACTTGCAAAATGTTGAACTGTAGAAAAGAAAACAACATAAAATTTCCAATGCAGGAATTTATTAGTATTTTTTAAATACTTCCATCATCATAATTGTTTCAATTCATTCATTTACCATAACACGAGATAAAACAAGGATAAAATTACTGTGACATACATTGGGGGAAAATGCAAGAAATCTGGGTATCCCTTGACATTACTGCTTTGTCAACATGCATGAACAAGATTCTAGCGGTATGACTGAGAAAGAAATAATATGGAGCTACTTAATTCACTTAGTTTGAGTCTTCATTAAAAAAATTTTAATTAAAGCCTTATTCAGAAATTACTAGTTGTAAACATTCTGCTGCTAAAATGCTACTAACACCCTTCCAATGGCCAAAAGAACTCCATAAATAGAGTTTTCTTATTTAGTGAATATTGAAGGAAAACACTATCATGACACTTAGGCTGTCAACATACACATTAGGAATTTCCCTTGCTCTAGTTAACTTAATTCTTGGCCTTTATCATGACCCAAGTAAAACATAGGTACAACACCCACTCAAGCCTGTGTCTAAGCAAACCCTCAAACTCCCAGCCCTGCTAAGGCTCATACCCAAGTTTCCATTGTTTCCAGCAACAGTTGATGATAAGGCTTTGGAAAATTCATCCCAGGAGCCTGAAGCACAGTCATTTCTGATCCTCTCTCTCATCAGAGAACCATTCTTAAAACTGAAACACACAAACATATCATATGCATTTTCTAAAACATTTGGCTCCAGATTTTGAAAGCATTTTGTTCATTTACTCAATATAGGTGTTTAGATTACCAGCTGAATAAAGCTAGACAAGTTAAAAGATCCAATCACTTCATTATTGAAAGAGATAGAGAGGGAGAAAATGAGATAAGAGAGAAAGCAAATGTGCTGAGGAACTAAGTGTAGAGATGGTGGTATATGTGTCTCCACTGAGCGAACTTGGATCCAAGTCTGGTAGGGCACATTAAACCCAGCCTAGCTCTGAACACCTGAGGCATCTCCTCAGAGAAGTACTCGCTCAAAAGCTCACTCTGAGATGGCTCTAGAAGGAGGAGAAAGGGCTTCTCTATATTGCATTTATTATTTCAGGACTATGGTACCAGCATGGAACCAGCTTGGGTCCAACAAGACTTACGACGTCTAGATCTGTGCCAGGACCTGGCAAAGGAAAGGCACAACAGCTGCATCTGCAGCCTGTGGTCCAGAGCCACGAAAAAAATGCAGTAAAGTAAGCATCTCTTCAGTGTTTATGGTCTTTGCACCCTTTATATAGTCACTTTTTGTGAGCATCACACTCCTGCAAAATACTGCAGCATTGGACTCATACTCAAGGGAAAGCAGTTTGAATACTCTCCAACACAGAGTTATCAGAGCAACTCAGCAGGAGAGGCACAGAAATACCCAAAATGAGGGCAAGGAAATCATTGAATTTGCTTAGAGCACCAGCTGAAGTTACTTGAGTTTTCTATATAAATACTACGCCTGGTAGCTCAGGCACTCTTCTTCTACTAAGGGTCCTCTATTATCTCTAATATTCTGGAAATAAAGAGGCATTGGTGCAAAAGGGGCAGTGTCAGGCCAGAAATGAGTAGGCAGGAGAACAGAAGCCAATAACTCAGTACTTCCAAGGCCTCCACTAAACCACATGTTAAGCTGCAGTAAGAGAACAGCAATGTAACAGTTACTCAGAAAAATGCCTCAGTTTATACAGCTCTTTTACACAGAAAAAGTAGGGAACATATTAGGTAAGAGAGAAACTCAAATGTAAATTTAAAAAAAAAATCCAAAAAGCCTCCCGGGAAATCACACCATGAAACTCAGTAACCTGCAATCAACATTGCGCTTTTGAACTCAGCTTTGTGAACACTGTTCCCACTGTCATCTACTACTGTACAGATAAGACCCAACACTACAGCTCAAAGGCAGACTTGAGCTTGGTTGAAGTTTTGAGTTTCAAGCATCTACAATCCAGGGGATTTAGACACAAATTCTATCTGCATATTACTTGCAAATATTTGCCTAAACACTATGACCTGGTTTGGAAGCTTTAATCCAGAATACAGTGACTCAGTGAGGGCAAACAGCTTCAGGCCACCTTTCCACCTACCTGGCTGGCAAGGGGCCAAACAACTCCCAGCTTACAACAGTCTAAACCTACCATAAAGATCATTCTCTCAGCTGGATTTCCTGAGATCTCACTATTTGCCTCATGCACAGCCTTATACATCCCTGAACAGCACTGATTAAACTCCTCTCTGGAAGTGGAATCTTCACCTACTCCATTATGTCCCCTCTAGACCACTAGAAGAGCACAGAAGTTATACAGCCTGGTCAAGCCTCACACATTTCACATCCTATTTCAGAAGATTTTTTATTCCTGTGCATTAAATGTATTACCTGAGATTCATAGTGAGCTGGCTCTATATACACGCAAAAATAATTTCAGCTTTTTATTGCCATGAGAATTTATCCTCCACAACTCTGCAGTTTCAGTTACTCAAATTAAACAATAGGAATGCTATAACATTGATGGAAATGTTTCAGCAGTAGATTGCCATATACCGTAGAGAATACTGAATGTTCTATTCATTATCATTTTGCAAAAGAAATAAAAACACTAACACAGAGAAAGAAGTATATGTTATTGATCCCAGTTGTACAAAAAAATAAATTATATTACCATAAAAGTGCCATATATGTTTGAGAATCAACAGGATTGCAGAGGATATGACCTTCTAAGGCAGGAGTTGGCTCTTGGATCCACAGAAACAATGTGTCACTTGTGCCAAGGCTAATCTGGAGGGGAAAAAAAGTAATTGAAGCGTTATCACAATGTGCATGGAAAGCAATACAGAAATTAAATTAAAACCATTTGTTATTACCACTAATTGTTTTTAAATTACACATTAAGTCAATTGGATTCCTGTTGAAGCTAGCTCTGACTGAGGCTGTCATGCCAGTGAAATACATACTAGATGGAGACTTAGGTTTTAATGTCTGGAGCATTGGTTAAAAATAGTCACAAGAGTTTACTTAAAATCTTTCAGGCGCCTTACAGATTGATAGAAATAAAACAAGCATAAATCCAATAAAGAGAAAATCAACATTAGTAGGTATATTTGACTGGTAACCTACAACCATTTCCATTTCATGTATTTCAAGTATTTGAGGATACAGACAGTTTTCAGGAGTATGTTTTGACTTACTGCAATATCTCCTTCTTGAAGTCTCATCCCTGCCAATGATGCTGAAAGCAAAAGGAATACCAGATAAAAAGGCAGTTCCTTGACTCAAACACAGCCTATTGTATTAGATATTGTAATATATTGCATTCACCATCCCGAAGTACAACATAAATGGCAAATCTGCTCATGACAGCCTTGGTCTACGCACCGTAAAAGATGGGCAAGGGAGTGATTTTTAACAACATCAAAATGCTCAAGACAAAAAACTACAGAACTTCACGGTTATCTAATAGTTTATGTATTTATGTTTAAAATAGAGTGGACCCTTGATTAACAACACACTTTAAAAGAGAAACACTCCCACTGCCATCAGACTACTCACATATTTACTGTCTAAGCTGGATTTGAATCTCTAGAAGAAAAAACTGGACTTTTGGAAAGTGCATTTTACCCAACTCCCAGAATATGAATGTAAAATATAGCATGAGGAAGCCTCCACCATGATTCAAACCTGCATATGATACTGTAATACAGGTATTTTATTTTCACAGTCTTGAGAAACAGAAAAATTTGCTCTACACTGAAACAGTCTCCGGAATTCAAAAGAATGACCCTAAATTAACACCTTCCCTTGTACTGAGTTCTATCAGTCTGAAAAAAGTACAGCTTTAACTCTCTGAGAAACCCAACTTTTAGCTTGAAAAGATACAACAGCATCTTTTAATTCATATTTTCTAAGCTAAAATGTTAGCAGTTCACAGTAAGGATAGTTTCTTAGGAGCAAGCAAACAAAAACTGAAGTTATCAAGAGGTAAATTAATTCATCTCTGATTACTTGGTAAAAGAGACTTAATTTGTCATACACAGCTCATCCAAGATATCTCGATCTCAGAAAAATCAGTGAGGGAAGGGTGCTGGAAAGAGGAATTAATGTTGATAAACCCAATATTCTTTCATTGTATGGGGAGCACCTGAGAATCAGTGAGACTGATTTAGAATTTCAGTACATGCAGAACCATATTCTCTGCATCTTACACAGTTAATCATCTCACCTGGATTATCTCCTGTAAATGCTACTACTTTACAGTCAGGGCTAAACCCGTAACGCTGGCTATAATATGGAGCAATGGTTCCCTAAGGAAAGAAAGAAAGAAAGAGGAAAAAGAGCTCAAAAGAATTGAAATATAATCTTGGAATGTATGACATAACATGTTGTAACACAGAACTGAGAAAAAAACCAAGGAGCTACAATAATAATTTTATGCATTTAAAGCAAAAATTAATATTTTAAAAACTTTTAACCCACTTTTCTTGTTGTTGTTGAGAACCACACAGAAATACCATCAGACTAGATGTTGACATAGGCCAGTAAATAGCAGCATTTTAGCTTTGGGTCTTTCTCCAGTTATTCACATCAAGTAACATAAACACCTCTATCTGTTTTGCACATATACATGAATATTAATACAATGAAATTAGAAATTCAATGCAAACATAAGAGGAAACACAATATTAATATACATCACGGCATCAAATGCTGGAATATGACCCCTATTACTTTAGGGGTCAAGAACTGTATTCTTTTAAGCTATATTTGATAGCCATAGAGAAAATCAGGAGAAGGAAACTATCTGTAAAATACACAAGGACATTTATAAGGATTTCTTATATCTCCCTCTCCATTACAGACTAGCACAGAATTCTGAGGGATCAGGTGATGGGTATCTCTGCTGTTATACATGTGCACCAGCTAAAGCAATAGCTCTTTTTGTGCTGGGTAGTAAGACTAAACTCATTTACTCTAGGAGATGTGAGGCTTGATTTGATTTCACCATTATGCTATGTGAACTGAGGAGCTTTAAATATCCCAAATTATTCACAAAGATTACCTCATTAACTCTACAAATGGTTTAAAACAAGGTCTCTGTCAAGAAATGCAAATGTTGGGTTCTGTTTCTGCAGCAATAAATACCTGGGCATAGTTCTGCAGTGACCAGGTGCTTGTGGGCATGGGAGGAAACCTCAAAAATTGTTATCACTGGAGCATAAACCAAAAATTTTCTCATCACAGACCAGGGCATGCAAGAATCCAAGGAGATTAAAGCTATGATGGATGCCAACTAATGGTTTCCAAAAATGTATCTGCTCTGCAATACACATCCATAGCACACCTGGAAATATTAAATCAAGCAGCTTTGCTCTGAGGATAACTGTGTGTGATTGTGTCTCTGTGCATGCACAAAGAACACACACTCCAAGAAATGCTATTAGCACAACTCGCAGCACAAAGCCCCAGTTGTTGCTTACAACTCTTCTGGAAAGGCACATACCAGGACTGAATGGGATGGTATAGGGCATCCCAGTCTCTCCTCCAATCCAGGTGCACAAGCATCAAGGCAGGACTTTGACCACACCTTTTCCCAAATCTGCAGCAAGTTCATACCAGAACCTACAAGACAGGCCAAAAGAGGAAGAGTATAAGATTAAACAAAGACAGTACTGTATCAGAAAATTTAAGATGAATATTTTACATTCAAAGAGAATGGTTTCAGCTCTTCTAAACATAAAGGATACTAATTGTTCAGTCTGTGGAGAGCTTTCACCCGTAAAAGCAGCAGAAAATGCTCCTCTGATGCACAATGCACTAAACAATTCAGATATTCCCAAATAAAGAGTAAAAAAAAAACATTGGTGTCCCCCATCAACTCCTCCTTAAATCCTCCACCTTAGATAAAGACTTCACTACAATTAACGAAAGATGATGCAGCACCTGTCACTTGAAGGCATATTGTATTCACCTGAGACTTAACAATGAAGAATTCCCCCCAGGTGGAGTGGCTTTACACTACTCCTACCTTTGAGTAGAGTATTCTATAAGCACCAAAATCCAGGCTAACTAATCCTTCTCCATATGAATATTTCCCTCATCAGAGATGACAAAAAAAGGCTTAGAAGTCAAAAACATGCGTGAGGCCAAATTTTCAAACATTTAGCCTCTAACTTTGAGGTTAGTTTGGCAAGTCCAGTTTTGAACACCAAAGTCATGATTTTCAGAAACGCTGAACAGGCCAAGTGAAACCTGCAACACCTGCAAGCAGGCAACCTTGCAACCTAAATAACCGACTTGGTCACCTGTTTCCTCACCAGAACTATCACTACATCTGAGGAAGGCCTGTGCAGTTTTGTTTTGGTTTCTTACTGCTTTTTCCTCACTGTTTTATTGCTGGTTTTAAAGTTAATTGGAGTTATTTAGTGGCTGAATCTACATAACATCCCAAGCACTCCACACCCCTTGCTTACATTTCTAAGATGCCTTAAATTGCATATTTTATTAGACTTAAAAATCTGTATGAGCTGCTGGTTAGCGTGGCTCAGGGACATTGTAGTCTTATTCTAGATTAACAGCATTTTCATTTCAAAGACCATTTAGCCCACAATTTATTTATCTCAGAAACATTCTCAGTTGAGCACAGTGGAAAACCTGAAATTTACTTCCATTCAGTACATCTTTAAGATTTTAAAATCATAAAGATGCTGAAGTTGATGCCATATGCAGTGTCTGTAGAACAAAACTATGTTTGTGATGTTGGTAGAGGAAGAAAAGAATGCAGCCCACATCTGAGCCAGCACATCACAGGGCTCCAGCAGGGCTTACGCTCTGCAGAAGGGCACGTGCCTGCAACACTCTCCACACACACACACTGCTGGTTACACAGGCACAAATGAGCCCACCCTGTCAGCTCCCAGAAGCCTTTTTTACACAGGCTTAATAATGAGTTTAATAATGTTTATAAATGAATTGCATATTTGTGCAGTCCAATTCTAAGCACTACCAACAAGGTCTGGACCTCGTGCTCCACACAGTGTTGTAAACAGAAAGTGTTGCTCTCTCCAGCTGAGACACAGGAATAATCCAAGCTTCTCTCAGTTCTGTCAGATCACTCTAACGAGCTAGATTTAAACCCAGCCATCCCCTCTTTCCAGGGGTAAACTGAGTCCTGCCAAGTTAAACTCAGACCAGAGTCACTGTCTGCACTTCTCAGAGGCAGAACAGTGAGCAGCTGCGTGTTCAATGCTCTCAGGCATAAGAAAGCTTTATATGAGGAAATACACAAGTCTGTGACTTTTCCCAGGCCAAGAACCCCTACACTAAATTAAATTAATCAGTAAGGAACAGAATCTTTAATAGGAATTTTACCAGGGAAAGGTTGGTTGTTGTTTTCCATGAATTTTTTTGAAAAAATCGTTCTTACTCCAGAGCCTGCAAGCCTTGAGAAACATTTAACCAGTATCCTCCACTGCAATTTGGCAAGACGTAAGGGCAGCCTCCAATCTTTCCTGCATAAAACTGGAAAACCACTAACCTTTATAACTGAATGTTTATATTATACCAAAAAACCACTTCAGTTTATTGACTGGTAGATGTAGAGGCACAAAGACTTTAATGGGCCTAAGGAAAGAGAGATGAGCTAATTTGCCTCAACCTCAGAACCTCATTTAAAAGATGTGAAACAACTATTTTAAAAGAACTATTAATCTGTTGGCTTTGATTCATCCTATCCAGCTGTGGGCATGAGAATCTCTAGTCAGTGGAAAATAAAAACCTACACTGAATGCTCCTTTGATTATATGAGAAATGATGCACACCAAGTTCCTCACTTTAGTAACTCTGGTCACAATCTACACCACAAGGTTTAACATATAAAATTCATAATAATCTGAGAAGTAAGGGGAGAAAACAAACAAAAATCAAAGGCAGCCCTTCAGCTTGTCAGTCCAAATGGATACTCCACCAGCAGTGAAGGTCAAAAGCCACGGTCATGGTC
Organism: Pithys albifrons albifrons; assembly: GCF_047495875.1. Lineage (NCBI taxonomy): Eukaryota > Metazoa > Chordata > Aves > Passeriformes > Thamnophilidae > Pithys > Pithys albifrons. The sequence continues at coordinate 6,922,873 of NC_092464.1, forward strand.
TAGTAAGGACTGGGGAAAAGATCAGCGGGATTCTGTATTTCAATGCATAATTCTAGTATAAAATGACCAGGAACACAATCAGGACTTGCTAATATTTATTACATATACAAAAGTGCAAGTGCTTGAACACCTGGGGAGAAGGGGGCGAATACAAACACTTTCATTACAATGGCCAAAGGATGCAGACTAACCAGCATTATCAATCAACAAAGTAAAGATCAATATTTGTATGTTTATAAGCAGGTAAGTGCATTGGTATTACAGCCCTCTTGATTGCCTTTTCAGTGAGCTAAAACCATGAGCAGTGTAACTGCTGCCAACTCACAAGCTACACTAGGAGTAAATTCAGCCCACCACTCTCCTTTTGAAAAGGCTTCAGTCCAACACATCCTTTTTTGATAGAACAACAGAAAACAAGTATGCCAAGCTATGATTTGTCTAAGGCTCTTAGAAAAGCATTTCAAAAGATAAAGCTTCTCAAGATCAAGAGCTGAATTACTGTTCTTTAAGGTGTCTTCTAAAACAAACAATGCCCCAAGTGTTCAAGTTGTTTGGGTCCCAAATGTATCTTACTTTTAACATCTGCACAATATAAATGAAAATCATTCTTTATTCCACTAGAATGTAATTTCATTTTTTTTAAAGTCAGTCACCCGAGGTGCTCAACCATTCACATGGAGTGATTTGAACCTTATGAGATTGGGCCTCTAAGAAGAAAAGGAAAAAAATCCTGAAACTGAATAGCACATTTCCCACAATAACCTGCAAATTTAGAGAGATAAGTTATTGTGCAGAGCAAAATGATTTGACAGGGTTTTTTAAAGATGATATGACCTGAAGTTAAACCTACAGAAATGAAGAATAGGTCTATTATCTGAACATTATTTTGAGAGATGCATTTTAAACTACAATACACAGGTGCAACTTAAAAGATCAAGTGAATTGCAAGAAATTCTAAATGACAGGAAAACGAGTTTTTCAGCTGGATCCAAATAACTACTGCATACACTACACTTATATTTTATTACTGGAATTAGAATTCTCTCAAATATAACTGGAAGATCTGATATTGAGTAAGTTGCCCATTAGCTAAAATTGAGGTGTCTTGTCTTTCCCTATGAGCTTTGATGGAACAACAAAGGAGAAAAAATAAGTTGGTCTTAACACATGGGTGTCAACTACATCTCTATAATGCAAAAATTCCTCAGAGAGCCTTGTTATCTAACCTTTCAGCCCTGAAATATATCTTCTTTGAGTTTCAGAGAAGGAATCAAAAATGCTATTTAGAAATAACAGCACAGCTTCCAGGAAAGTGGTTTCCTTTGTAATTGTCATTTAAAATTGCCATTTAAAAGCTGGGTAACTGAGATACCACACAACACAAAAGAGAGACAGTAGCCTTGTCACTTTTTTGTCTTTGTTATGATGAATAGAGAGATATTGAAGTTGTTGGTTTTTTAACTGGGTTTAGTACCTTTTTGCTTCATTTATGCTTTTTTCCTAGTTCATTTTGAAAATATTCTTCTGTTGTAGGCCCATACTGCAGTTAGATTGGGAAAAAATAATCACAATAAACATCATGTTCACATCCTGTGTAACTCTGAGATAAACCAGCAAAAAACAAAGAACAAATATCAGAATTTTTAAGTCCAGTTTAAAAATCCACAACTTTTTGATGCCTTTAAAAGATATTTCAACATTCCTTTTAGCATCACAAAATAATGAAAAAAAAAGCTACAGTGGCATTTAAGAATCTTTTCTGAGGATCCATTTTATGGAAGTGGCAATCCCAATGTGATGGGGATAGATAAGCAGAGCTGACAGCACTGTCAAAAGTAGCAACCAAATGAAAGGAGTAACTTGGCTTAAAATCTACTTGTCGTTAAAGTTTAAAGACTGAAAACAAATAGTAGAGACTTTGTCCCCCTTTTATGTAAGGTGGGGATAGAAAGGAAAATTTCCCTGTTAAATTGTCACTACAAGGAAAGCCCACATACTTACCATCACTGTAATCAATGGGTGCATAAGTTCCCAGGAAAAGGGAAGCTGCAAAGCTACTAACCAAAGAGATTCTCTGCAAGAAAAAGTGAGAGATAGTGAGCCCCATCAGTATTCACTTCAACGAAAGTAAATAATTAAGTAATTCAAAGCAGCAAATGTTGATAGATTAATGTTAGGCACAGAAAGCATAAGAAAATACACCTAGAAGGATTACTCAGTTCTGACTGTCTCAGTAATACTGTAGATATCAATCTAAAAGTAACCCCATGATAAAAGCTGTTAATAGTTTTGCATTCTGAAACATGCAAAACACACCTAGTGTATTAGCATATTATGTGTTATCATGAAGTAATTCACAACTTCGAGGTATCACAGAATCTCATTGCAAGGAAATACACTTTCTAAGAAGAAGAAAAAAACCCAAAACACCTGTCTTCTGACAATAGGGGAAATTCCCAGAAACCATGCTCTGCTTCATCCAGAGCACAGGTCTGTAAGCTTTATAGAAGCTCTGGCAAAGCTCTGGCAGCCCCTTTATTTGACCCCTTGCCTTCATCCCAGCTGGGACCTCAGACCTCCCAGGAGTTACTCCCCGGAGCTGGCAATAAAAGGCTTTGAACTGAACCACTACCTGCAGCTCTGCCTCAGGATATGTTCCAACTGCATTAAATCCAGCTGCAGGGCTTCTAATATGGCCCAAAAATGCCCCAGCCATATGACACAGCTCAATGATCCAACAGGAACTTACCTCCCCTTCACACCTGCTATAGGAACTCTCAAGTTAATCAGCTACCCCCACACCTTCCACACCATCAAGTATTGCCTGTTCCCAACAAGCTGGCACAAAAGCTGGCAAATTTCTTATTCTGTCCTGGGACTAGTTGAGAAAAAATATGATTGTCATCCAATAACTAAACAGAATCAAATCCCTACTGGGTGAGCGAGCCAGCAGTGACAGGTGTTTTATTAATGATCACAACCCCACTGCTTCACAGAGCATTCAAGGGCAGCCCATCGCCAGAGCTCCGAGAGGTTGTTATAATGGCCAGGAAATTTAATGATGCTCTTCATGCATCTCTCCCCAAGAATATATCACATTTTGCTCAGATAACAAAGGCCTACCTTCTGTGGTGCCCCAGTGGGCACTAGCTGCCTGAAATGGAAGGAAAAAGGATGAAGTTAAACTGTGAATCAGCCAGTTTAGCAAGCTGACCTACAGGAGCAAAACATCCACCTTCCATGTGTCATTGAGATTGCCAAGCTGCTAAGTGCTTCTTGAGGGTCCCCAAGAGCAGCTCTGGCAGGGAAATATTTTGTGATTGAACAAAACATCTTGCATAAGCTTTATTGGTAAAAGGGGCCATCAGTGCCACCAGCCCTCAAAGTCTAAAATTGGCCTGACTGCTTCTCAATTCCATGGACCTATTTCCCCCCATTAATACATCTTTCTCTAAATTTAGTCTGAAGTTGATAATCAGACTGTGTTAGTGTTCTGTTTCATCCCATACCTTACTGGTGTAAAGGTTACACAATGAGAATGTGTAAGAAAAAAAGAGCAAAATAAATTCATCATTCTCCCATAAGAGTTAACTTTATATAGAGTTAACTTTGCAACTCACTTTCTTGTGGAAATAATTGTTTCATGCAGGGGTGGTATTTTAAAAAAACACAAAAGAATATGACTAATGCTATCAAGAACTGCAGTAATACAAAACCAGGAGTGTCCTGGCTTCCTGGGTCTGGATGTTTGGCGTATTCTAATCATAGGACTGGAATCTTTCTCTCATTTACATCATTTTTCCATGAGTTTTTACTTGCTTCAAGCCACGGCATTTCAGTCACAGCCAGATGCAGAGATACAAGCTGAAACAGTAACAAAATTGCAAGGTGCTTTCTGAAAATTAAAATCTAGAAGGAAACCAACAACACAAAGCAATTAATTTGTACTAATGGAATCAAAGTAACTCCTCAATGGAAAATGGAAGGCACTTGGCCTTGTTGAACTACATGAGTTTCACACTGGCCCACCTCTCCAGCCTGTCCAGGTCCCTCTGGATGGTAATCCCTTCTCTTCAGCATGTTCACTGCACCACACAGCTTGGTGTCACTGGCAAACTTGCTGAGAGTGCATCGGTCCCACTGCCCATGTTATGACAAAGATGTTAAACAGTGACAGTACCAGCACCAACTCCTGAGGAACAACACTCATCACTGGTCTCCACTTGGACATCTAGTTTTTGATCACAACTCTGAGTGCAGCCATCCAGCTAATTCCTTATGCACCAAGGGGTCCATGCATCAAATCCATGTCTCTCCAGTTTAGAGACAAGGATGTTGTGTCAAGTGTTTTGCGCAAATCCAAACAGGTGACATCAGTTGCTCTTCCCTCATCCACCAACTCTGTAACACTATTGTAGAATCCACCAAATTTGTCAGGCACAATTTGCCTTTAGTTGTCTGTCACCAACCACCTTCTTATTTTCTGTGTTCCTTAGCCTGGTTTTCAGGAGGATCTGGTCCGTGATCTTGACAGGCACAGAGGTGAGACTGACTGGCCTGTAGTTTCCTGGGTCTTCCTTATTGCTGTTTTTTAAAATGAGGGCATTGTTTCCCTTTTTCCAGACAGTGGGAATTTCACCAGACCAACACAGATTCTTAAATGTGATGGATAGTGGCTTAGCCACTTCATCCACCAGTTCCATTAGGATTCATGTATGTATCTCATCAGGTCCCACGGATTTGAGCACTTTAATGTTCCTTAGATGGTCTTGAACCTGATTTCTCCTCTGCTCATTGCTTTTTCATGGTCCCAGTCCCTGCCTTTGCCTTTCAGGTGGTCTGACTGAGCCAGGTCATTGAGTATCTGGCCTTCTTCCTAGCCCAGGTAACCACGTCTCACACCTCCTTTTGGAGAGGGCCAACATTTTTTGAAGTCTTCCTTTTATCACCAACATACCTATAGAAGCTTTTCTTGCTGCCCTTGATGCCCCTGGCAGATTCAATTTTTTTCAGGGCTTTATCTTTCCTAATCTGATCCCTTGCTGCTCAGACAATCTCTCTGTAATCCTTGCAGGTCACCTGCCATTGCTTCCACCCTCAACAGGCTTCCTTTCTGGGTTTGAGTTTTTCCAGAGCTCCTTGCTCACCCCTGCAGGCCTTCTGGTGTTCTTGCCTGACTTACTCCTTGTTGGGATGTATTGCTTTGGAGCTTGGAAAAGGTGATTCTTGTGTATTAACCTGCTTACAAGAGCCTATATCCTCCCATTCCAACACTCCAGTCACAGGAGTCATCCCATCATGTTTCCATGATGCCAATAGGATCACAACCCTGCAGGTGTGTGCACATCTCTAACTCCTCTGTTTATGCCTCATGCTACATGTGTTTGCACAGACACATTTAAGCTGGGCCCCCAGTAACAGGGACTTACTGGCTCATGCTGCTGTTCAGGTGCTCTCTGCTGACCTGCCATCCCTTTCCAGCCTCTGGGTACCTATTTCTGGCACTGGCATCATACTGGTAGGAGTGGGATGTGTTGCCCCAACAACTTCAGTCTAAAGCTCTACTTACCAGCTTGACAAATATAACATTCAAAACAGAACTGATGCCAGATTTTTATCTGCCTAACTACTAATAATTTAGCAAAACAAAAAATAATATTTTTTTCAATTTCAGGTTTCCAATTCAAACACGAGAATCAAAATACTCTTTAGTAAAATGGTCTGTATAAACATCCCCACAAAATTAAATATTTTCAACTGTGTTTTCCAATAAGGGAATTGAAGTTAAGCCAACCTCAGTTTGCTTGTAGACCTCAGGATTCTGGCTGTAAATCTTTGCTATCTGGTTTCCTGTAAAACGCTGAGAAAGAAATGCAAATGCTTAGAAACACAAACCCTAAATGGAGTCAATAATCATTAACTCTGTGTAATGAGTTCAGTACATTGCACTTTGGATATTTAATTTGCCTGATGCATGATGAAAGTCAGTGCACAGCAGGCAATCTGCACTAAACAGGGTATAACACATAGTCTCATTATGAGAACTTTGTTCACCTTTAGAAAAAAAAGCATGTGAAAAAGCATTACTATCCATAATTTACATTTCAGAAATGACAGTTCAATGGAATGAATCACACTTATTCTGTGCACAGGAACCAGCACAATTCAAATGCTGCCATCAAACCCTTGAAAAGGTTTAAGCTACTCGATCTATGTACCTGCCTGTGAGGCAGGTGAATGGGGAGCCAAGCTGGAAGTTCCAAACTCAAAGCAGCAACTTCACAGTATGCTAAAAATAGCTGTTTTCATCCATATATTATATCAAATAATAATAATAATTAAAAAAGACTTGTAACATTGAAACCTTAACATTTAGAAAGGTAAAAATAAACTGTTAGTGGTATGTAAAGTCTGATTTCAACACTGGCCATACACTTTGCATGATGATTCATAAACAGAATCATCAAATTGGGATCTTAAAGCCTTACTCTGTTGAACCAACAGCGTGACTAGCCAGGTGCTGAGATGCCTCCAGGGAATATTAAAAGGCCAATCTTTAAATTTCAGAAGTAACCTAGAGCAGTGATCCACAAACAGGTGGATGCATTTACCCCAAATAAACCTGGATTGCCATCCCAATGGCAATGTGGCTGCAGAGGATGCTCCAGGGGACAACCAGGCAACCAAAGCAAGGCCACCAAACACTATATTTGGGAACCACTGGCCATATGCCACAGTTCAGCCCAACGGCCTCCTGCAGGAAAATTTCCGGTGTTTGTTTCATTCCAGTGTAAAATTTTCACATCTTCCTTTGTGAGAGTACTGCAAAAACCCTCACTCTCCCACAGTTAATGGCTGATGGTTATTCTGCCCTGCAATGGCATAATTGTTCCTATCACAGGACCCTGCTGAGGACTTTCTCCCCACCCACTCCTCACCTCATAGGCACGGGAGCCGGTGATCCTCGCCAGGTGCTGGGCTCCCCCCACGGCTTTCTCCAGCGCACTGCACTGGGGACCTGTGCTGGAATCCATCCAGATGGGGCTGTTACTGACAGAAAAACAGCCCTGTAATGGACAGTAATACCCTTCGTTAGTTAGAGCAGTCATATGTATCAGCTCACAGCTCAGTTCTCTGAGGTGCTCTCTGGTCTCTTCTTGATAATTACAGAAAGCAGATTTTGGGCAGCACTTTGGTCAGTGGTGAAAAGTTCAGCCCAAAATTTGCATCAGAGGGAAGCAACAGGCTTTTCCTGCTGTTACACAGACCCTACAGCACGATGTCTCAGTACACTCCTCTGGTAGCCAAAACCCCAGCCCCTTTTAGAACTTCTCTCCAATCAAATTGCCTTTCCACAGCAATACTAACAGATTTCTCTCTAAGGACTGGCATAACCATTTGGAAATACAACTGAGACTTAGTACATCACCAGAGAGCATTTTAATTCCATTTCCATGAGCCTGGCACAGATGAGATGGTTGTAAAACTACATTTAACACATCAGTTACACAAGAGTCTCCCTTTCAACATACAACTGTCCTTTCTGATCATGAAGTAAGGAAGGTAAGGGTCTTCCAGAGGAGAGTTGTTCCTCTCTATTTTGATTTTTAAATAAAAGTTTGTCAAGTCTATGTTCAAAATTTACTAATCAAACATTCACAAAATGTTGAAGTTCAACAAGGTACTTGTTAGGAGGTTGCATTCACAGAGCATTACACACTTCCATCCTTTCAGAATAAGAGTAAACTGGAATATTTATTATATTTATACATATATATATATAACATCTAATGAAATCACAAGCACTGTAAGTAAACTCTGGTACAATAGTCTTTTTCACAACAATTTTTGGTCAATACAAATATATATATTTACACATTGTTTATGAAAATATTACATTTCCTAAAAGAACAAACAGGCTGTTACTCTGAAACAGAAAGATTCTGGGACACCCACTGGCACCTGTAAGAGTTTAAAGCAGAATATACTGTCATATGGAAGAAAATGAAATGTCAAAAGCCCTGGAGCTGAAGGAATAATAACTACATTTCATTTATGCTTCAGGGGTATGAAACTCAGCCAAACAAGAGGAAATATTTGCAAGGAGAAAAGCAATGTGTAAGCATGGAAGGACGGTGTAGCTCCTCCTTCAGAGATTTTGTGCACATTACCTTCAGTGACTGATGTAAAGGCAATTGGGATGACGCATTCTTTAACATTTGGATGCTTCCTTTTTTCCAGTACACACTCCCATGTTGCTGCAGGAAATACAAAAACCGAAGTTGGAGATACCCTCCCAAGCTGCAAAGTTCATATCCTGATTTCAATTTTAAACTCTAAGGGATGAGAGAACTCTCTCAAACCTAGGACCAAGAAATGTATCTTTTCAAATCAAGTGCCTCATTGAAAGACTCTAACATTGAGCAAACCATGTAGTAAACCAGAAAATTATTTTGAACTACTGAAAACTCTAGTGGAAACTATTACTATACTGCTACTGGCCTTAGATACTTCTTTGAGGGCTCTTTGAGCTGTAGCCAAGACTCCACAGTCAAGACTTAGCTCTGTGCTGTTTCAGCACAACCCTCTGATTCATCAGTGACAGGCCTGCCCACCTTGTTGGAGGGTGGGTGAAATAAAGGGAATATAGGCAATGTGGAAATACACTTCCTTTTTTCACTTGAGTGAGCTGGGGTTACCTGTCAGTCCCTAAGTTCTGTTCCTCTGCAGAATTCACAACAGAGCCTTGACACCAGCTATGATTCTCAGACTTTCAACTGCAATCAATGAAACATGGAGATCAAAGCAAGAGTTTTGATTAATTAGTCCCAGATAAATCAAGATGAATAACGTAAACCCCACATGTCAGAATTAGCTATCATTTTGGTGCTGTCCTCACTCTGCATATCATCTGTGAAATGCTGTTTCACCACAGTACCAGGAGACTGGCTAACTGAATAAATGTCAGGGTGGGTTTTATAAATCTCAAGAAAAGGCATTATGCACTACAGGCTAAATCACAGCAGCATCTTTGTCATTTCTGCATCAAAGACTCACACCATTTGGGTTTTGTTGTTCCTAGGCAGATCTCTATCCTAGCCAACAAAAAACTGCTCAACAAGATGTCACTATCCTTTTAGCAAACTGTTCCTCACTGTTTTTTCTACCTCATTTTCCACAAGCACCTGGATCTGCTGAAATTTGAAATGAACTCTTGTCATTTCAGAATCTGCATGTACAAAGAATGAAAACAACAGGAAACAAGTAATTATGCACTGCACTAATCTAAACAACTGCACTGTAAATCTCATCCTCCGCTCCTGCTACCTTCTAACGATTGCTTTGTATGCTTGAAGTGTCAAGTTCCCCTGAGGAATGTGTCTAAGAACACTTATGTAGAACTTTTGATCTTATTTTATGCTGCTATGGTCTTCTGCAGTACAATTATTTGAATTAAATTTATCACTATCCTTTATACTCTACTGAAGAAATACAGTAAGACTGATTTTTTTCTTTACAAACTAACCTGGCCAGCACCTGACAGAGCTCTGACTTGAGAGAATTTAAAGCCCGAAGACTTCATCTTTTCCAAGATCATATCCAGAGCCTAAAACAAAAAACAGAATCAAGAATGACTGTAACGAGCTATCAAATTATGCATACTCACAATCTGAAATTAAACAGTAAATTGATGTCATCACTGAGAAGAGTTCATTGGCAGAAAATGAAAAATTAGCTAATGACTATGGACGTCTCAAGAAGCTGCATAAATTAATTTACTAAGTAAGAGACCATAAAAGTCGAGTCACACAGGGGAAAAAATAAGATCTTTAAAGAAGTTGAATCACAAAGATCCATTCTTTGAAACCTAAATAAGAGGCAAGAGTTAAAGAATTCCAATTCATTAAAAAGCACTTCTAAGAGTGCCAGACACAAAGCTGGACCTTTTGTTCTTACTTTTGGAAAACTGTGAAATCTTGACAGTGTGCATCCTGCACTCCATCCTACAACACATTAGGTAACCTCAATACCGCTGCCTCCAGTGTCAGTTAACTCACAGATTCTTTAATATAAGGATAATTCAAGGGAATTTTGTTCTTGCCTGAAGAACTTTATTTGTCTGACATTTAAACTCAAAAATTAATCTATCTTTACATGGTTTCACTTAGATAAACGTTTCTCAGACTGTCCTGACAAACAAACCACAGCAACAGTTCCAAAGAAACATCATATACCTGTATCATCATATTATTAATTTAATAATTACAATGTTCCTCTTCATTATGGCTCAAAAGACCAACCGCAAACAAATTTACCAAACCTTTGTCAACTATTGTGGATCACAGTAGTTGTGTGGGTTGGGTGGCTGGGGGTTCTGCGACCTTTCAAATATTTTAACTATTCAAATCCCTTTAGCAAGACAAATTTGCACAGTTCCATGTGTGAGAGCAAGTGTTGCAGAATCTGCACAAAAGCAAGGCAGGCCTTGTTTTAAAACAGAAAAGAAAGCTGTACTTCAAAATAAACATCAGTCAACATGACTGGGAATCACTGAATAAATTGCAGTTTCACCACTTACCAGTTGCAACATCAATTAGTTGGCAAAGCTTATTCTAAAAAAAATAGTTTCGGTAACCTGGATGCTACAAAACCACAGATTTAAGCAAGGCAAACTGACAGCTGCCCTTTTTGAGTAAGAGGAAAAAAGAATAGTCCATTTTTCCAATGAAGGAAAGTCAATGAGGCATTTCTCACACACGGAATGCTGTAAAACAGTAAAGAGTGAAGAAACAAACAAAAAACCCCATCAAAATGTTAGCAACTTCCACTATTTGTTGATAGCATTTTTATTTACATAACAAAGACACAGAATAAGATTTAAAAGAAACAGAATATAAGGGAAAAAACTATGTGATTTGAGTGATGAGTTTCACTATTGCTCAGAATAAATTTCCATTTCTGTGACAGCAAGGAAGAAGTTGAACTACATAAAGCTTTCTCATACCTGGACCCACATGAGCACAGGAGAAGTGACTGTCAGTCTGTCACTGTGAATATAGACTCCACCTTGAGTCCTACAGAAAAACAGGATTTTCTCTTGGTAAATTCTGTATTTTTTCCCTGACAAGCAAAGTTCCAGAAGTTTATTAATGACCAAAGAGAATTTGCAATGGGTTTTTTGGTATGTTTGGAGCAAGGACTGGTATTTGAAATATGAAAAAGTAAAAGCCAGCTCCAAGGAGGGGACATGTTTGACTTGATTGCAAAGCAAAAAATTTTCAAAGAAAGGCCCTGATCCTGAAGTGAGATCTGAGAAAGACTCCAATGCTGATAATACTCATTGCCTCTGTGTAATTCATGGTTATTTCTGCCACCATTTGTGAATTGAACTTCAAAGACAAAGTTCAATTTTTGCTGTTAAACCATCAAATAATAAATGTACTTCATTCAAACTTGTGACTGGACAATGACATTTGTCAATTCTAGTCTATTGCTGAAATAAACAAATATTGTCAACCTACATCTTACTGTGAGATTTGGAACAAATGAATTTGTCTGCAAATGCCTTTTAGACATTCTCCTCAGGTAATTTACTTGTCTTTGCCCTGACACAAAGGTGGTGATTACTTTCATGTCCCAAAAAGAAACAGTCATGTCCATAAGTCTAAAGTGCCAATACCTAATACCTATACCTAATAATTTGGAGTATATTTTCTCAATTTATTTCCCTTTGGGAGCTCCTGTCATGTTTATATACAAGGAAAGCAAGAGCAAATCCTACCCTTGCCAAGTATGAAACATGAACAGAGCATGACCTTTTTCCATGCTTCCATACATACCAATGAAACCAAGCAATCCCTTCACCCCAATCTCCAAAGTTTTAAATTACATTATCCAAGTAAAATATAAAAAGCCTTACTTAAATTCCGGAAGGTCCTTATCAAAATGAACATTATCCTCATAAATGACTCTCAGCTGTTCATCAATAGCAATGACTTTCAACTACAAGATATAAAACAGGAAGTTAACAAAATCTAGAAATAATTAAATATCACTAATAACTCATTTATAATAATTCAATTCCTACAGACAAAATGGAAAAAAGATCACCCCAGCTTGCTAAAATTTTGAGCACAATTTTGCATTAAACAAGTTATAATATGAATGTCCAGCACACCACCTATTCAGCAATATATATTTTTATTTGTATCCCTCTCCCCATTTTCTTTCTCTTCTAATGCACACGATCAAGCAGCAGGCACATGCTAAGACATAGGAAACAAATTATCAAGTTTGTATCTTGCATCACAGTAACCAGGTTTGCCATTTCTCCAAAGAATACTGTATATTAGATTAAAGATGCAAACTGCCAGTTTCTTCCCCTCCTGTTTTTTTTTTTCCTTATCTTACCAAGGAACTTTACAGATCCTTGAGGATCTTTCCTGCTCCCAAGGGGGTGAGGAAATCAAACTCTCCTGGCCTGGCAAAGCTCAGAGGGCATTACACAAGTATATTCTGAGCTTCTGCAACTTACAGAAAGCAGCATTCCAAACAAGTTAACTCCATAAAGCTGAGCCCCCTCTTAGCTCAAATTAAAAGAGTACCACTTTTCCTCTTCTATATTCACTTAAGTTCACCTAGTTCAGGAGGAAAATAGTCAAGTAGAAAAGTGAGAGGGCAGCTCACATTCTGGGCCTATTTCAACGAGGGAGAGAGTGCAAAGTGCTGCTAAAGGAACAGAAAAAAAAAGCCTTTAAAAACTAAGTCACCTCAAGGAGTTTTATTCAAATAACAAGGCCATCCCCATTTTGGCGATACTAATGTATGGCCATTATGTCTGCACTGGCACAGTGCACTAGCTCAAAAAATGGCTCTTACCCACTGAGCCTAATTGGCTCTCTGCTTGCAGCACATCTCCTTAAAAACACTTGATCAACCTAACCTGGATGTGCCTTTTCAAGTTCCCAAACTTCAGCACAACCATAATGGTGATTTATGCTCAAACACCTGCTTTTAATATATTCAGGCTTCTGCACAACTTGGGCAGAGTTTCTGTTCACAGTGTGGCAATACCCAACTGTGCCAACAAATCAGAATTGCAAGCAGCAACCTGAGCATCCAGGTTCACAATCCTGCTAGTCTTGATTACCATGAGGATACTGGAAAGCTGGACTTGGGTGCAAATCAAAACTCCTATAGGAGCAGGCAGAGGGGTGTCCATGCAGTCTGCATGTAGAGAAGTGTCCCAATATTCCTTTTCAGGATGTTTAACACATCCCTAGCGGGATGGGGAAGCAGGACACACTGGGACACGCAGCCCACAGCTTCAAACACAATATAGAGCAAAGTGAAAGAGACAAAGGGTGTGTGCATGCAGGTGAAGAGAACATGAGAACAACCAGGTACATGCAGTGCCCGTGGCCCATAAACATCTCAAAACACATGAGGTGCTGGGAATTATTATGGCCATAAACTAAAACACAAGAAGTTTCACCTCAGCATGAGGAAGAACTTCTTTAAATTGGAGGTGGCAGAACACTGGAACAGCTGCCCAGGGAGGTCATGGATTGTCCCTCTCTGGAGACATTCCAAACCCACCTGTATGTGTTCTTGTGTCACCTTCTCCAGCTGACCCTGCCTCAGCAGGGAGTTGGACTGGATGATCTCTACAGGTCTCTTCCACAGAATCACAGAATCCATCAGGTTGGAAGGGACCAGCTGCTCATCTGGTCCAACCTCTCCACTAAGGCACGGTCGTCCTACCAGACAGGGCACAGGATTGCGTCTAGACTGCTCTTGAGTATCTCTGATAAGAGAGACTCCACAAGCTCTCTGGGGAATCCAGCCCTAAGGATTGTGTGATTCTGTGAATTATTCAGCATCAGCTGTGGCAAGATGCAGTTTGTGCGACTCCTGGGCACGGAGCATCGCACCGCTCCCTGCATCCCGTGTGAGCCCTCGGTATGGGAACACCGCTCCGCTCCCTGCATCCCGCGTGAGCCCTCGGTATGGGAACACCGCTCAGCTCCCTGCATCCCGTGTAAACCCTCGGTATGGGAACACCGATCCGCTCTCTGCAGCCGCGGTCGGGCCCGGGGAGCGTGAGCAGCTCTGCAAAGCAAACTCGCCGCTGGGAGGAGGAAAAGGGGAACGGAAGGCTCTGGGATGGGACGGAAGCCATGCGAGGAGGAAGAAGCGGAGAGGAGGAAGGCCTGTCCTCCCCGCTCCGCGCTGGGGACAGCACAGCGGCCGCGATGGCGGCGGGGCCGCCCGCAGCGCATCCCCGGCATCCCCCGCATCGCCGGCATCCCCCCGGGTCCGCCGCCCGCACCCGCCGCGTTCGGACCCTCCCGGCCAGCACAGCCCCGCACCGGGCAGGGTCCAGAGCAGCCGGGGCGGCCCCAGCCCCATCGCCCTGCCTGCAGCCGCCCCCGAGGGAGGAAGGGAGAGTAGGGGCGGGGGAGGCGGCGCGGTACCTGCTGCGTGCTGAAATCCCAGCCCAGGTAGCAGGGAGAGGCCATGGCCACAGCCCGGCCGGACCTCACCCTCACCCGGGGCAGGGACCGGGAAGAGGATGGCTCTGCTGGCCCGGCCTCCCCGGGCAGGAGCTGCCCGCCCGGCCCCGGGGAGCGGCAGCACCGCGGTTAATGAGTGCTCAGAGCGCTGCCAGCGGGACGGACCTGCTCCCAACCTCGCACGGAGAGGCCGCGGACAGCTCGGGCGGGGGGTGATGCGATGGTGGGGTTGAGGTGATAGTGAAGTGCTGCGATGTAGGAGTGATGAGATGGTGGGGGTGCTGAGATGGTGGGGTTGACGCGATAGTGGGGTGATGTGATGGGAGGTGATGCGATGCTGGCGTGTTACGATGGTGGAATTGTTCCGAACGCAAGCTCATTCCCTGATGTGCAACGCCAATTCACACACCGAGGCGAGGTATTTCTCTATTTTACTCTAGTTTGTGCAAAGACGGAACGAGGCACTAATCCACAAAAGGCTGGCTCACCGATCATCAAAACTTTACACTATTTATGCATTTTAACAAACCAAGGCATCAGCTCTCACTGGTTACAATTTATATAACTTTTCAATTAATTATTACTCCTTGTTTTTCCAGTTATATCTCTCATTTCTCATGCTAATTAGTGCACAGGCACCATTCTTCCCTCCATTTGAGTCTGAGGTCCATTTTGAGTAGGTGGTCAATGAGTCAGTGATCACGATCTCCCACTGCCAGAATCACCTATCCCCCAGTTACTGCTCAGTCCTGCTGATTGCACTCTTGGTGGCTCTTGTTTGTCTTGGGATTGTCTTCCCTTTTCCTTAAAACAACATATTAGCCAAACAAACAAAATAACTGCCCAGCTACAGCTACTGACTAACAACTAAAAAAAAAATTGCAAAGTTTGACTCAAACCCTCACTCAAATCTTGAGGGGCTCAGATCTTGAGGGGCTCAGTATCAGGATGATGCAATGATGGGATGGTGGGTTGCCCTGTGCCAGGGCTGTGCACGGGGCTGCTGAGCACCAACAACCAGTGCCCATAATGCAGATCCCCATCAGCAATGCCTGTGCCAGTGAGACAACACTGGAGCTGCTGTGTAGAGACCACCCAGGAACCAGAACTGAAACAAAATGAGCAACCTCAAACCACAGTCCAAAGGAGTTAATGAAATTTTAATATGCCATTACTATGTACCAGCCCTGTTGTGGTATCACACTGTGGTCAGCACAAACACACCCAATATTGCATTAAAAAACACAGAATTGTTGCTTGGGCTGGTTTTGTTCTCATTTGCCTTTTTTCAGCTGGGAGGGCTGAGGAGGTTTTAGGGTTTTTCGTTACCTGCTGTAGCATGTGACAAGCAAAGTGAATTCCTTAATCAAAAGAAAGCTCAAGTAAAATACACTTTCATTCTGCAATCAAGGTGGTATCCCAGCAGAGCTTTAATGAAGTCAAATGGGGTTTGCATGCCCAGGATCTTAAAGGGTTTTAACAGTACAAACACTTAATTTGAAATGCCCTTTAAACTATATTACTTTTTTTTATAAACTGAACATTTTAAAATTCCCAGTGATTTCTCAAAGCCCTAATTCCCACAGGTCTATACTTTTAAGATTTCTAGTTATTATTATAAAGAAAAACCTTTAAAACATTAATGGCCACCAGGTAGTGGTGGAATTTCCCTTCCCCTAAGGAGCTCATGCTGGATGAACCTGTCCTGAACAAAGGTCTCACTTAACCAGAGGCTGTGAAGGAAATAATGTTTTTGAAATGTTACCAAGAACGGTTTCCTGAGTGTAACTTATACTAGAAAACAAAGGATCAAATATCAAGTAAAGGCTGGGGTTTTATTCATGCAGAATGTGACTGGTAAGCCAGGGAGGAGAGGCTTGCTCAGCCCTGTCACTGGTGGCGTATTGCCTCTAAACAAGTAACAGATTCAGAGGCTGAGGCTTGAAATGCTGCTATTTTCAGCTTGACATGCTGCAAAAATGAAGAGAAACTGAAGTCAGTTCTCAAGAAAGCTGTAAGAATGATAAATTACTTCAGAAAAAGAGACATTAGTGGATTTAATTTTTTTAAAGGAGGTAATGGCTAGTAGAAAGGAAAAAAGAGCTTATAAATAAGTCTCATGAGGCTGTAAAAATCAGTTATATTCTCCAGCATTCAGATCAGAAAAATAGTCCCCATTAACAAGAAATCATTTGATTTAAACAGCACAGAAAAATTGGGGCTGGAATAATTGCTCTCATGTTATCAGATCCCCTAAATTATTAAAAAGGGGGCAAGATAATTCAGTAGGAGAACCCACCAAAGGACAAAGTAGGAGTGTTATTGCTGCTATTTTCACTTTTCATGTTTTTGATAAGAAAAGAGGGACGTTTGGAGAATTAATGTCTTACCCAGTTCACTCTGTTGCTGATCCTTCCATCAAGGCAGCATTCTCCTAAATTTATTTGTTTGTGTATGGAAAATGTGCATGCTGCTGTTCTTTCTGCATTCAAGTTTCTTGAAGGCCAAAAAGGTTCAGCTCTGCATTTATCAGTGAAGTTGCATTCGTGTACTAGTGATGTTTTAGCACCGACAAATCCAGAATTTCCAGAGGGGACAGACAAAATGCCATTTATAATTGAAATGTCACCACTGCAGATTAACAGCTTGAGGCAAAGCACAGATTAATCACTCAAGACACAGAGCAGACTAAAGGGAAAAGCGAGTTTATTCCCCTTTTCCTATTAACTAGTTTCTGACCTGATGGAGAAGCAATACTTCCATGCTTTCCTAGGCCCTTGGCTGTTTAGGTAAGTTATAACTAGTATGCCAATTAATGCTTTTTTTTTCTTCCCCCACTGTCAAGTTAACTGCTACTGCACATTTATTTCACCTCATTGCAAAACATAGATTAACTATTCCACATTCCTACATACTGATTTTTTTTCACTTTTTGTTCTTGTTTCCAGTATCTAAACCTGCCTCTGATCTCAGCTGCACCCTGGTATGAACTTGGGTTTAACTTCAGCTTTGCACAGGGGAACTCCTTCAGAAACAGTGACAGCCTAACTCCCAGGCTTCATTATCATCACATCATCTGAGACATGCCAACAAGCTAGAGAGCAGACAGTCCAGACCTTTGGTGTAAATTAGGCTAACTGTATTGACAGCAGTCCTGCTATTCTGATTTATGCTGGATACATAATTTAATGGGATGTGGAAGTACTCACACCTTCACAGAAAGTAACTGAAGTCCATGGGCAACTACAAAGCTATCAATATTTCTGCTTCCAGCAGTACATTTTGGGCACCTAACTAGTTATTTTAAGTAGCAGGAAAGCCAAGTATTTCTAAGCCCCAAGCAGGCATTCTACATTTGTGCTTTAGCACAGGTTGGCACAAGCAGAAGCAATGGGACAGGTGAGAGTTGCTGCACATACAGACATCAGTCATGCACATGCGATAAGGCACAGCAGCCCATCTTAGACCAAGCATTGTTAGGTCTGCTGGCACAATTATCCTTCTTCCTAATAAGAAATCTTGTGGCTCTTTAATTAGCCCCAGAAACATCAAGCACAGTAAGCTGGGTCAGATATATGCCAGCCTTTTTGCCAAGTAACCTTTGAATCACATGTACTGCTGCTAATGAGGTGGGATATGTTTACAGTGTTAAACTCCAGGTAACAACAAAAACACATTAACACATCACCTTAAAAATAAAAAAAAAAAAAAAAAACAACAACAAACCTCAGTCTGAGCACTAGACCTGCCTTCTGGAACAATATCTGAACAATGGCAATGCTCTAAAGGTCATTCCCTCTCTACTTAGCATTGCAAGTGCTCTTATCACAAAATCTCCAGCAATGTTTAACCAAGTACTGAGAATACAAAATACCGCAGTACCATAAATTAAAAGATGAAGTTTCTGATCTTTTTATTGAGATGGCATTATACCCAATATGTTTTTCTTTACCTAAAGCTGTACTTAGCTGCTGAAGGTACTTTTGCATAGGGTCTTGTGGTAACCATTATGTTTGTCTGTACCTCCAAATGCTGTGGAGAGTCTTGTTATTCCCTCGGCAAGAACAAGTTTCAAAGCAGTGGGTCAAAGTGGCTGTTAACCACTGTAATTTCACTGCCTGTGCTGTGAGGGCCTGAACATGAGGAAGAACTTCTTTACTGTGTGGTTGACCGAGCACTGAACAGGTTGCCCAGAGAGGTTGTGGACTCTCCCTCACTGGAGATATTCCAGAACCATCTGGACACAATCCTGTGCCATGTGCTCTGGGATAACCCTGCTTGAGCAGGGAGGATGGACCAGGTGACACACTGTAGTCCCTTCCAACCTCACCCATTTCATGATTCAATGGAAGCACATACAAAGATCCAGCAAAAGCCCTGGGAACGAGTTTCACAAGAGAAAGCCCAGAGCACAGTTGTTACTTGGAGACTGAAAATGTAGATTATTTAATTATAGTAATTACTCCACAAACTTATTGGTTGATTTAATTTTTTGACATCTGCATATTCAAAATCCCAGGTGTGATACTGCATTAGCAAATTAAGGCCCTTTGCAGAGACCTCATGAGGAATTGGTGCAGGATTCCATATAAAAGCAAATACCAGCACACGGAACAATGGGCACAAGAAAAGAATTTAAATGAAGGCTCAACTACACAATCTCAATTATACCATGAGTTTCATAGGTATTGGTCAATTTGCAGCTTTTATTTAATCATGTACATAAAATCTTCCAATTTCACTTCTATTGAATTCAGCAGAACATGTGTTGACTTCAGTGGGTACTGAATCAGGCACTGTGGAATTGTATCTGGTTTTACATACTTTAGTTTTACAGATGTAATTTCCTTGACTCAATTAGGCTACCAGTGATTATGAAGTGCAGTACAAATTCCTCATGAGATTTCTGCATGGAAGCAAAGTGAAGGATGTTTCTGAATAACAAATTATTTTTAGGATACTTTCCTCCTCTGCACAGATTTCAAGTCCATTTTCATTCTCACAATAGTAATAGTACTTAACCATCCTCTTTGGAGGACTATCTTAACTACAGCCATTTACAAGGCTTATTAACATTAACTTATACACCCAGCAGATTTCCTTGAAGATGAATACTGAAGTGGTTTGTGTCCTAATGCTCAAAAGCAAATATCTCAGAAGCAAGATGTTGTCATCCAGATAAAACTTTTCATTAACAACAGATTAACCAGTTCTGTCATGCTGTACTTGATTCTTATCAAACTCCACTTACAGATAAGTACATTTTATTGATTAAAAGCAATCAAAGATAAACTCATTCCTACTCAAACAATGCCTGAACTGGGAACTAATAAGGGAAAAACATTGCACTTTTTAGCAGCACCTTGCAAGGATCAAAAATCTTTTTACAATCAAGAATTAATCAAAATCCTGTTGTTTTCAGGTGAAAAAATCAAGGCACAAAAGTTATATGGCTTATCCAATTTGGTATACACCTTCTCACAGAGTTCCTGTATACATGTCATGTCTGTTGGGAGAATGAATAACCAGAGGTTGATGTCACCTCCCAGAGCTGTAGCCTTCATAACTCTATGGATAAGAAATAGTTGAAGATAGTTGGTATAGGAAAGATATGTAGACAGCAGTGTCAGAAACATGAAGTTCATTTATCAGTAACTGGAATTTAATGCATCTTTTGGGTCAAGGAAACTTCAATGTGTTTCCAAACTCCTCTGAAAAGATTTACTGAAGGCCATTCAGTTCCTTCTCACTGTCTTCCCATGGATAGTTTTATAACATCAAAATGGAGCAAATCTTATTTGTCACACTAATTTAAGAAATCTAAGAACTAAGAAGGAAGCCAGGGGAACTGTAAGGGAAGATGTTAGAGTTCTATTGTTTAAAATCTCTAACTGGTAAATCCCTTCAGTTTCTTCATAGATTTACCTCTGCACTTCCAAAGGAGAATCTCAGTTCTTGGTGGGCAAGAATAAGCAACTCTTGGCTCTAAATTTTGGAGGCTGATTATTTGCACAGGGATAAGAGATTCTGGTCCTAAAAACAACATGATGAGCAGCCTTGTAATAAAGCAAATTTCAGCATTTTACTTTACTTTTCACAGCAACTAGCACTCCAAAGGAAAATTATTTAATCCTCAGCACTAACAGACAGATAGAAGAACAAAGGTTTTTAAGTGCTGCTATGCCAAGCACAAAAAAATGAATAAAGAACATCTGCTGCTTTTAACTCCTCACAACCAGCACAACTGAATTTGAGCTACAGGAGTCCAGTGACTTCCTTGTGACTACATTTACTGCCTCCAAAAAGAAAAAATCACCAAAAACCGTGGTTCTGCAAAGGGAACTAGGTAGCATCAAGCTCCCAACACCTGCAGAGCCAGGTAGGTGAGTACAAAATGACAGAATCATAGAATATCAGTTTGGAAGGGACCTCAAGGATCAGTCAGTCTAACCCTTCTTGGCAAAAGCACATAAAGCACAGGATGCTTGCTCGGTATGATAACTTGGTGTGCTTGATTTAAGCCTTTAGAGACATCTAGGCAGAGTGCAGGATCAGAGATATTTGATATAAGCCTACCTACACACTACTTAATTATATGTACATAAAGACACAAGGCAAAAAGGGAAAACAGAATCCTTATGAAGGAAATGTGAAGGTGGACTACATGTGCCCCAAGCTCACCAAACCTTCAGAGGGACCTGAAGGACAGCTGGGCCACCCTTCTTCCTTTTGACACAGTTGAACTCTATGTCTGAAAGCACTAGAAAAATCAGATCAGGGAAAGATCTCAAGATCATCCTGAAAGCTTCCATTGTGGATTCCTTCATCCCATTAGAATGGACACACAGAGAGCACCAGAAAATAACCTTGCACCATCAGAAAGTCCTGTGCTCTACTCACAACACTCCGTAACTGAGGTGTGCTCTAAGGTTGTGCTTTCAAACAATAGAAATACACGTGCTCTTATCAAAAATCTCATTAAAAAGTAAACAGTCACTATTGATTCTACTAGTACTGTCTGGAACCCAAATAATAGCAGACACCTTGTTTCTACCTTTCTTTTTGTTACTACATTTTCTAAGAATAAAACAGTCACTTTCTAAACTTCAAGACCACATTTAAATAAAAATTTAAAAAGCACTATGGAAAGCTAGAGAAAGGGGATCATTTTCCTTCCCCGTACCAGTTAAAATCTACAGATATTTGTATTCCATCTTTTTAACCTCCATGGACAGTGTTGGACATGACTATAATTCAGCACACGAATAACACAATAATCTACCTCTGATCTCAGGTGTGCAGTAAAACCCAGTGTTATAGGAAGCACATTCAGTCAGTTAACCATTATGAGCATTTTTAATTATCTTTAAATCAACAATTATTCCTATAAGGTCCCCCAAACAATTTTTAATAAAAAACTAATTTACAACTCACAAATTAATTAGTATGAGATAAAATTGGTTGCATCTTTTTAAATGAGATTTTGCAACAAAGGTCAAGGGCAGTAAACATCTACTTCAAGTTCTGAAAGCCACTGCTTTTGGACTATTAAATATTCTCAAATTTATTTTGCCCCAAGGAAATGAAGAATTGGTTCCATTGTGATGGAAGAACAGGCTTAAGGGAAATAGGGCACTCCAGACTTCAGTGGATATTCAAACAAAACCCACTCAGATGGTGTTTGGATCAGGAGTTTGTTCAATTAAAGAAAGACAAGTTTTGACACAAACCTAATCATGGCAATAACTTTTCGGAACCTGTAGTATTGTTAGGAGATACGTGTGCCAGTGCTAGGAAATGGCTTGGCTGCTTATATTCCTTAGGAACCTACAACCCAAATGGAAGTCCCTGGTAATGTTTCAGGCTCAGGCAAACACACAGTCACATCACTCCAATAGTGCCACCTGCTGCATACTGTAAAAGTGTACAGGGGTCTGAAGATCCAAGTAACTCGATTTAAAGACTGAGTGACTGGTTTAAAGAGAAATCATCATTTGGCATGCATTTATGACAAAACAAATTTATTTTTATTTATTTGTGATGCCTAAACAGGCTAGGGGTACAAAGGAAGTTGTTCCACTATGGTAGAAAAACATAACCTATGGGTAATCCAGTTTCAAGTTTATGTCAGTGGCATAACAAGGATTAGCTACATCAGCTCACTACACACCAAACCCACGACTGACCTCGTGCACTTTGTGATATCATGTACATTAGACCTGCAATTCATTTTATTAATTATATTGTGATTGCAAATGATTCACAAAACACACACATGTATGTATGTGGGTGTGTAGGGCACTCATGCCTTGATAGCAAAGTGTACATGCACAAACACATGTACTTACTGACCCATATAGACACCTATAGAGACTAAATCAATTGCAATCCTGTGTTCAGTTTTGGGTCCCTCACTACAAGAAAGACATTGGGGTGCTGGAATGTGTCCAGAGAAGGGGAAGTTGCTGGAGAAGGTCTGCCGCACAAGTCTGATGAGGAGTTGCTGAGGGAGCTGGGGGTGTTTAGCCCAGAGGAAAGGAGGCTCAGGGTACACCTTCTTGCTCTCTACAACTCCCCAAAAGGAGGCTATGGTGAGTTGGAGGTTGGTTTCTTCTCCCAGGTAACAAGTGGCATGATAAGAGGAAATGGTCTCGAGTTGCACATGGGGAGGTTTAGATTGAATATTAGGAAAAAAAAAATTCACTGAAAGGGTTGTAAAGCATTGGAACAGACTTCCTAGGGAAGTGATCACAGAAAGTGTCCAAAAAATATGTGGATATTGCCCTAGAGGATATGATTTAATGGTGAACACGATGGCGCTAGGTTGATGGATGGACTTGATGATCTTAAAGTCCTTTGCCAACCTTAACGATTCTATGAAGTTGCTCTGTTCACAAGCTTTTCCTGAGAAGGAAACAAACTGCCATGTATACGGGTTTGGCTCAGCAAAATAAAAGCTAATCCTGTTCCCAATTCCAGCTCTGCTGTACCACCTGGACTCATTCCCTTCATTTCACTGGGCGTCTGGTTCCTTTACCCCATTTCTGCTTTTGTTGCCTACCCATGCAACTGCTTGGGAAGGGACTGCCTTGTATAAACCATTTATGTAGTTAAGTGTGATGGCTTTTCCATGACCCCAAGGGAATGGTACAGTACAAATAATTAATAATAATTTCTGATCAAATATAAACTTATTATACATTAAATGCTCTTCTAATGAAAAGTGAAGTGCACATCTGTGAAGACAGAGCCTAGATTTCAGGTTCAAGGATGCTATCCTGGTAATTCCTTCTGCCATATGCAGTCAGGTTGCACAAGTCACTTTCACAGAAGGTCACAGAGTCAAAAAGTGTGACTGGAATTTTAAAAAGGTTGGGTAACTTTTATGTCCATTAATAATGTTTGTATTGAATGCCAGCTCAAACTGTAATGAGGTTAATGAAATCTCCTGTCCCAACATATAAACTGACTGCCTGAAGGTCTAAAGGCAGTCTCCATGTGACAACAACTCAGAACACTGGACAAACAAGGCAATTGAGATACTGCTTGCTATAGAGCACCAGGTGTTTCTTTCAACTGAAGGCAGAATATCAAAGTAGATTTACCAAAGCCATGATACATCAGAAAAACTCTAACATGACATGTGCTTTTTCTAGGGTAGAGAGAAGGCAACTTGAAGAGTATCTACAATGTCTGACAGAGTACTGTGTTTACTGTTCTGTCACTGGCTAAGGCAGGAAAAGACTGCAGCTGAGGTAGGGAACATGATTTGTAAGACACAAGCATATTGGGAAGGCAAGAGTAATTATTAAAAAGTCAGTTACTGCAGACTTAGACATGTGAGCCTGCTGAGTCTTACCAGAACTCTATGCACTGCATAACCAGAGTCTGGTCACCCCATGATTCAGTCAGTCATTTATGATGCAACCCAAGGAACTAGTAAGGACAAGTGAATTATCTGCGCTCAGTCAACTGGGAAGCTCAAGCATGTTGAACTGTTCCAGCAAAGAGAACGGCTGCAGCATTTCAAGCTCCTGCCAAAAGCCTCCTCTGAAATCACCCACTTCAGCAGTTTGGACACATCAGCATATTTCTTCTACAAAATGCATGCCAGCCTGCAACAAATCGACCTTTTACCCTTTCCCTAATAAGAAAGGGCCCAAAATTTCTGCAGCAGCAAGGAAGCTTGGATTATATGTCTCACCATGAAGACATTGAGTAATACCTAAAACTTAGTCAAAAACTTGACTAAAATTTAAAGTAGCAAAGTAGTCTTTCTAGTTACACAGATCAACCTGTTGAGGGTTTATTTTTTTTATTAGCCAAGGAAGAGCTTTATTTCTTTTATTAGCCAAGGAAGAGCCTTAATACATAACCTTTCATATATTTATAATTGTTAAAAATAATAAATAAAACCTCTGCTCATTTCTGTTGTTGTTGTAATGGGTCTTAGTACATGCCATCTTTTTCCTATATATAAATTTTATACTACCATATTGTTGGATCCCATCTATCCCTAGTATTTCATTAAAAAACAGGAGTCTGAATTAATTACTCAGCTTCCTGATACCATCTAACAATGCATCTTCCTTACCAGCGGTGTAACACACTTTTCTGCTGTTACAACAGTGTGTGCAGAAAGGGGACATAACCATTGGAACTGCAGAGACATAACTGTAGGAGTACAACTGGGTTTTTATAGAGGGTTTAACATCTTGCTTGGAGAAGAGAAGGTTGCATGGAGACCTCAAAGCAACCTTCCAGTATCTGCAGGGGGCCTACAGGGAAGCCAGAGAGGGACTCTTCATCAGGAACTGCAGTGATAGGACAAAGAGTAATGGGTACAAATTGAAAGACAGGAAGTCTAGGCTGGATGTTAGGAAGAAATTCTTTACTGTGAGGGTGATGAGACATTGGAACAGGCTGTCCAGGGAGGCTGTGGATGCCCCAACCCTGGCAGTGTTCAAGGCCAGGTTGGACAAAGGCATTAATCAACCTGGTCTAGTGGGAGGTGTCCCTGCTCATGGTAGGAGGGGTCGAGAGTCGATATTCCTTCCAACCCTTAACATTCTGTGATTTTATGATCTTCTCTTGTGCCACAGCTGCACCACAGACCTGTAGAGGTTTTCATAGGTGAGGGGCTATTGCCAGTCTCACACCTGTGGATTATGTCCTTCTAGACACAAACTCTTCTTAGCCAGAAAGATAAACCATCCCCTCAAAAGATATCTTGGAAATATAGTGATGGATAAATAAATAACCAATGGATAAATAAAAGCCTATAGTCAAAGCAATAGGAGTGTTATCCATTTCTAAGAGAAATTACCATTTTCTTTGCACACAAGGCAACCTCAAACCATTAATCTTTCCTACAATTCCACTGAATTATGCTGTGCTTGATGGAGGATGCTGCACCTGGAGATGTTTGCACAGACCCATCCACAAAAGAATCCAGAAAAAAATGCCATGGAATGCAATGCTATTTTGCTTCCTCTGGCCACACATCACACTGTCCATTGTGATGAGCTCTGCCTGGCTCCCAAGTCCCCTCACCTGTGGTGTTCCATTGGAACCCGCCGCTGCTGTGATGCCGCAGCCCCTGCCTCAACGGCTCTCACCTTCCTTCCAGGAGCTCAGGGATCAGCTGTGTGAGTGCTGGAGGTTCCCCCTGAGGCTGCTGTCCCGGGCGTGTCAGAGCTGTGCCAGGTGGCTTTCCTCGTTTTCTTTAGAAAAAATTAATGTGTCCTGCTTTATTAGTGAACTGCTCTGACAAACTGCAGTTCCTTGCATCAATATTTTGGGTTTTGAGCCTTATTTCTCTGCTTGTTTTATGTCACATATAAGGCAAATTGTTTAGAGTATGACATTTTAATTACAAAAACTCAGTCTTGCATTCAAAGTGACTCTTGGGACATACTCCTGATTATTTACTCAACTTAGTTTTAAGAAAGTACCTTTAAAGTCACTGCATAAAACTGAGCAGACGACAACTGTGTTAAAACTACAGTTTAACTGCATTGTTTTTTCACATGCTACTCTCTTGGGCCCTTGATGGACCTATTTCAGGGACAAAAACTTGCACTACATAGTCCAGACATAGTTTTATACTTTATCTGATATAATCAAAAGCCATGTATTTTTTTAAATTTTTGCCCCATTTTTGATAGTACTGTTAAATGTATGGTAAGTTTTAAAATGTGGGTTGCCATGCATTTGAAGGATTTGCTCAGCTCTCGGTAACAAAAATAGGATTTCTGCAATTTATTTCATTTTAGAAAACAGCAGAAATCTCGAATGAGTCAGAGTAGAGCATTCCTGTCTGAAGTCTCCTATTTCCAAGTGCCATTGGCTCATACTCTTCTGACTCTGCACCAAGGACTGAATACTATTAACATATTCTTTAAAGGGGAGCAATAAGCACAAAAGTCTTAAGGCATAATAGATCCTCCCACCTCATTGCCCCAAGAATTGTCAGCAAGAATGAAACTGGGTGAAAGTTAAGGAAGGGAGAGTGGAAGGGGAAAGACACAAAACACATGGAAATAAACATGGAAAAATATTTCCCAGGATCTACTGTCCTGGGGATGCCTTCACAACAGCATCCTTTTAAGAATTAACTTGCTACATAAACCAGTATTACCCAGCCCTTTCTGCACTTGACTGTGTTCAACGAGGTTTTGTATTTCACTGTTTTTCTTGGCAAAGTCTCACATGCTCACAACCTTAGGTAAACATTAAATCCATCTATCCAGTCCTGACCATGAATTCTGCATGCAGGATCTCCAGACACACTGCATGAAAACAAGCTCATTGACATCAACAGCTTCAGCCTAGACCAGGCAACTTCTGACTCAAGTCACTGTGCTTGGAAGACAGTTACTTGTTCACTTAGGAAGATTTCAGATGCTTCACACTTGATTTGCTTTCTTGCCAACACAATGAAGGAAGTGTCCTGCTTCTGCACGACTTTTTCTTCCGTGTTGGAACAGATGGTGAAGGTTTACAAATACGTGAGTGGTATTTTTTCAGTGACTCATACCTCAGAGCCACAGGTTTCAGACCGTGGTGAGCAGCTCGGCAAGATGGATGTGAGCATACTTGAGGAGCAGTATGACCATATCAAACAGAAGCAAAAACTGCAACCACACATTATTGTATATAAAACAGGTATGCTTATATTGATAGAGGGAAAATGCATATATAGTGTAAAGACTATTTCTTTAAATCTTTAGTAACTCCTGGCTTTGTTCTTCTGATATTCAGCTTCAAGAGAGGTAAAAGTGAATTACTTTTCTGTCATTCTAGGGTTTTGTTCATTTCACTGAAAGATTTATATCAATTGTTTATATCGGTTACCTTGATGTCAGTGAAACACTAACATGTATTTGAAACAGATGAACATGTTTGAGGTAAGGTTTTACAGGTTTTATGTCAATAAAGTAAAATTCTGAACATAAATGGTAATTCTTACAGGAGCCATGTATGTCATGTCTGTGGTAAGTGTATTTGTGCAATGTATTCTGTAATGATTCTGCTCTCTTGAATGCTTCCATCAGAACCAGCAATTCTGGATTGCCTATCAATTTTTCCTTTCTCTATCTGTGTTAAAAAAGACTACAGGAAGCAACAGTAAATACCAAGTGATAAACACAAGTTGGGTTTTTGCTAAAAAAAAGCTATATTAACAATTAGTGGGTAACTAAGACACAAGGTTTGAACAAGAGGTCCTATTTTGAAAGTATTTTCAGTGAATATTGCTTGGAAAATGCATAAAGAGAAAAACAAGTAACAACATGTATCACTCATGTCAGACTGATTTGACCTAAGAAAGTTTCAAGTATTTGAACATTTTTAAACTACTGCTTGCAATACTACACTGATACATGTTCATTAACCTTCCAAGTTAAAGTGATATTGAGAATGCTAAGCCAATTAACGAACTTGTCTTCTGAATTTAATTGCAACATGAAAAACATGCTTCATTCACCTCTCACATTAGTATTTATCTTAACAAGGGTAAAACTTAGATTATTTCATTCTTTAAGTTTTCTTCTGTTTTCCAGCAGTTTTAGAATTTGGTTGTGTCAGACTTTATGATCAAAACTAATGAAAAAACACCTAATTATGAACTATTCAACAGATTCAGTACTTAAATATTCCTTCATGCAAATGTTTTGAAATCCTTATTTTAAAAGAACTAAAATCTCTGTGAGGAAGAAAAAATACATATACAAGCTTACTTTATCAGGTATGAAAAGGCAGTTAACTTGAAGACAAAACAGCCCATCTAATCAGCTATAGCAAAAATATAAGTTAGTTAAAGAAATGAAGCAGAAGCCTTTATTCAGATTAATTCAAATGAAGCTTTAGATATAATGAATCTAATCAGAGCAGGTTTTTTGCAAGCCCATTTGAAGATTAAAAGATGTAAGAAAGTAGGACAGTTTCTGTGACGTTTAAAATTTATTAGTGCTGAAAATCCACATACAAATATTTTTTATAAATACAGACACACCCCAAAACATTCACAAAACCACATAACCTACTGCACTGAACTTCTGTCTTTAAACAACCTGTGTGGAAAGAATTTATGTCACCATTAGAAGCTGTTGAAGTTTGGGGGGGTTTTGTTATGCTGAGTTCTCAAGGTCCTAGAATTTGACCCTACACATTCCCATGGTTTGGAAGCTGGCAAAATCTATTACATGGCTCAGCACTTTGAACCTGTTAAATGCATCAGTTTTCAAGAATATGTCAAGCAGAGGTGCATATTGCCATGTCAGGAGAGCCTAATGCCCTACACTACACTGAAATTCCAGCTAGTACCAAAATGCAGTCTGTGTATCAGTGTCTTGTACTGACAGCAAACTATTTCCCTACCTAGAGGGTAAGATTATGTCTGGGCTGGGAAACAGACAACAAACAACAGCACCATCACAACCCCACACAAACCTCAAAGGCCAGACACAAAAACCCTCATGGAACAAGAGCACCTTCAGTCCCTTGTGGTCTTAAGAATCCCTGCCAAAGGTCTTTCTTTTAACAAGTCAAATCCTGTATCATTCCTGCCTAACAAACCAGCTGTCTTTCCATGATACCACAGGGATTTTGAGCAGGACAGGTTTATTGGACCACAGTTCAAATAGTAGCTCCAAGTTTCCTTGAGGACTTTTAGCTTTGAATCTCACTCTCTGTTTGCCAGAAATCATGGACCTTTAAACAAAACTTAAGACCCTTTAACTTCTCTAGGTCTTTAATGGATGGGTTAGTAACTAAAAAGTCACCTGGAAACAACTTTGTTGTTTTTCCCCCAGTACATGCAGCCACGTTCATGCTTCTGGCCATTCCTGATTACTTGAGAACAAAGGGCCTGATAAGATTTGAAAGTCACCAGTTAGGAGATAATACAGCAGTGCATTCATTATTTATTGGCTAAGAAGCTGAAAAACAGTATTTACTTTAGGAATTAAATGGGAGCATTCAGCACATGCAGTCACAACAGAATAAACACTGGAGCACTGACTGCAGAAATCTCTTCGAAGTATTTCCCAAGCTAACTTGAAATAAGTTTAATTTTTGCCACTCTGGAACCTTAAAAGTATCTATCAATGATGACAGTACATGAAAAAGGCCAGGTGGTAAACAACTCTGCAACAAAGCTATAACACCCAACTTATATGGGGAAAAAAAGGGGAAAAAAAACAACCAGAAAGACAGGTTGGTCTAATTGCAGCTTTCTTTAAAAGTTTCAAGAGTGCTGAATGTGAGTTAATTCAACACACAGTGGTTCAGGACTCTCACATTTCTATCCAAGGGCAGTGCTCAAGTTTGTGTGCTGCACCTGTAGCCAAACAAGGAATCAAATCAAACTTGAACTCAAAACCAGTACAGACTATTAAAATTGGACTGGATTCACTACTTTGAACTCTCTGGCCAGCTCAAGCCAGATCATAACTCTTCTGATGGCCAGCTCATGAGGTTCTAGCTAATACCTGATATTGCCTATTAATGCCAGTTTAGCCAAGAACACAGTTAACACCCACAAGAACGTGCAAAGCTGCTTCACCTCAGTCTGTCTGTTCTCTTCTCTCTTGCTTTTTCTCTCACATATGGAGAACAATCCCCAGTTTTCATAGCTTGGCACTCTGCTGTTCTGCAGAACACACAGGGCTCTGTTTTGCAAGACCTTTGTGTAGCCACCCAAGGTCAGCATTATTTCTTGGATATAGTCCAGTCATAACTTTGATTCTCACTGTTTCATGATAGAGAACTGTGTGTTCTTATCTCTCTTATCTCACCCTGAGAAACTCTGTTAACATACTTCACTGTACAGACAGATGCACAAACCCACCTGTATCTCAAAGCTCTGCACATGCTTTAGTCTCCTTTCTCCCAGTAACACAGCGGGAGAGCAGATGTGGCTCTCACAGTTCTCCCTCCCAGCCATGCTGCAAAGCAGCTCTTATCAGATCAACCCTACATGGACAACCCATGGAGCAGAAAAAATTCTGAGATATTATGCTGGGCTTGTTGCTTCAGTGACAACCAAAGGCAGCAGAGAAAATGCCTCCTCAGCCAAAGCCCTGTTGGTACAGGCTCATTTACTGCCAGTAAATCAGCTGAGTCTGACATCTTCAAATACTTCTTTGTAAAGATGGCAAGAAAGGCAGCTGTAAAGGAGAGGCTGTACTGTGAGGTTTTTGTAAAGGCAGCATCCAAACTAGCTCCATTTCAAATTCAGGGTTACAATCCTTTTAAAGCAGCTGTTCAGAGAAACTTTCAGAATAAAATCATCATTCTTTTATGTCTACTTTTTTCCCTTTGCTACGCTTCATAACTCATACTGCAACAACATAGTCCCTATAATTCAGCCTTGTAAATAAGGCCAGCATTCTGCATAGCTCCTACTTTAAACCATATCTATCCCAAATGAAGTATATTTCCTCAGTAGTTGCAGTGTCAACTGATTAGTGTAATGCTTCAGCTTTTTTTCATTTTCAAGACAGAAAACCAGTTCTGTCCAGTAATTTGATGGTTGCTGCAATTAATAATTGCAGTAATTAAAGTAGCATTATCAATTCTATCCCTAATATCTTATACATTTCTAACAGTAACTTTCACACTGCTTTAGAAATTCAGCTACAGTGACAGGAGAATAAAAAAACCCAGGGGATCAGATTCTCTCCCACTGTTACAGCTACTCTATACCATTCCTGGAGCAAGCAGATTCCTCTAAGCAATCCTTCAGGCAACACTACTGTGATAAGCTATTCACGCCATTTCTACTGACTGTAATAATTGCAGCAAAATATCAAAATACAAGCCTATATGTTAATTATTCCTCTTTACAAAAAAGAAGACATTCACAACTTGTTTCATCTAGAAGTGGACACAATATTATTAAGTTGCGAATACAAACTCAAAACAGTACCAAACAGAAAAATTTTGCCATTCAAATTATAGCACCTACCAACAGACTGAACAAGTCCCTACTCACCTTTAAGTTTTGCTTGCAAGCAATTAATTACTGAAGTCAGTTCTCAATCTGTGCTGTTAATGAGTCTTAGAGTACCAGCTAGATCAATATTGTCTTGATAAATTTCCATTTTCATTTGACTAAAGCTAGGATACCATTTGTGTCCTAAGAACTACAAAGCCAAGCATGAAATAGTTTTACTCTTTAAACTGGCCTCGAAAGAACTTGCACTACGCTCAGCCACAGACAGAAGGAGCACAGATGAACTCATGTGTTAAAGTTTTTCAGATGATTTTATGACAGAGAAACCATACTCTTGTGTTTGCCACCATGGTAACGGGCACAAATGCATTTCTCTTGCAGGTGAACAGAAATCTGTTCTCCCAGAATCAATGGTGAATGCTGTTCTAATTAATAAAAAAGTTAGAAGATCAAAGTCATTTACAGGAGATGTTCCTGTCAAGGAAGTCACAATGGAGACAACCAACGGTGCCAACTTAGAAGACGACTTGCTATGGCACATCCACCTGGGAACCCACCGCTTGGGGCAAGCCCCTGCACAAGATGTTTCCTGGGATCTTTCCCAGTGCAAGAACAGGCCATGGAGTTTCAACAACCAGAGACTGATTTCAAAGGAAAATGGCACACCCCAGACCAAGCAATTAGGAGGAGAAAGTGAATTATCTGCGCTCAGTCAACTGGGAAGCTCAAGCATGTTGAACAGTTCCAGCAAAGAGAACGGCTGCAGCATTTCAAGCTCCTGCCAAAAGCCTCCTCTGAAATCACCCACTTCAGCAGTTTGGACACATCAGCATATTTCTTCTACAAAATGCATGCCAGTCTGCAACAAACTGAACTTTTACCCTTTCCCTAATAAGAAAGGGCCCAGAATTTCTGAAGCAGCAAGGAAGCTTGGATTATATGTCTCACCATGAAGACATTGAGTAACACCTAAAACTTAGTCAAAAACTTGACTAAAATTTAAAATAGCAAAGTAGTCTTTCTAGTTACATAGATCAAACTGCTGTGGATCTACTACTTTTATTAGCCAAGGAAGATCTTACTATGTAATCTTTAGTATCTTTATAAGCTTTAACATATGATTTCATCATTTACTTTCAAGACATTCAAGATGCTGAGGTATTTTTAAAATTAATTAATAAAACCTCTACTCACTTCTATTGTTATGATGGGACTTAGTAAATACAATTTTTTTGCATATAAAAATTTTATAATAAAATATTGTTCCCATCTATCCCCAGTATTTCACTAGAAAACTAATGAGCCCTCCCCTCCTGCAAGATCTTTAGAGGAAGACCCTCCTTGCCGGTGCTTTTCAATAACAAAGACAGGAGTGACATATCACCCACTTCTGGCTGCAAGTGTTCAGACAGGCCTCCTCAAACAGGTTTCAAAGAAATTGGATACATGAAATGTCTCCCCATTTGATAATGGGTAGGCATGAGACATCATAGGTACCATTTTTTTCTTTCACAGTAGTTCAGTATTTAAAGAATGATTAGAAACAACGAAAAAAAAAGATAAAACACAGATATTTTTTCTTTCACAGTAGTTCAGTATTTAAAGAATGATTAGAAACAACGAAAAAAAAGATAAAACACAGATATGCACAATAGGTATGGGTATAACAGGGAAACGATTAGTCCACATGAAACATGAAATTGCCTGGAAGGAAATACTTCAAAAACTTTATTGTCCTTTGATTGAATTAGTTATCTTAATTAAACATGGACCTTGAAAACCTTGGTTTTAAACTTCATGCAGTTTCATGCATGGACTAAGTAACTAACTTCTCTGTAAACACTTTCATAAAAACACTTTGTCCTTTCTTCAGGCTTCTCTAGAATATTACTGTGCTTGGTACTGACTGAAACTTATTTAGAAAACACATTTTGCCTTTGGATAAGTCTTTCAATTTAATTTCCAAGGACATTATGGAAGAGCAATTTCAGTAAATCTTCATTTATACATGGAGTAGTTTTAGTTAAGAGGATGGTTGCTGTACTCACATTTCAAGAGACTGGAATATTACACATGCACAATTGTCTAATGAGAAAATCATGGGTTTTTTTCTTAAAGCAGCTGTGGTGAAAATGAAATGGGCAAATGAGAAAAAATTTAAAACTTTAAATACTACAAAGTTCCAGTTCTCAAGAGCATCTGATCTTCAAAACCCTTCTCTGTTAACTTCTTCATGTTTGGTGATCATGGAGCGGGAATTTTCATCATTATTACCATAGCTTTAGTTGAGTTTCAAGCACTGAACTCAAGACTGCCATAAAAGCAAGTTTACCCTGAGTTTATGAGTAGGAAAAATTGACTGATTTATGCACATGGTGGGGCCTGGAATCCTGAAGTTCTTGTTCAGTGTCTTGTTCAGTGTCTTGTTCACAAGCCATGGATCCCTGTGAGGTTCCCATTTCCAAAGCTGGAAATGGAACCCTCCCATAGTCTGCACGACTTTCTAAGGAAAATGTTAGGACAGTCCTGCAAGTCCACCCATTCTAGAATGAGTAACACTGCTGTGCAATGATTTCAGTCACACACTAGAGCACTTAAAATAAAATCTTTTGCTTCTGGGACAGCTGGTCACATGAAAGAATGTAGCCCATGTGAGTTAATTTTAAGAGGCAGGAACGAACCCCAGCCCTTTGAGGGCCTCTAATGCAAACACAACATTGAGAAGCCCACATTTCACAGCGAAATGTCTGCAACCTCATACTCTGCTGCCACTCCAGCACATGATGGAGACTGGAAGTGACACTGGAGCACCGCCTCAGCGTGAGGTACTGTGGAGCACCAGGTTTTCCAGACACCCCATGTGTTCTTCCAGCCCTGTCTCTGAACCCAGGTTAATTTTTGACAGGCAAGACCCTGCCCACCCCCACTGAAGGGGGAATAAAAGCTCCCATGCTAAATCTCACCATCAACACTGCTGATTTCAAAGAATACACCAAATAAAAAAACCCACACTGATCCTTCCTGGCACACTTTGCAGAACCTCAGCCTTTTGAGGAACTGGTTTCTCTCAGCACTGACAGGAATTTCAGGCCCCTCTGCCTCTCACACGGAGAGGTAGCAGCTGAGGAGTGGCTGCAGAGCACTCAGCACCTGCCTGACCCCAATGCCCCTGGCAGGGACAGTCCCTCAGGCAGCCCTGGGAACCCCCCATCACATCCCAGGGACAAGCTATCAGACACCCTAGGGCCAACAGCTCCCACTGTTGTCCACAAAATTGGATTTCTTAGCTGTTAACACCAACAACAAGCCAGTAATGACACATTCAAGGAAGACATTGATTATTTTATTCAGATTGTGTGAGGATGGGTGGTTGGTGGTATTCCACAATCAAGAACGCCAAGAGTCAAATCTCTTTACTATTTATACAGTTTAGCAAAAAAAGGCACTGATGTTTATTGGCTACAAGTTAAAGAGTTCTCTTATTAATTAGTGTTCTATCTTCTATTGTTTAATAATTCTCTTGCTTTTCCTGGTAATTAGTCTCTGTGCTCAGTCTTTCTCTTGAGTAGGTGGGTCTCCCCTTTTGCCTTTTACCCACTTGGAGCTGATTCAGCACAGTTGCTGAGTTGACTTTATCAGTTTCTTCCTTATCTTGGGAGTTCTGCCAAATGTCCTTGCAGTCCATAAATTCTCCTTTCTTTGTGCCCACTATCAGTAATATGTTCTCTTCACCAAGCTTTGTTAACCTCCCCCATGTTCACCATCCCTCTAGGTCTGAGGAAACATGTCAAGAACTAAACAAGGCAATTCTACTGACAAGTAATTTATCTTTCTAACACTGGGACATCACTTAAGAGTTTGTAAACCGCTGTTTCACAGATTATGTCTCACAGAACCACAGGATCACAGAATGGGTCAAGTTGGAAGGGTGGGTCTTGTGGTCCAACCTCCCTGCACACACAGGGCTGTCCTAGAGCACAGAATTACATTCAGATGGTTCTGGAATATCTCCAGTGAGGGAGACTCCACAACCCCTCTGGTCAATCACTGACATAGTAAAATTCTTCTTTATGTTTTGGTGGAACTTCCCATGCTTCAGTTTTTGTCCATTGCCTCTTTCCCTGTTGCTTGGCACCACCAAGGAGAGTCTGGGTCCATCTTCTTGGCACCCCCTTTTAGGTACCTACATAATCAGTGGGAAGTCTCTTCAGTGACAGGACTAGAGAAGAGCAACAAGGCTGGTGAAGGGACTGGAGCACAAGTCCTATGGGGAGAGGCTGAGGGAGCGGGAGGTGTTTAGCCTGGAGAAGAGGAGGCTCAGAGGTGACCTCAGCACTGTCTAGAACTACCTGAAGGGAAGTTCTAGTCAGGTGGGGGTTGGTCTCTTCTCCCAGGCACTCAGCAGTAGGACAAGGGGGCACGATGGGCTCAAGCTCTGCCAGGGGAAACTGAAGTTGGAGATCAGAAAAAAATTCTTTGCAGAGAGAGTAATCAGGCATTGGAATGGGCTGCCCAGAGGGGTGGTGGATTCCCCATCCCTGGAGGTTTTTAAACTGAGATTGGCTGTGGCACTGAGTGCCATGGTCTGGTAAAGGGACTGGAGTTGGACCAAGGGTTGGACTTGATGATCTCGGAGGTCTTTTCCAATCTGATCGACTCTATGATTCTATGATTCTAGGATTCTATGACTAGAGAACACGGTCTTAAGATGAACCAGGGCAGGTTTAGGTTGGACACTGGGAAGAATTCCTTCACAGAATGGCTGATCAGACATCAGAACGGGCTGCCCAGGGCAGTGGTGTTGTCACCATCCCTGGAGGTGTCTGAGGAAAGCCTGAACGTGGCACTCAGGGCCTGGTTTGGGCGCAATGAGCTCAGAGCAATTTTCCAACCTGACTGTCCCTGTGATTCTGTGACTCCTTTCTATTTGATTAGGCTTGGAAGTGTACGAACACCAAGCACCAAAGGCCCACAGTGAGGGCAGGGCCACCGTGAGGGCAGGATGGCAGTGAGGGCAGGATGGCAGTGAAGGCAGGACTGCAACGAGGGCAGGACTGCAGTGAGGGCAGAACTGCAGTGAGGGCAAGACTGTAGTGAAGGCAGGACTGCAGTGAGGGCAGAATTGCAGTGAGGGCAGGATTGCTGTGAGGGCAGGCCCTGGTGAGAGCAGAACTTCAGTAAAAGCAGGGTTGCAGTGAGGACAGGACTGCAGCGAGGGCAGGGCCTGGTGAGGGCAGGACTGCAGTGAGGGCAGGACCGCAGTGAGGGCAGGACCGCAGTGAGGGCAGGACTGAGGTGAGGGCAGGGTTGCAGTGAGGGCAGGGCCGGGGTGAGAGCAGGCCCCAGTGAGGGCAGGACTGCAGTGAGGGCACGATTGCTATGAGGGCAGGATTGCAGTGAGGGCAGGCCCCGGTGAGGGCAGGGCCCGGGCAGGGCAGGCCCCGGTAAGGGCAAGACTGCAGCGAGGGCAGGCTCCCATGAGGGCAGGATTTTAGTGAGGGCAGGGTTGCATTGAGGGCAGCGTTGCAGTGATGGCAGGCTCCCGCGAGGGCAGGCCTCTGTGAGAGTAGGCCCCGGTGAGGGTAGGCCCCGATGAGGGCAGGGTTGCAGTGAGGGCAGGCCCCGGTGAGAGCAGGCCCCGGGGAGGGCAGGGTTGCAGTGAGGGTAGGCCCCGGTGAGAGCAGGCACCGGTGAGGGCAGGGTTGCAGTGAGGGCAGGGCCCGGTGAGAGCAGGCCCCGGGGAGGGCAGGGTTGCAGTGAGGGCAGGCCCCGATGAGGGCAGGGTTGCAGTGAGGGCAGGGCCCGGTCAGGGCAGCTCCACCACGGCGGGCAGGGCGCGGTAGCCACACGTGATTCCCTTCCCTCACGGGCCTTCCGGGCCGCCGTAGGAGCCGCTCCAGCCCCTCCCAATCCTTCCCCTCCCATTCCCTCTCCTCCCTTCCCTCAGGGACCGCGGCCCCGCCGTCCTGCCGGGAAGGAGCTCCGGGAGCCGCCGCCCGAGCCGCCCCGGAGGCGGCGGGGCCGAGCCCGGGGGCGCAGGTGGGTGACAGCGGGGTGACAGTGGTGACTGTGCCCGGGCAGAGCAGGGCAGGGGCGGGATGTGCCCCCGGGTGGGATGAGGATGCTCCGCCACCCCGGGGTGTCCGTCCCTGCGGGTTTGATTCTATGATTCCCCTCCCGACCCACGGAGCAACGTCTCAGAGCTGTGCCAGGGCGCCTTTCCTCCTTTTCTTTAGGGAAGTTAATGTGTTCTGCTCTATTAGTCAGCTGTTCTCACAGTCCCCTTTTTCTTGGCTTTTGAGGCTTCTTTCTGCGTTTCATGCCGTGCGTCACATCTCGGTACGTGCTTTATGTGACTGAGCGAACTGGCTTTAGAGGGTGACATTCTGCTTTGGAAGGCTCGGCCTCGCACTCAGAGCTCCTCTTGGAAATCCCCTGCTTGTTTACCCCAACTAGTCATGAGAAAGTCCCTTTAAACTCTCACTGGAAGTGAAGTTGTGTCAGCAGCGCTTGTTTGGCTGGTGGAAAAGTAAGTCGCAAGAGTTTGTGCTAAGGATTCTTGTACGTTTTAGTGGTGGTGTAATAGGAATTTAGGGTAAATAGTAGAATATTACATATAAAAAGTAAGGGCTTGTGTCTGTGAAAGCAAAATTTTAATTTTTGTTACAGAGAGTTTGTAGGAATAAGTTTAGTTGAAGACTCCATTGGTGTTTTTTGTTTTAATAGCCTAATAAAAAATCATATATTTACCAAACTATAGTATTGATAAACAGATGAGTAACCATTTTATGAATGTCATTAGCATTTAGTTTATAGTCCTAAGCACTGGTTACAATTTTAGGTTTTATCTGGGTACCCCAAAGTCACGGGTAACTTTTTTGTTAACATCAAGTAGAATTGTAGTTATAAAATGGTTCTTCAGCATAACCTAAACGTGGGAAGATGATGGTTACAGGCTGTTCATGAGAACTCCCTGGTGTGTTTTGGGAAAAGGGGAAAGCTGCCTTCATAACTACAGTGCAGTCTTTGGCAAACTGAGTGTGTTTGTCACTGTCAGCTTTGTGAAGGCCACGTTTTGTCTCGGCCCTAAAATAATAATAACTGCAGCAGGACAAAGAATGTGTGGTTGTCTGTTTGGACAGACACTGTGCAAATCACAGCAATCCAGCGGGAAGGGTTGTTAAACCATCCACTTGCCCAGTTCATCCCTCTGACTCCTCTTCAGAGGAGACTCTTGTCAGTGCAGCTTCCAGGGTTCTTTGTAGCTCACTAAAGGTGGGGCTCAGGGAAGGCTGACCAGTAGACTTAGCACATACTGAATGTTTGTCTGCATTTTGTCTTCCCCTCAAATAGTGTTTTTCTGAGCCAGGGTCAGTCTTTGAATCTGGGGAAACTGATAGAAGTGTTTAATTCTGCTATTCTATCCCCTTTTCTCCTGACAGCTTTGTGCTAATAAACAAGAAAGAAAGATGGAAACCCTTCTGAAAGAAAAGTGAAACTGATGAATCACGTTTCATGCCAGCCTTAGTGCATATATGCACATTTTAAATGCTTTTCTCCATAAATTAAAGGACATTTTCCATACGATTTCCAGTGTCCAAGAGGCGAAATGCTTTAAAATGCACCTAGATTTTTTTTCTGCTGTTGAGATCACTGCACCCAGCTTTCCTTGGCCTCTCTGTGCCTTCCCTGTTTCTTGAGGTGGTTTCTTTTCCCCAGGGACATGCTGATTAACTGAGAAGAATCTCTTGGACTGGAAGTGGCACCATAATCTTCCATTTTTGTGAAATCAGAATTTGACGGTGTCGTTTTATGATACTGTTAAATTTGTTTCCTTGACAAATGATTGGGATTGGGGAAGGGAGATGTGGATCACTGTCTGCTCTTGGCTCCTTGCAACTCCAGCTGATCCCACTTTTCTGGAGGGCTGGGAACTTTCCCTCATGGTCTCACTGTGGAATTTGTACTTCTGAGATGTTCCCGTGATTTTTTCTGTCCTCCCCAGGACAGGAATCACTCATATTCAGCTGTCCAGTGGTGTAGAGGGGCTGTTAAAGTAGGGAGGAAGGAGAAGCGGGAAGGCAGAGGTACAGCAAGGACACATTTCAGAGGAGAAAGTGGTGGATGTTTTCCAGTTCTTTCTCATAGTTTTGCCTCAGGGTCCCCTCCCCCCCAAAATGCCTGGAATGCCTTTAATGCTCATCTTCTATTGCAGAATTCCAAAACATCACTTAGACTTTATGAGAGCCAGAATATCTTACCACCAAAAAGTTATATTAAAGGATTGTTTGTTTTTCTTTTCCCTGCTTTTATTTTAAAAGGATGGCACAAAAGAAGTATTTGATAGCAAAACTGACAAGCTGCTTGAGAGAGGACAAAATTCAGCTGTGGAAACCACCATATACAAACGAAAAGAAAGAAGCTGGTAAAGAGATGAAGGTAAATACTCTCAGTTGATGTTATACATCTTCCATGTCATACTGCTGGTGCATTTTCCCAGTTTTTCTTGCTGTTTTCTTAGGAGCTTGTACAAAAATATTCAGCCAAGCTGAATATCAATGAGAGTGAGACAGAGAATATGCTTGAAGAAATACGGTGTAAAGCAATTGAACGTGGAACAGGAAATGAGAATTTCAAAGTGACTGGGATTGCAAGACTTGATATATATCTGCCTCGTAGAAAAGTAAGTAACACTGCAGGAAAGTCAGGATAAGTAGCTTTACTTTGACCTTCTGAGTTCTAGATATTTGTCTGATGCAGATATCTTCCCTTCTTCAACTTTTTCAGATGTTTTATATAAGTTTTATCTGTGTTAAGTATAAAAAATGGGGAGGGAAGGAATTATATAGATATATTTTAGTCTCCCAGGTATGTGAGAATATCTAGGCAAAGGAATATAATATTGGGTGGTCAGTCCTTTTTCCCTTTAGGATTTCATTACAAATTGTCTTTGAATTAAGAAAAGGAAATTAGATTTGTGTGTTTATTTCAGTTTGATTCCTTCTGATGTAGTATTAGCAGCAAGGAACAGATGTATTTTTGTCAGCTGTGAAATACCTGAAGTTGAGTCAGCATATTAATATCACTGTATTACCACAGCTTTTGTTTAAATGACAGCTTTAAAAAACCCCAATCCCTTTATGTGCAATAAGCAACTTGAATTTGGTGCCATCTTAGGCCATACTTTAAAATGGTCATGTCCAGTGTTTGAACTTGGAAATGAAAAGCAGGGTTTTCTGTTGTGATGGCAGTTACAGAATTACAGAATCAATTAGATTGGAAAACACCTCCAGAATAGTCCAACCTTTGATGGATCACCACCTTGTCAACTAAACCATGGCACTCAGTGCCACATCCCGTCATTTCTTGAACACTTCCAGGGATGGTGACTCCAGCACCTCCCCAGGCAGCCACTTCCAATTCTTCACTAAGAGAGAAGTGAATTACGTTTTGCCCTTTTAAAGTCAGGCTTCAACCTCTAGTTTCACACGTAAAATACTCCTGTAGTGAAAAATAATTACCTGGACTAAATGGCAGAGGGTTTTAAATTATTGCCATGCTGTTAAAACAACCAAATAGTTTCATAATTCTACTTTATAATGCTGCTGGGCATATAGGGGAATTAATTAATTTAAAATTCAAGTTTATCTAATCTGGGACCAGCGACATTAGTAGGAATTAATCATAACTTAGCCAGTCACAGGTGAGTGGTATAATTAAAAGCAGAGTTAAAATTGGAAGTGCATAATTAAATTAGTTTAAATTATTTGATTCTGAATTTAGATTTATCTAATGCTGAATATTCTGCTTTTATAATGCTTATTTTTAACACTGTATAGCAAATATAGGACTCTCTGCCTGGAAAATACAAATATGTATATCCAGCCATAACCCATAACAGGATTATTATGTAAAAAAGAAATTTTAGTTGTAAAACAGTTAATTAGGAAAATATCCAAAGTATCTTGACACCATGCTTTTTTTCCTTCCCTCTTTTTTCCCCTACCCAATTTAATTACTACAGAGCAGAAAAATCCCACTGGAAACCAGCCTGTTCATCACAGGCAAGGAGCTCAGATCACAGTAAGTGTAATCACCCTTTGCTCTTCTGTAATGGGGTAGTGCCCTGTCATACAATATTTTTTAAAAATACAAACAAAAGACTTTTTGTTTGATTTAAGCTTTTTCTTAGCACATATGTCTGAACAGGATGTCCAGTATCCCTGTAGGGCAGTTCTCCCTGTAAGCAGGTGTGGTTTAACAGATGGAAAAGAGGAAAGTTGTAGCTGTGGAAAAAGATAGTTCTGTTACCCAAGAAGGCACTAGTGTTACATCTGTAACTAGGCAGGTCTTCTGAACTGTGAACATTAACTTCTCTTTCTGGTGTGTTTTTAAGCCTAAAAAAATCAGATTCTTTTTTG
Source organism: Pithys albifrons albifrons (assembly GCF_047495875.1). Taxonomy (NCBI): domain Eukaryota; kingdom Metazoa; phylum Chordata; class Aves; order Passeriformes; family Thamnophilidae; genus Pithys; species Pithys albifrons. The sequence goes on from NC_092464.1 coordinate 6,965,268, forward strand.
TCTGTTTTGCTTTTTCCCTTTCTCTATCTCACATTTTCCCTCTGTGGTACGCAAAGCTTTTTGATGTTGTTATTTCTTCTAGCAGCCTTTTATAGCAAAAGTTTTAAGCCACTTATGAACATGGTAGTTTTTAACTTTTATTGGTATTGTAACAGTAATGTGGCCATATAAATTTGTGTTCATGGATAACATTATTTGTTTCACAGGATAGCACAGGAATATGGTTTACAAGAAAATGCTGTCAAAATAATCATAAATAAGAAGCAGCTTGACCTGGGTATGTATCTCTAGTTGAGGATGCTTCTGTGATAATTTTCTAGTTTTCTGATTATCAGGAGAAAAATTTCTTATACCTCTGTTAGTTTCAGAAATTCCCAAGAAAAAGCAGCTAAATTTATCAGCTTCTGCTCTACAGGAACTGTATTAAATTATATTGATAAAAAAAATTTGAATAAAATTAGCTGAATTATAGGAATCCTGTAATAAATGTTGACAATCCATTTTTCAAGTGTTGAAACGTGAAAATGCACATTTAAGAGAAATCCTAAATTTTTTCAAAAAATTTATGATAGCACTTTCAAAAACTTGTAGTGCTTTGCACATGTTCAGTCTGTCAGACATGTGGGAAGTGATGGCAACACCTTTCTTTTCATTGATGGCCTAAGCATCTGAAAAATTTTTTTCCCTTAGAAGATCATACTCTGTTTTGCAGGCAAAACCCTTGAAGACCAAGGTGTAACACACAATGCAAAAGTGATGGTACTTCAACTGGAACAGAGTGATGAGGAAACCAAAAGGAAGGTTCAGGAGGAAGAACTGCAATGCAAGAAAGAAAAAGAAATAAGTGACAAGATGAAAAGAACTAAGAAGGGTTTGGAAATTCTAGCAGAGAGAGGTAAGGGGGTTTGTGGGGTTTATGATGCCAGGGCGAGATGGTGTTTATTAATTATTGGGCATCAAAAATTGTTTTCTCAGTCACCTTTCACATGGGAGAGTGCCTGTACCATGGCTGTACTTCAGTCTGTAGTTTTCTAGGCTTCTACCTTCTTGAAAACTGGATTTTAAGTCGTCTAAAACTTCCTTTTCTACTCTAACCCTTCTTACACAACTAGAATACTGCAAAGCCACTCTGAGAAGGATATGATATGAATCAGTTATTTAACTGGTACTTTAATCAGTTATTTAACTGGTCCCAGTTGAGGGACTGGTGACTTGTGAGAACAGGCTTTAAATTTATTGCAGACGTAAGCACGGTGGAATAATGTATTTTAAGTCATTAAACACTTTTTTTTTGTAGTTTACCTCAGCTGTGGCTGTGTAACCATGGTTTCATTGTGCAGAGCAGCTCCTTTGTCACTGTCATCTGCAGAGTGGCTGTTCTGCTCTCATTGCTTGGATGTTGATTGCTGGCAACTGTGGATTCAGTTATAGTTAATTTAACAGTAGTAATTTTTCAAAATGAGGTTATGTTTGTGAGTTGCGTGGCTACATGGTGAGTTTAAATCACTTTTCTATTTTATATTGTTTCAAAAATCCACAACAATGAACTGTGGAGCTCAGCAGGTAATGAATTCCTGCCAAATGCAGAAACACCTGAACAAAGCTGCTTTTAACAGTCTGTGACAGCCAGTTTCTTACTATAATATCAGATTTGGAACACATGAAATAAGTGATTTCTTTTATGGACTTAAGGAGTGGTTTAAACCCCAAACCTTGAATCCTTTGTAGGGCCTCTTTAAGGTTTTTACAACTGTAAGGTACATCCAATCTCAAGAGTACAGAGTGGAGTCTGTAATGGGCTCACAGGCTGAAGGTTCTGTTTATAGTAAGGATTTAACAACCCCTTTGTTTCAACTGGGAAAAATTGCAGGGCAGAAGCTTTTAATCTCAACAAAATCATTTTTACTTTTCTTATAAACAAAAGACAGTTATCTTTTCATCGTAAATCAGATGGAAGTGAAAACAAAATTGATAATTTGGTTATAAGGATTAAGGATATGGAGAAGGAAAATACTGAGCTGTATTTTTTTCAGCTCTATCAGCTGTGCTCAATTGTATTTTTTTATATTCTGTGCTTTAGTTGATAAATCATTTCAAATGCTGTATTGTGTAAAATGTAGGTGTTTTGTCTTTCTCAAAACATTCTTTGCAATTCATGTAACTTTTAATGTTGTCTAAATTTCTGGATACACAAGATCTTTTCCTTAGTGACCTTTCTAAAAGTTCTTCATGTTTATCTGCTCAAGGTCACTGTTGGTTGGTATGTCCAGAAAACACACATGCAGCTTTTATATGTAGTTCTGATTCTTTTTGGCCTTGTGTGCTGTCTTGTTTAATGATGTGTGTACTGACATAATATTATGGCAGTAGAGTTGCTCTGTTGAAGGTGGTACTTAAAATTTTACCTGCTTTTCTGTGTCTTTCAGAGGAGTACTTGGATCCAGACTCTGTTCCTTACCTAGATATAGCTAATCAAACTGGAAGGTCAATTGAGATTCCTCCTCAAGCTAAAAAAGTAGGTTAAAGTATCTTACAAAGTCACTAAGATGGCTCTTTAAAGCTTGATTAGTGAAGCATTTAAAATATGGGATTGAAATACAATCAGACTTTCTGGGGATGTAACCCTGGGCCCACTAGATGTCTGCTTAATACAAATAATTTTGGAATAAAATCGAAGTAGGTCTTTATATTTGGTAATGCTTCAGTCAGCTGGAGACAACCTCTGATTTCTGATCTCATTGCACTGACCCTTGTGGTTCATATCTTACTTTTGTGGTTTAAGACGGGCTTTAATTTTGTTATGTCTCAGTGCCCTAGAATGGGATGAAAATAATTTGTTAGTCCTTAGTTTCAGTTGCAAAGTTGTTGAGTCTCTAAATTGGACTATTTTAAAATAGTTTTGAGATCTTTTGCACTGTGTGCCCTTTCATACTTAAATTTGTTCAACATTCAAGAAAGTTCCCCTTTCTCAATTGAAAATATCTCTGCCTGGGTGCATGCACTGAGTTACAGAGGGGCTGACATACCTGATGCTGGCTACTGAAGCAGGGGAATAGTGGTAGGTGCTGTCTTTCAAGACTACTGGCTTTTCTGAAGATAAATAAAATCTTTAAAAGTACTTGAAATTACACTCAATAACAAAAATGTGCAGAAATGAACAGGCCCCAATGTGTGTCAGCTGTTGCTTTAGCCTTTTCTGAGGCATGCTGTGTTTTCTGCATCACCTGCAGTTTCTGGATGGTTGGAATTGCAAGTGTCCAGTCTCACAGTGCATGCTGTTCTGATGAAGTGCTGAAAGGAGTAATTCACCTCAAGAGTTAAAGTATCAAATGTTCAAGTGCATGAGATTTGATGAGTATTGATCAAGGATGAAAGGTTGTTTCTATCCAGAATTGCTATTTACATTTCCATTTGCCAACCCACAGGAACAGGAGTGCTCTCCTGACACATTCAAAATTTAGCTCTGAGGTTTTTCAGAAGGTGAATTTTTAGGTTTTACAAGATAGTTGTAATAGCAAAATGAAACAAATTTGGTGCTGTTAGGAAGTGTAGCACCCAGAAAAATGCTGAGCTTTTTATCACTTACCATTGAAAAATCTCTCTAGGGTTGCATTCTTAAAATAAGCTTGGTGCAGCATTTCATGTGTTGGTAACATTCATTGCTTTTAATTAGACAATGTCTAGCATTAACAGATGGGAGAAAAGTATGAAGCAGTGTGAAACAGAGCTGGTCTTACAGAACTGATACTGTGGTATTTTTCCAGGAAGAACGAGGGCTCTGATGGATTACCTGGATGTTTCCTTTTAGTTCTTTTGAGTCAGGGAGGAGCAATAAAATGTCTCAATCTGTTTTTCTAGGCACTTGTGCTGGCAATGGGTTATCATGAGAAGGGCAGAGCTTTAATGAAGAAGAAAGAATATGAAATAGCACTGCCATATTTGCTGGATGCTGACAAACATTTCTGGTAAGAACATTTCTGAGTTGTTGTGTCTTTCTTTCCTTTACTGCCAGCCAAATACAGGAACAGCACTAGCTCTACATGTGCATGTAAATCAGGGCCAGTTTTGCCTGGGGTTGTTTCACACCCCCTCTGCAGATGGGAAACAGCAGATAAAGGCTCTGACTTGCAGTGACAGGTGGCTTCATGTAGAACAGCTGAAACAGATACTGCCACTGGGCAAGTTAATCTTTCATAACAAGGTAAACAGAAACTGTCAATATTCATGTAGTAGGTTATAAATTGCATTAGGTTGAGAGACAGTTACGGATACTCGTTTGCAATTGCTTCTGTAAAGTGATAATTTCTTGTAAAAGGTGAAGCAGGTAGCTGAGGTCAGTAACCATATCAGGGTTTGTGCAAGTAAATTAGTTTCCTGTCAGCAGTCAGAGCCCTAAATTGCTCTTAAGAGATCCCAAAAGTAATACTGTCCCTGTCTATTTCTCATCTGTGTGTATGTGCAGGGAGGCTGGCACAGAACTCAGCATGTTTGTGTGCACTAAGACAGTTTCTCTGTCTTCCCAAAGAATACTGGTTTAATTCCATTCTGCTATTAGAGGTGTCATCTTAAATAGTAGTCACATTTTGTTATTCTAGTGCTTAGAGATGTAGTTTCAGCATTAGTGTCCTGTGTGTTAGTGAATGGGATGGGAGATCAGTGCTTATTCAAGTTCCCTTGACAGCAGTTATGATGTCATAACTCAAAATATAACTCTCAAAGATGAACAGTGTGCTTTCTCAAACTGGTGAGCGTGCATGCTTCTAGCATGTTGTTTCAAGGATGTTAAAAAGTACATGTAGGGAAAAAAAACCAACCCTTTCCCAGAAAAATTGTAATTTTTAAAAATTATTTATTTTCCAGTGAGTGCAGCACAGAACTGCTGAACACTGTTGATAATTATGCAGTGCTGCAGCTGGACATAGTGTGGTGCTACTTCCGCCTGGAGCAGCTGGACTGCCTGGATGATGCAGAGAAAAAGCTGTCCACAGCACACGAATGCTTCCAGAGGTGCTATGGGGAGAACCATGAAAGGCTTATTGACATCAAAGTATGCTGTGTTTGATTTAATTATGGTGGCTTTTCTTTCTCCATGTGTCAAGTTCCTGTTCAAGTATTACAAGACTGACTTTCAGAAGTCTAAAGTTTTCTTGTGTGTCATTAGCCTATCATGTAGTTGTGTAATTGTCAGCACAGGGAAAACACTGGACTTGACAGAAAGGTCATGCCAAACGTGTTTACAGGCACAGACATCATCAGGGTTTTAAGTGTGGTACTTTATCTGCACACCAAGTGTCACATAGCACTGACTGTGTCTTCTTAAGTATGTAAAGTGTTCTGTTGATAATGAACTCATGTTCTATCACCTGCTTCTACCCACATGTTCCCCCCTCCTTCTTTAAACAATTCTTTAGGGAAGCTATGGTCGTGAGAAGGTTTTATTTCTACGGCTTTACCTCCTTCAAGGGATTGGACACTATCACAGTGGCAGAGAAAAGGAGGCTGCAGAGTACATCCAGAAGGTGAGACACCATTAGGTAAAACTTTGGAGTCGTTCACTCCAGTTCCTGTGTTTGAGCTCCATCTGGCACCTGTTTTTTGCTTACTCAAAGAAATGGGGAGGCATTTTTTGTTTGTATGTCAGCAACAGTGTAAGTAGTGTCATTTTATCCTTTTTATGTCCAGGCATCTTCTTTATATGAAGAGCTGTCCATAGATCCTGATAAAGTTGATCGCCTGTCTCTCCTGGGATTCTCGGAACAGGAAGCTCGCCTTGCCCTGCGCGCGTGCCATGGGAACGTGGAGCATGCTGCCAATCTGATTACCAACAGGAGAGAGGTATGGGCAGTGAAGGTATTAAATCACAGATTGCCTCGGTTGGGCTGTCCATGAGATCGTGTGCTGTGTGACTAGTGCAGCATGGTGCTAAATGAAGGGCTTGGATTATCCTGCCTTGGCACTGTTGGTGTAACTGACAGCTTGACGTGCTGCCACAAGATTGAAACCAAAACTTGATGCGTTAATAGGGGAAGCTCTATCCCAAAACAGATGGGATGAGAGCACCGAAGACCTGTGGTTGCACCACAGAGGCATGTGTGAAGACTTTGCACCAGTGTTTGCTGCTCAGCAGTGCTCCGTGTGGGAATAAAACTTGCACTTGGGAGATCTGGGAGGGGATAAGGATTTTTGTGCTACAGTGAAGACAGTGCTGTCTAGATCTGAAGTGATGTTTGGTAGGCCGAGGCGGTGCTTCTACACTTTAGACAGTGAAGAGTGGACAGAAAAGTCAAAGGGAAGGCTGAACAGAACTCCTTGGCTCCCTGCCCAGTTCTGACTGTATGTCCTTGGCAAGTCGTGTCTGTGGGCCCATCTGTCAAACGGGTTTGTCACTTACCACACAGGGCCTGGAATAGCTGTGATGGCACCAGATCTGATCTGCAGAGCGGAAGTATGGAGACAGAGCTACCTCATGGAAATGCAGCTTTATTTAGTAACAAGTGTCTGGCAGCACAGTCTGTATTTACAAAAAAAAAAGCGCCTTTTCCTCAAGAGATTCAAATTTGAAGTAAAAAATCCAAGAAACCCTACATGCAAAGGCAGTGTGCTAAAGCATTCCCATGTGCAGTGGGCTTTGCAATGTCTTCTTGCAGGAAAAGGCACAGATAAGGAGGGAAGAGAGAGCTAAAAGGCGGCAGCGACTGGAAGACATAAATACCCTGAAAAGTATGGGCTATTCAGAGAGAGCTGCTCAAATAGCTCTTCAAAATACACAAGGAAACCTGGACCAAGCCTTTAAGGTCAGTGATTTTTCAGGAGCAGTGGTGCTGTACAAAAAAAATCTGTTTGGTTTTGTGAGGGTTTTTTATTGTTTAGCAGATTCTTATTTTCTGTAGTCTGTATTTGTCACTTCATAGCTACCTTTTCTGGATTATAATGACTGAACTTTCACTTCCTGACACAATGAATTGTGTCACCCACTTCAGTTGACTGAGGTTTTCTTCTGTCCACTATTGGGCTACATACACATCCATGTCAAGGACTGTTATATCTGTTGCTTTATTGTGGTCCGTCTCTATTTTATTCTAGTTTATTCTTGACAACACGGAGTTACTGCTGGATGATGATGATGATGATGATTCTGTGGCCACAGACCAGTTTCAGGTTTCCCAAGAAAGTGTTGAGCAAGTAAGTTAGACCACTTGCTTTCCTGGGAGTTGGTTGTCGTGTTTCTGATTTATGCCTTCAAACATAAGGCAGATCTTCCTTAAGCAAAGCTGTACAAATACTTCTTGACCCATGTCATTCAGGCTGTCACACTTCCGCTGTCTGGCACCCACTCCTCATGGTGAAATCGTGCTCAGGCTTAACATAATTTGTGTGGACTTCCCATTGCACCAACCTGCCCTATGCAGGTGGAGAGGGGAAGTGTGTGAACTGCAGTGCTCTGTCCCAAAAATGACAGCAAATGAGAAACTTATTTAAGTCTCTAAACACTGCAGTGCACAAGGGAAAGAGTTGGAATGGGTCTTTCTCATGACAGGCTGTCTGATAAGCTCATTGGTAGTTAGTATGGCTGATTAATTAATGTCAGGCAAGAAAACTATTGCCTAGTGAAAGTAAATAGCACGTGCACCCTCCTGATATGCTAGAGTGCTTTGAAGTTTCCTTTTGAGAACAGAAAAAGAATTGGTCTAATACTATACAAGAGGCTTTTGATCCTGCTCAACATCCCCATGTTTAATAGGTCACTGCCCTGTTGTTAACTGTTCGCTAAGCCAGAGTCACTGTCCTGGAATTCCTGGCATGCAGCTCTTTCCTCTGTGTGAAAGGAATGGCTGCCAGAGGCAGAGTCAGATTCCTGTCAGACCCTGGTGCCAGATGAGCTTGGATTTCTCCAGATTTTCTTCTGGTTTTTTCCCCATCCTGCAGCTGATGTATATGGGTTTCAGCCGTGAGTCAGCAGAACAAGCTTTAAAGGTCTTTAAAGGCCATATCCATGTGGCTTCCCAAACCCTTGCTCATTATGGGGGAGTTCTTCCTGCTTCACTGCTGCTGTCGTCAGAGGGATCCAGTCCCTCAGAGGAATCAGCTTCATCGAAGGACTTGCTTATGGAGTCTGCAGGTAAGAATGTTGCATGCAGCAGGTGAGGAAGGAAAGGTCGTTCTTCTGTTTTTTGTTTGGAAAAATGAAGTGATTTCTGTTTAAATAGAGGTAGAGGGGCTCGAGTAATGCCCCAGGCTGCTTTTACTGGAAACACAGTTACAGGCAAGGCAGCCTTTGATAGAACCATAATTGATACTTGCACATATTTTCTTCTCGTATTACTTGTCAGAGCTTTAGTGATCCCTGTTGTGTAACTAAAGGCTTTCCTACATCTTGAAATAATAGGAAAAACTGGCCATCCTGCCCTGTCCTTTGCAGAGTAATTGTAAGTTAGAGGTAGTTGTGCAGGAACAGACTGGCAGAGCAGCCATGCTGGTGAAAGGGGAAAGTACCAACTTCTTTCAGAGGTGAATTCACTGCTGCTGCTGCTTTTATTTGAAGGTTCTTCTAGTTCTCCAACGGATGAAGACATGGAGACTGATGCAGTCAATGAAATCCTAGAGGATATTCCTGAACATGAAGAGGATTATCTGGATTTAACACTGGAGGAGGAAGAACAGATCATTCATGAGTACTTATCCTATATACAAGTACCACAGCCCTAAATCCCATTAAATCTACTTCAGTTGTATGTATTTACCTTGTCAAACTGAGTTTGGATTATAAATGCACCTTCAGCTTATCTCTTACTAAGGGCCTTGAATTCAGTTAAACCATAGGTGGAATACTTAATTCCTGCTTATTTGTAACTCTGCTTAAAGCCTACATTTGTGATACATTGTAATTTATTGTCATAGCAGAAAAATAGAAACATTTATTTTCAGAAAAAAATTTAATAGAACTAAACTATATTTTTATTGTGAATAAGTTAATTCAATTAGTAAAGAAGCATTTCTATACCATTTTAAAATACCAGCTTTAAAAGAAAAACATGAATTTGTAAACCAGAAACCTTAGCTCATGAGGCTGTAGAGGTATCAGTTTTCCAACTGCTCCCCTTTTCTTCTGAAAGATTTCTAAGAGACATTTATTTATCTGCTGTGCATGGGTTTATACCGTGTTCCTCTTGTCCCTTCCTGCAGGTGTTACACGGGCAATAAAGGTAACTCAGTGCTGCTTCTGCTTTTGGTGAGAGATCTCTGTGCTTTGTCAAAACCAGTGTCCTGGGCCTGGTGTAGTGATGTACTGGTATTTCCTTTTATAACTAAATAACTATTTTCCCCAAGCAGAGCCTCTTAACTTCTGCAGGTGTGTGGCTGATGGATTTCCTGGGGATTACAAGATTTTTTTTGTCTGAACAGAACTTGGTTCAAGTCCTGTCTCAGTAGTTGTATCCAGCTTCAGAATTCTGAAGAAACTTTTTGGGATTTCTGTGGGTTTGTCACATCCCCTTTTCGGCTCTGGGCCGGGAACAGGAGTTCCCCTGCCTGGCAGCTTCTTTTGGACGTACTTTCTTTGCTTTCCATGACTCCATGCTCTCGGTAGAGGGAGCCCAGGCCCCGTCTGGAGCCTGATAGGAACAAGGAACCGGCTGTAGTGAACGTTCTGTCTGGTGAGAGTGTATCCTTACCCGGTATTTATCCAGGGGAAATGGGGCCTTGAACTGCTGAGATACTGGAGGGAGCAGAGCTGTGGTCTATGGAACCACTGCTCAGTGCCAGCAGAGGGACCGGACAGGCTGCAGGAGTGGATTGTTTTATTTCCTGACTCCCTCAGCCAAGCACAGCAAAAAGCAGGGAGGGATTGCACTGCTCAGGAATTATTTGTATTTCTTGTTTCTCTATCAAGGCAAGTGTTATAAAAATTGAGTAGTTTTGTATCTCCTCCAAGAAGGCTGAAGCATTTCTAAGGCCAGTAATATGAGCTCCTTAGGGAAAACCAACCCCAGTGCCTATTACATCCTGCTTCCCTACCAGCCACCACTGAGGAACCACTGGACAAAATGCAGAGCAAAACCAGAACATAGAAAAATAATATAAAATTGAAAACATATAAAACCATGGGTGTAGTTTTAACAAGAAGTAGGTGGAAACAAATTCATTCTTTCCCCCTAAACCTACTGCCATCCTGGCAAGGTTGCAAGCCCTTGGGCATGCACCATGTTGGGCTGAACAGGCAGTAATTCTCCTCTCTGAAGTGGCTTGCACAGCAAATGGGCAGGGACAACTTCAGAAGGGAAGGTTTGTCCTTGGGGAATTTAAAATTAGCATCATAACATGCAGTGCTTGTCCAGAGAAGCCATTCATCAATGATGTAACTCTGCCAGCGCTGCCTCTGCGTAACTGTGCGCAGTTCAAAGTGATCAGCAGGGCAGGAGGCTTTGGCTGAAAGTTAGAAGTTAATTTGACCATGCATTTGGAGGCACTGTGATATGTTTAGCAGTGAGCAGAAGTGGTAATGACTCATTAATTCCACCCTTTGAGATCTCTGCTGATTGCATGTGCAGCTGCTGTATGCCCAGATAGGCTCTTGTGTCTAATGTAGTGTGTGTGAAGTTTTAAACAGAAAGTACAGCCTAGGTGATCTGGGGAACTCTGTCCATTTCTTATTTAGCGTTGTCCTCAGAAGCAAAATGCAAAGTCAGCTGCATGGCAAGTCATCATCCAGCAGCCACCAGCTCATCAACATCTCTCACAGGGCCAGCACTGAGCCACAATGACTGGACTGAGAGGCTTACAGTGGAATTAAGTCTGCACAATGCAGATGACTTCCCAAATTAGTCTCTTTGTAGACATTTCACATAATTTAAATTTTGTGTCCTACTAGGTGTGGAAACCTGCCAGGTAAGAACAAAGCTGCTCAGCAGGAGAGGTGAGCAGGGCAGGTGACCAACCCAACCTATTGACGCAGTTGTGACGGTGTCACAGTGGGGATCTTTGGTGCCACCAGGGTAAGAGCTGAGTCAGATGTGTCTCTGTCATCCCTGCTTTCCCTTATACCTGTGCTGTGCCTTGTAGCTGGTTACTTCTTCCCCTGACAGGGGAAAATTGAGCTCTGGCAGGCTGTTGACTGGAGGGAGATAGGACAGCTCCACCCACACCTGACTCCAGCCCCAGGAGGGAGGGGAAAGCAAGAAATGTTTCAGAAGTAAACGTGGCATTTTTTCCCCGTATTCCATCCATTCCTAACTTATCTGTGCATCTGCAGCCAGCCAACCCCCTTCTAAATGAGCAAAAATAAAAACTAGACAGTCAGTTGGCTGTAGATGCCACATGTTTATTAATCCATTCTAAATAAGAATTACAGCATTTTTATCTTGCCGTAGTACAGAATAAATAAAGCCATAAAAATAAAAACATGTGGTTAGGCATTTTTGGACTGGTTCTACAAAGAGCTAGATCTGCAAATAGAAAAATATAAGAACCCTTGTTAATTCATGGCTCAGTGGTTATCAGAGAGGGATGAACCTGAAAAAAGACTGGGAGAGCTTCTCTTGAGTTTGACTGCTTATCCAATGCTGTATCAACCCAGCAAGACACAGCCTAAGAAGGAAAGACAACACACCTTCCAACTACTGCAGAGCTGAGATGAAGCCCTCCAGAGAAGCCCACCAGGAGCTGCCCACCTGGGAACCATGACCCAGCAACGTGGGTGTCTGGAAGCTCACAACCCTGGCAGCTCACAGAAGACAGGTGTGAAATCACTGGTGCTTCTTTTGCTGAAGTATGAGACTAAAAGGTAAAAAAAGATCCTGCTGGATTGTTGGGAGGAGGGGAACTGCTGTGTCTTGGCAAACAGCTGACCTTGGTACAAAAGCGCTGTGGTTTAAGCTTGGTTTCTGGCTTATGTTTTGTTTAAAATAAAATTTATTTCTGTCCTGCTATTCCCAACTTCCCAGAGAGGTGTCCAGTCTGCTTTAAACTCCTGCTGCTGAGACAAACCATCCTGCATTGGCTGCGTCAGCCAAGGACTGACACAAAGCTCGGCTGTGAAGATGGAATGTGTAGCTGTACTGCAGGGCACCTTCGCTGTCAGAGTGGGCAGAACAGGGGTCATCTGAATGGGCAACAGGAACAGGGGAAAATGTCTCTCATCAGACACTGGACAGGCAGAGATGTGCAACACCTCTATGCCCAAGGGAAGTGAAACAAGGGAAGTTCCTAATTGCACATACACACACAGACATGCAGAGGTACCACACCTGAACAACACTGCCCTCCCTCCTGGTCCCAGAGCTGCTCAGCTCAGTCATCTGTAGTGACAGAATCTGACTGGAGTCCACCTGGCAGTCACGGAGAACCCTGAGGTTCAAGCAAAGCCATTTCCCATCTCTCTTCAGGTTCTGATTTACATGGGCACAGTGGTGCAGAAAATAAAAGGTTCAGCTTTGATCACTGACAGAAAGTCCGTTCTGGGCAGTCACATTAATTCAACAGCCTCATGTTCCCCGTTCTCCTGCTGTACCATGCAGCCCACTTTGTTGTTGAAGAGACGAGACAGACTCCCCTTCTGCAAGCTCCTGCCCTGGACAGACCTCTCCTTCTTCAAACGCCGCTTGTTTCTCTTGCAGATTCCTCGGATGTCCCAAACCCTTAGTGTGCCATCATGGGAAGCTGTGTAGAGCAATTCATTGTGGATCTGGAACAAGAGGGTCACACTTAATGCCAAACTGTACAGCTCAGAATCTGCACAATCAGACAGTCCAAAATCAGAGCAAACACAGCTTGATCCCAACACTTAAGGCCTGAGCTCATTGCAAGAGCCAGTATAAATTATCACAAAAGCTGCTGAAGTGGGGTGAGACATTACCAAGTCAGGGCTCATTTCTCAGCCACTTCACAGAGGCATAAAATATAAACAGCAAGAGTTATTTATGACCCAGACCCATTAGAAAAGCAATGGGGAACTAAACTCGATGTCAGAGTACATTAGCTGGGAATTTCTGTGCTGTTTTCAGACTGCAGGTTTTGATGCTGAGCTTCAGGAAGCACCAAAATCAGTATCAGTGGGGTGTTCAGGAACGCTTTCCTTCTCACACTTCCCTTCATCCTTTTCAGTAAGTTATAGATACAATTCCTCCTTCTAAGTCCATTGTTCTTCCAAACCAGCAGTAATTTGACCTTGATTCCCTCCTGTGGTTTAATTCCCTCATGAACCATTAGTCTGTCCACCACAGGTGCTCTCAGTCACCAGAGAGGGGTCATGACAGCGACTATCCCATCAGCACTCTGGCTTACATGAGCACCACACACAACCACAGCCTCCTCACCCTTCAGTAATACACTTAAGATCATATTAAGGTCATCACTTCTCAGTCCTCTTACAAGGATTTTTTGCCTTGTACAGTTAGAAATTAAATTACAAAGAAAAATACAATGGCAAGCTTTGTCAATACTTAGGGCTGACCATAGGGATTCTATCAGTTACCACCCAAATGCATCCAGGTGATTGTCTGCTACTAGTCCTCAGTATCCACAAGCTTGAAGTTTAAGACCAACCAGCCACTTGCTAATTCAAAAGAATATACAAAAGACAACCCTAGACACAACTTCATGTGCTTGAGATCAACATCAAAGGGAATTTTATCTCCTCTCTTTTTATTCTGGACTGTCAGCCTCCCAGAAATACTGATGGTGTTTCACATTGTTAATCAAAATCCTCATCCTGCTCACAGATTTCACTGAGTTGTGATGCAGGGAGATGCATATTCTTAGATTGGACTTGCCATTCCTGGAAGTGTTCAAGGCCAGGCTGGATGGGGCTTGGAGAAACCTGGTCTAGTGGAAGGTGTCCCTGCTCATGGCAGGGGTGTTGGGACAAGATCTTAAAGGTCCCTTTCAACCCAAACCATTCTATGATCTTTGCATGGCTACCAAGGATTACTAATTCTTCCCCTTTTAACTTTTAAATGCCTCAACAACATGCAAACAACTTTTAGGGCATTTAAATAGCTGTTAGAAAAATTATAAGCGAGTGCCAGAGACTCCTCTGTCTGGCAGGATGTGGATCCTGTATCACCATACAGCTGCTTCAGACTGTTTAGGGATGCCATGTCCCAGGATGGTTTGGGGGATGATGGTATATATTATTCTGCCTGAATAAGGCAGAAACTTTTCTCCCTGGAGCACTGCAAACACTTATCATTAGTGTCTTGTAATGGAAGGAGTCTCATGAGGCTGGAGCCCGTTCCATGCCCTACACAACGTCAGTTACATCCACCTCATGTGTTGTGGCTGCTCTTCTAACCTGACCTGAAAAAAACCCCATCACAGACATAGGGCTATCCCTGGGGACTCGTTCCATGGTTTCACTTACCCTTATTATTAACAAGCTTTTCTAAAATTACATATGGAATACTCAAGTCTTACCTAGAACTACATCCACTCCAAGACACACAGAACAGCCAGCCACACCACTTCCCGCAAAACAAATCAGGGAGCAAGCAGAAGCGAGAAATCCCACAAAGAAACCCCTTCCTGACCTGGATACAGTTGATGATGAACTTGTGTCCTCGGAAGATCTTCTGCAGGACTCCACTCTTGGAATTGAAGGCTCTTGCACAGGCATCGCCACTCCCTGTGAACACTGCAACACAAGCACACAGATGGGAGCAACCACCTCTGGTCAGCTCATGCAAGTGAACTGTTCAAAAACATACCTAAAACATGCTCACAAAGGAGCATGACATACCATTTTTTGGCTCCATTTTCCCCTCAAATAAAGCAGCTCAGATAATTTTCATTTAGCTGACCCCCAGAGTGCTTCTTTTCAGTTGTATTTTTCAAAACACTGAACTGTCTTAAGCCTGAAGTTCCTACACACACCAACCTTTCACTGTACACACGCTTCAAGTATCTGTTTCTGCTTCTCTCTTTCACATGTCTTTCCCTGCCTATACATTTCTCAGTAACTCTAAGCAGGCAATTTATCTCAAGTTTAGCTTTAAGGATTTCCACTAAGCCTTCCATTTGCTTTACCACAGTTCTTTACAGGTTTACATTTAGTACTACAGTATATGCATCACCTCTGCTGATCCAAGAGGGGCAGGGCAGGGGTAAGTAAATGAAGAATGACCACAAATTTTGGCTGCTCATCAGGTTTCCTTAGGGTAACTTAACATGTTCAAGGAACAATTTCTCAGCACTTCAAGATCTTCACATCAGATCCCCAGAAGTGCTGCATTCAGCAACTATAAGGCAGCGCTAATATTTAGATTTTGTTCTTAGCAATATGCTCAAAAAGGAGCCCATTTGCTTTAGAGGTCACAAACCCCCTTTACAAACACTCACTTTCCTTCAGTTAACCCAAACTCCTCAAGTTTATCTAGAGATAAATATTTCAGAGCTGCAAAGAGCAATATATTCACTGCTTCCTGCATTTCATGTATTTGCAAAAGCCACTAGCATGGAAAGATTTTCACAAAACCAAAGTGCCCCAAGACCACAGATTCCTTCTCTTTTGGAAGATGTCAGGACTGAATCTTTAAAGAGAGGTGAAAAAACCATCATGGCAGTAAATTCAGAACTCCCAACAAGAGATGAGAGAACAGGCTACATACTGCCATCAGCTTTCCCACTTCAAATGAAACAGCAGGAAACTTGGCACCTCCTGGATACACTTCCAAGAAAATCCTGGATGTGGAAAATCAATGTCATTTTATATGGGCCACTATAAATTCCACTGCCAACAGAATCCTGAAAAACCACTGTGTCCCAGTCTGCAAACAAGTAACAACAAAGTACAGCAGGGAACAGGTGCCCATTTTTTTTCCAGTGAAAGGCAGTCACTTAATTCTGTTACACACATGCAGAGAGTGGGAACTAATTAAGAGCTGTTTTCACTATGCAGCTGTCATTTACTTCAGCTATTCTGATCAGAATTTTACTTTTGACAGACATCCTTTACATCTTTTGAACTGTCACTCTAGATGTAGAAAGTCTCTTTGACCTCTGAATTTCAAAGAAGAGCAAGAGATCTACCCCAGACCTAGCATTTAAATACATATTTATATATACCACCTGTGAAATAAACAACAAAAAAACCCCCAACAATTAATGTTATTTTTTACTTAAATTTCATAGAGCGTTGAGAGGGAGAACAGTTTTTAAACGTTCCCTTGGAGTTTTTGCAACATGAAAAAATATAAACCACATTCAAATTTAAAGGACTGTGCACACACTGCAAGGGAGAAATAATCAACATATCATTAAGTAAATTAGATTGAAAACCAGCTGCAATATTCCCCATGCTATTAATTATACAAGCAGACTGAGGAAAAACCACTGGAAACACATTCTGAGGATTTAAATCATAGTTCTTAGATCTGTCAGGACTTCCTGTACACCATAAAACTTTCTTGGAAACACACAGTAATGCAAGCAATAATAGTATATAAATTAATTTTTAAGGAGACATTTCCTCTTTCAAGAATTAACATGCATTCAAACAAGTTCCTACTATTTTTCCAGGGCATCTTTTCCTACTCTTCAAGTGGAACAATTCAATTCTCCCTGTTTGACACTTTCAGTAATTCTGCATTAGATTTAAAATGAGATCTTAAATAACTCTGTGAACACTTCTATCACAGTGTCAGGATGTTCTTCACAGGTCTGACTAAATGTAGCAATATTGTCTGTATTTTAAGGGAAAAAAAAGAGTGTTATGGAAAAATAATGTATTTGTGTGACAGGGGCAGGGTGGTAGAATGAGGGGGAAGAGAAAGCTGCAGAGCTGATGGAGGTGGTATCAGATAATGAAACTTTTGTTTGAGCCTAAACTTTCTTTAGAGTGTGGTCAAGTCTGTACTGGTTGCATGAAAAGTAGGAACAAGACTGAAAAAATGCCACTCTGGAGGTCTCATTAATGAAAGAGACAGTGTCTCTATCTCCCACCCAGACATGACTATTCCTTGCTGGATGATGCCAACATCAGCTCAGCACAGTTATCTCACCTTTGGCTAGTCTTGATTAATTCAATGTTTTGGTTTGTGTCTTTATAATTAAAAGGACAAAAATACACACACGCACACAAAATTATCAGTATTTTGTCTGCCAGTGGTCATCCTGGATTACAATTCTGGTTCATTTCCCTTGCTCCCCGCCTGCATCTTGCAGCAGTAACAACACAGGGCACAGCACAGGCTCAGAGCTTTCTCCCTTCCATTTCAGCCTTCTAGCTAATAGCATAAGCTGAAATCAGCAGAAATTACAACCTGCAGGTACGGGAGAATGGGGTAGTTCTGCAACGTAGATGAGGAGAGCTGAAATAACTGTGAATAAAACTAACTATTTTAATGGAGAAAAGTAGGTGCAAATCTCATGCTGAAAGGAAGACCAAAAAAAGGTTTCCTGACTGAAATAAAATTCTACCTCTAGGCTTGGTTACACGTTGTTTCCAAATGTAATTTAGAAATCAATTCAGTCACTGAGTTATAAATGTAGTCAGTCAGCCACGGCAAGCATGGTGCTAGACAACTGCAGGTACAACTCTCTGCTAACATGCACCATCTTGCATCTGTCAGCCAGTTATCACCACCACACTGACGGTCTGCCAAAAGAGAGATCGAGGCCCAGATAGCAACCATTCATTTAGTGTTGTATGTTCACTTCACAGCTGAAGTATGAAAATCAAAATCAGCAAACTCTTTTGCATGTCTAGATTAGCTGAAGACAGCCATGGCCATCCCTAGAGGAGAGAAGTTCTTGTTTGTGAAGCAACTGAAGGCACCTCAGGTCTAACACCAATGGCAGGATGACAGAGAGTGTCTCACTGATAGAAACAGAGGTGCTGTCTTGCAACCCAAGACCAGAAACCAGGAGAAATGACATGCAGAAAGAAAGCCAGTGCAGAGAGGTGTTCAGAGTGAGGTTGAATGGCCAGAATATACTGTCATGTCAGCAATAGACACTTATGTACAGAAATCACTATTATCATGAGGACTGAAAATGGTGGAGCTGAGAGCATGAGTAAGGTAAGCACAGCAGAAAGGTGGTTTGGGGAACAAACACATGAACCACGAAAGGTAAGAGGAAAGGAACTTGTGAACAGCAGATGGTCAGAGTCTGAACAGGAAGCTGAATTGTTAGAAAGCAGCAGTGAGCACCTGAGAGGTGATTCTGGTGTATGACAGTCCATCACACAGTACCCACAATGCAGCAGAGGCAGCCACAGGGCTGTGTATCCAGCAGCAGCATTTGCTGTCCCCAAGCACGCAGAAGAAACAGGTGACAGACCTGCAAGGTTAAACTATGGCTACCCAAACAACCCCCAGACAGCCCAGGACTTAAGCCACTTTTCTTGGTAACAGAAAGCAACTGTCTCTCTTTTGTAAGAAGGAGAAGGAAAATGAAGGGAAGATCTAAGCTTCCCATGTGAAGTAGTGCAGCAAAGTTTGAACCAGAATATAAACATGCTGTAGTTGAAAAAAAGTTACAATTTCACAAGCCTTCAAAATTATTCTCCATTAACAACCTCCAACTAAAAGAGAACCATCGAAAAGGAGTCAGGGGATTGCTGAATACAGGAAAGGCAACTTACAGATCCCAGCGTGGTATTTCAAAGTGCTAACGCTGTGTTTGTGAGCCTTGTAGGTTTGGATTCGCTCCCCAGTGTCAACTAACCAGCACTTGACTGTCCTGTCTGCGCTCCCCGAATACAAGTGCCGGTTCACGAGCTGGAGGGAAGAGAAAAAGACATCATCAATCATCTCTCTGGCACATTCCTTTGTGAGAGAACTGCACTGAAGTGACTCATCCAAAGTCAGTTTCCAACCCAACAGCAACAGCTTCACCTTGAAACAGAGGGAGAGTGAGCAAACCAACCTTGTGCTCTTCACAATTGTGTCTCCCATTGACTTCTGGGCCTTAAAAACAGCTCCCAGCTTTCAGAAGATAAAAACTGAGCCCATCTGCTGGTGCAAGCAGGCAGGTTTCCAGTGAGCTTAATAATGCTAACTCTGCTTCCATAATTAGTTACATTATTACAGCCTCAAGAAAAGCCCTAGCAGTGTAGTTTTTGAAAGCACATTTTACAGGAACTCCTATTGGATTGTAAGTTTTAATTACAACAAAAATTTCAGAACCATTCTGAGTAACAAAACCAAAAAGGTAAATTAAAATTAAAATCCTACACACCATAAAACAGGTTTTATACTTGGTATGATCACTCTGCACAAGGTTAGCATTTGGAAACACTAACTCTTCCTTGAAACTGTCCTATATCTGCATTTCCACAAGTCTTTTTAGACTGTGTTATTGAATGATTAAATAAATAACCACCACTTAGAGAGGCTTTTAAACCTCTTCAATCAGATTGTCTTGTGCTGTGTGTTTAGAGCAATTCTGCCTATAACTCCCCAAGAAGAACAGTGCCTCATTCCACCACTCCTCCTGTACACTGTGAGAACTCACTGGTGGGGAGGGTGGGTTTTATTCCACCCAGACACGACAGAGAATGACGAAAGGAAGGACCGCACTTGGAAATCTGAGACAGAAAATAAGTGGTTTGTGCAAGACTATTAAACCAAGCAATACACAGTAAACTAACTGTATAAAACCTGGAAGATCAGCAAGGAAAAAATCCACAGTGCAGAGAAAAATCTGGCATTCTCTGTTTGTCTAACAAAATCAAACTAAGGGTTTTCACAGCCATTGTTCTGCAGAACCCTGACTGCACACCCCTCCAAGTTTCATGGGCTTGCAGCAACCTCTGTATCAAAGGGATGGAGGGACAAGAAGGAGAGAGCCCTGACACACTGACAGCCCCCTCTCCACTCCCTGCCCAGAAATGGAATTTGCATAAGAAGTAAGGATACCTTGTTTTCCCCCCAGACACACAGATCAGAAGGTTTAAATGATCAGCAGTTCCCTAACCTCCAATGCTTCCCAGGTATCTCCAGGAATCAAGTGCACAACAAATGACAAATTCACTTGTCACGGATTTTGCTCTCAGGGCTCTTTTAAGGGTCTGGTTATTCTGCCACCTTAGAAAATTACAAACCTTTGGTCCCCACTCTTTGCATGCTCTGTATCTGTAAGGCTGGAATGTTTTTCATGCCCTTCCATTTCCACTCCCAATCCAAAAAGGAATGACCCCATTCCCAAAAGGCATTGTAAGTTAGCTTTGTAATAAACAACATTGTGCTGTTTTACAAGATGAAACTAAAGGTATTTTAAGATACAAAGCACTACAGTGATGGGACTGTGCTAACCCACAGAAAAAATGAAGGCAGGCAGAGCAAGAGGTTTGCTGGTCACAGCTCCCACCAGTAAAGACAGAGCAGGCAATGCCACACTTCCTACCAGCAGAACTGGCCCATGGGATGAATTCATAGCTAAATGCCAGGAGCTTGTAAAACACAAACCACTGTTAAAAGCCAGCAGTACTTTGAAATGTCACTTCCTATTACTTTTAAGCTGTTTTAACGACAGCATTAATATTGTATCTCAATGAGGAAAGAGAACAAATGGCCAGCAGCACTGACAAAAACCAAGAGCCACTCTGTTAGCCTGAGGAAGATAACCTGAGTTTTTTACTTCCAAACTTGGCCTGAATGAGCATGAAGAGATTTTCATGATGCACCTGCTAACTGGAAGAGGATGCTCTGCATAGATTCTGCTATGCAGTTCTTGGCCAAGTTGTAGGATTTCTTTTTTGAACATCTTGCTAGCAGCATCAACCCACCCACTGAACAAGGGAAAACACTAAATTATAACTTCCTACAGGTAAATGCCACTCTGCATTAGTGGTACATTAGGTTTTGCTGCTTCATTTCTACATTTAAGTGGGTGTCTGAATGCCAAAGTGAAACAGAAGAGCTGCAACTTGCCTAGATTTGCTAATTTACTAGACATAGAAATGTATTAAATCCCATGGGGTTACTTAGATAATTTATGGCACCAGGATTGTAAAAGCCTTAGAATCATAGAATGGTTTGGGTTGGAAGGGACCAAAAGATCACGCAGTTCCAACCCCCCTGCCATGGGCAGGGGTACCTTCCACTAGACCACGTTGCTCAGAGACCCGTCCAACCTTGCTTAGAACACTTCAGGGATGGAAGTGGGCAAACTGTGCCAGGGCATCACCACCCTCCCAGTCAAGAATTTCTTCCTAATATCTAAACTAGATCTACTTTATTTTAGTTTAAAGGCATTTCCCCTTGTTCCAACACTTCATGCCCTTGTAAGAATTCCCTCTCCAGCTGTCTTGGAACCTCTTTGGGTACTGGGAGGTAGTCTAAGGTCTCTCCGGAGCCTTCTCTCTCTCAGGCTGAACAACCCTATTCTCTCCTGTTGTCTTCATAAGAGAGGTACTCCAGCTCTCAGAGCATCTTCATGGCCTCCTCTGGAACCCCTCCAACAGGTCCACCACATCCTTCCTATGTTGGAGGCCCCAGGGCTGGATGCAGCACTGCAGGTGGGGTCTCATGAGAGCAGAGTAAAGGGGGAGAATCCCCTCCCTGACCTGCTGCCCTCGCTGCTGTTGATGCAGCCCAGGACAGGGTTCGCTTTCCAATGCCCAGTCACAGATGTGGGGAGATCTCTGGAACACCAACCATCTTCACTAAATTCAAAGCCTCTGTGCTACCCTAGACTGCCCCATCATACACATCTGTGCACCTTCCTCCCTCCTCACCAGTTGAAGCAGGTGAGCACAGCAGCAGAGGATTCTCAGCCATGCATGGAAACTGAAATACAAACAGGTTAAACAATCCACCAGATGCTACAGACTAAGCCTGCCAACAGCCAACAGCAAAACCCCTCTGACTGTCACACGGCCTCTCATTTCCAGGGTATTTTTATAAAACAGAGCACGAAATGGCTATTACTGGAGAAAGCCATCAAGAGCCATCAGCTCAGGCTGAAGCTGCAAATCAGATCTGCCTTAGGTGATGTGATAGGCATAATCTCATCTAAATTGGTGCAGATCTGTACAGCTAAGATAGACCTTTGCAGTCACTGCAGTTTAGGGCACAATTCATCTCATCCTGAAGCACATCTGAAACAAATCTCACCTTAAAACTTGCTATTTCTTCCCCCAACAAGGACAACTTTCTCAGCTGTAGCCAGATCAATTTAGGCAAGATCAGTCCTCCTTCAATTGACCAAAGGTCGGTCTAGCATACAACTCTAGCCTAAACTACAACACTTCACATATCTGTATTTAATCAAAATAATAATCATCATCATTTACTGTTCCCCCAGCCAAAGCACTTACAGACTGGCCCCACATGCTGTGGTTTAAAAATGATCAGTAGAAATGGTTACATATTCCAATCTGCAACTGCCCAGAGAAGCAGTGATATTTCCAAAGCTGTATTTCCCTTGGCTGGCTTCTATGCACTTGGTTCACACTTTGGCTAACTGCCCAACAAAGCTCCTGACATGGAATAGCATGGCCAGGCAAGGACATCTGTGGCAGACTGGACAACACACAACAGATTTTCAACTCAGATATTAATGGGCTGAATGGACATTTCAAACCCAAGTAGCTTCCAAAAAATTAAAAACCTGATGATAGTCAGATGCCCAGTTCTAAAGCCTCAGCCAGACAGCAGGGAAAAAAAATCACTGCATTGATATTTGAAATTCTGCTAATTTTTCTCATCACTCTAAGACACTTTGCTTGGAACCTGATAAAACAGCGAGAGACATGAACAGAGCAATTTTTTCTTAATTCCCACGCCAAAGTACTGGAGATGTACCATTCCATGAAAAAGTTCAGTCAGACTGCTTGTGAGTTGCAAAGAAACAGCAGCAGCAAAATACAAGCTGTAAACACTGAAGTAGTTACAGGTTTCATTAATAAGACAAGGCTGTGCCCCCAAAACACACCAGAATTTTAATAAAAAATCAAATTATCACATCCAGAGTTGGTGTTTCAAGACAATCACAACCCTATTGCTCCACAAGCTTGGATTGACCGAATATGTGCAGCAGCTTAAGATAAATATGTCCTCAGCTTAAGACAATTTCTACCTGTAAGAATCTCAAAAATATCTGCAAAAGAGAAGTTTAGGAGGTATTTCAACCTTACAGGAATAGACTTTGCCATCCCAATTAACCTTTCCTATAAGCAACTATTTAATTCTCAGCCAAGGAGAGCCAATTGGCTCTCCAAGGAGCTTTGGGCACATCCTTTTTCTGAAGGTCATTGCACTCAGACTTGATCCCAGGAACTTCAGGATGAGTTCATATCAGCAGCCACGTGTCCCACCACCAGCCTGTTCTTCTCATGGGGGTCAGTGTTCCTACAGTCTGCCAGCTGGGTCTTCTATTCACAGCCACTTAAAGGTTAAAAATCATCCAACTTGGACCAAACTTGAGTTTACAACTATGTAAGCTTTGGCTGAGTTAAGACTTTCAGGATCCCATTCAAGCCACATTCATTTTAATGAGCTAACAAACTCCCTGTGGGCAAGAAATTGTTGGTTTTTTCCTGAGAATCCATCTAGAATGAGCTCTCTGGTCTGGCTGTTAGGGAACTATTTTCAACTTTTTTACTGCAGTGCAAAGTAATGGCCCTAAAAACACATTTCCTTTCTACAGGTGTTGTACACATTCATGTTCCTCTAATTCACATCTTCATCCTCTGATGCAACAAACACAGATTACAAAATATGTGTGTGCTTAATTTAACTGGTGTGGCAGGAAAACATCTCTGTCCCCATGATCACAACAGTTAAGCACATAAACAGAGTTCAGGCAGTGGCTTTGTTCAAAGCATTCTTTTCTTCTACTCAGCTTTAAAAGGCAACTGAAGGGAATGGTCTAAACAAAGGATCTTTTGCAGGAAAACCAGAAGCAAGTCTTTGCCCACTCATGTTCATGTTCTTCAAAAAGAAGTTCCCTTGCAAGAATGTTTGCTGTAGGATCCAAGCTAAAGTCCGAGATGGATCACTTCTCTCTGCCCGCTTTTGGCAGCACAATTTTGATAAATACTGAAGAGGCAGAACAATCAGCAAAGGACAAAGCAAACCCCGTGAACAGTGAACAGTTTGCAAAGCTATTTCGGAGGCATTTAGAAAAACATACACAAGTAAATATTTAAATCAGGGTCATTCAGCCTTTTGCAGAGCATCATGTTAATGAAAATGCATGTTTCATTATTAATTGCAAATACTGGTCTTCAGCCAGGCCTGAAATTTTTAAGTGGAAGAACGAGCAAGAGCTGTGATTATACTCAGCCCACCCTTGCTTTTTCCCATCACTTCCTATAAAATTTCATTATTGGCTCTCATTGAAGAGGGAGCTCTCAAAACAGCTGCTGTACTTTATGTGCCAAGAGATCAACGCACTGCAGGAGGAAGACGATGAAGAGAGTTCTGGCTGCTCCATGGTGAGTTACCTTGCCCGAGTGTGAAAATCAAGTGATCAATGCTGTCAAAGCACCTATCATGGACACAACTTCCACTGCAGACAGGTTTCACCAGGAGACTTTCCCTCAGCTCTATTTAAATGGTGCAAGGAAGAGGAAAGTGGCATTAGAAGCTGGTACCTGCAGCAGAACTCCCGTGACAGCAGAGCACACACAGTCAGTTCAGCTGGTGACTTGCCTTCCACAGGCTGACCCCGGGACAGCAGGACCAGCCCTGGGGAATACAAACAGCTCACCCACCAAAGACAGGGGAAAAGGGAAAGCCTAAAGCTCACCAAGGCATTTCTCTTCTTCCCTGCTGAATTAGAGCTGTTTCCAGGCTCCTCTAACCTACACTGGCAACAGCACCTAAAGGAGGATCTTAGAGCAACTGGGGAACATTCCAAATCTCAACATTCCTTGTGGCATCACCCCACTGCTTTCCACTGGCCAGCTCTGCAGGAAACAAGGTGGATAACATGGGTGTGTTGTATGGCTATCTAGCCAGAAAACTCCTTCAGGAAGTTCCAGGAATTTCCATTCACTGCTACAGCAACACTATTGGTATTTACTGGAAAGTAATGGGAGAGGACTGGAACAGGCTGGACCTAATTTGCAGCAGTTCAGAACATCCCAGGGCATTCCCGTTAATAACAGCTTTTTAAAGTTGGGGAAAATATGGTCTCAATATCCAAATTTTTTCCTGATCTGTGTCCAGGACAAAAGATCACACTGAGCATTTCTCAAACTTTTTGAAAGGTCACCCTCCCTTAGGGATCTTTATTTGAATAAATAAAATGAAAATAAATCTTTATTTTTCTTTCCCTTAAATTTCCCCACACAAGCATTATATGACCCAGAGAACAGGTAACTGCCTTTAATTCCTGGTGCCAACTCAGCTCCTCCAGGAGAGGGGTAATTAGCAGCTTGCTTCTGCCCTGAAGAAAATGAATTACTGTCAACAATTAAAACTGTCTGCTGGCTACTGTGAGCAACTCACAACTACCTCCAAGTCCTTCCTGACCCAGGGTTTGAAAAACACCATCCCAACTCACTGCCACAGATTGCAACACTGTCACTAACTAAGACGCCCAAGGCAAAAAAAGGCTCCAAGAGCTTTTGAAAAGAAAACAAAAATAAATAAAAAATAAGCACCTCTGTTCAGAAAGTTTCCTTTCTGTTGTAACATCTTTGTATGGATTCTGGTGATTGACCCCTTTCTAAAAGAATGAAAATACCATGTGGGCTGTGCTGAGAGGCTGCCAAGTGGAACAGAAGGGACAGTGTTGAACCCAGTTAGGCAGAGGGAGGAATTAGGAAAGATCAACAGCCTAAAGCTATTCAACAGCAGTACAGTGACTGCTTAAGCTGGGTTGAGAGGCCTAGACACTAAATGCTCTCTGTGGGGGCCCGTATGTACCTCAGCTGGACTCTCCCAGCCTCAAACATCAACTGGTGATGAGCGAAGTGAGGGACTACCAGTTACTCACAGCTAGAAGAGGATTTGGCCAGGACTGTTGCCAACACAGTCTTGGCAGCAGCAGTCTTGTGTACTCTGAATTGTTCAGGTTTTCCAAATAGATGTATTGGGTTTGCTTTTCTTCTCCCCTACAAGAAGTCCTGTTTGTTTAAAACCATTGTTTAACTCTGTGCTCACAAGCAGGGAAGCATTGCTCATTCCTGAGCATTCAGAGAGCATAATTGAATTTTCCAGGCTTCTGGGAGAGGGTCAAGCCAGTTTTGTGCAACAATTTTAGCAAGAACCCAATTAAATTAAAGCAAGCTCTGTTGTTGCCAATCTGTGCCCTGGAGAAGGGCTACAATTAAACAACAAAACATAGCGTGACACTGAGAACAACGGATTTACTTCAGCATCCTCAAAATACATTACCACAATATCATGAAAACAAGCTTTAACACTGAGAATTTACCCAAGCAAGACAAATATTACTCCAGGGTAACATGATTTTGTGTGGGTTTTTGTTTTCCTTTCAAAAAGTGAAGAAAAACTGAATTTCTTCAATACTCTCAGGTTTTTATTCTGTTAGTGTCAGCTATGACCACCTTCTCTAGAAACAAAGGCAACATTTATTAAATAGCTATAAAAAATACATCCTGTAGCCACTGTAAGGGAAAAACACTTATAGACAACAAAGAGAGCAGAAAGGAAACTACTGTCATTAACTACAGACACACACATTTATAAACATTTATGCTGACCTGAAACTAAGTTACAGACCATCATATACTCTCTTTAAACACACTATGAGCATTTTCTGGTGGGAAATGAGTGCACAGGGTAAGTGCTTGTGCGGTAAATCCCATTTTGCTTCATCTGCCTAACCTCTTCCTCTCCCCTGTAATGTTAGCAAGTCTGGCAGCATTCTCCAGGAAAATACTGCAAACACAAAAACAGAGTATAGTTTTTGAGACCATGTTACATTTCCCCCCTTTTTCCTTCATAATTTTCTGATTTCTCTTCCTCATGCTCTACTGGTCTGTTCCATTTTCCTTGCCCATTTCCTTGTCTTGGCCATTTCTTTCTCCCTTCCTTTTCTCAAATTATGTCTGTGCAGTTTTTAAGGTAGGACTTCTTTCAGCTTTATGCTCTCCTATTATCTTTTGCCCACAATTTTGGTTTGGGGTTTTATAAGTTAGCTGGTTTACTCTGAATTTTTTCCCCTCTCCTTTTTTAAGTTATCTGACCCCATGACTATTTACTTGCTTATGTTATTTTCTTTAGTCTGGTGATCCTGTTTACACAATCCTACTCAGACGAACAGCGCTCTCAGCAAACCTAATCATGAGTTCCAAGACCTAGGAGGATTCAAATAGATACTGAGCTAGAAGTTAGACTAGATGAGATCAAAAAGTGTTTTAGGAAAGAGGATTTGTCTCAAGACCAAGGAGCACTATTATTTTGTTATTACATGAATATTTAATCTTACCATTTATAACCTGTGTTGTAAGAGCTTCTTTATGAATGAAAAGACAATTGAGACCCGCAGGTGTTAAGACCTGGACACCCCTTTCCAAAGGCTCTTGAAGAAGCCTCTGCTCTTACCTCTAGGCAAATTACTGATCCTTGGTGCTCTTTGAACACTTTGAGCTGCTCACCAGTGACAATATTCCAGGTCCGAATGGTGTAATCTGTGCTGCCAGAGAAGAGCTCCCGGTTTGGTGCGTCAAGTGTAAGGCACAGGACGGCCCCGGTGTGTCCCAGCAGAGTTTGGTAGCAGCGCCCGCTGGACACCCACCAGACCTTCACAGTGCAGTCAGTGCTCCCTGTCACCAGCAGGTCTCTGCTCACTCTCTCCTCCTCCTCCTCTTCCTCCTCCTCTTCCTCAAGAACATCCCTGGAGGAATAGTGAGCTAGAGTCAGGACGCAGTTCCGATGGCCGCGGAATTCCTGGATTTGTTTCTCCTTGTCCACGCTCCAACAGCGGGCTGTCCTGTCATAGGAGCCACTGAAGAGATAGTCTTTGGCAACCAGGATCCTGCAAAAAATAGAGTTTGCGTGTATGAATAGCATCATTCTTTTTACATAACCATGTTTTGTCACCATTTCAATGCCAAGCACCCTGAAATATGAAACGGTAGCATGAATACAACATATATAACCCCAATTAATTGTCACTCTTTAATACACCTGATTCTTAAACATTTGTTGTTGTTGGTTTTGAGATTTATTTGTGCCCCCTTGTTCAGGCACACTGATGCAGATATTTTTACACTGTACCATTGTAACTCTGGGCATTTATGTTTTTCTAAAATTCTTTCCAATAGGACTATTATGTACCTTTCATGAGTTACATATGATAGTTACAAGTTTGTTGTGTTGGGTGGTTTTTGTTGTGGGTTGGGGTTTTTTTAAGAACTCATTCTTGGTAATTATTTATTAATATTTCTTTACAAAAAATCATTTATAAACTGACCTATGACAATAGCTTGGATTCAAAGTAACAGCAAAAAAATATTCTAGGAACTTGAACTGTAACTGACAGTGTGCAAAGATAATCATCTTTCCACCATCAAACAGAGTACAAGAAAAAAAATATACACCTAATTTCACATAGCCCAGGATCTCAAAAAAGGTAAAGAAAGAGCATCCCACATAACTGAAGAGTAAATCAGAGATTACAGCTCAGGGATTCAACTTACTGGGCCTCCAAAACAATGAGTTGTAGCAGCACAAACAAATAATAACAGAAAAATCTCTAGAGTTTATCTTTCCAAAGCAGAGATAGGGAAGATCCATAACCTGCCTTCTTTGTGAGCTGAGTTTGGTTCTCTGGAACCTTTCAAACAGGCAACAAAGTCATACGAATAGGGAACACATTTCCCATTTGCTGATTCAAGCAAAAATCAGATCAGTGCCAAAACACAGAGCCAGCCTTCCTAACTATTTACAGAATCTTGCTACACATCGTATGTGTTTTGAGTTTAGTAAGGAACAAAAAAATCCACACGCCCACCAGAAATGTTAAAAAATATCAATCTCTGACTAGTCTATTTGGCATTAATTAAATCCAGTCCAACTATTAAGAGGCACTCTAAATGAACAGGCCCATCAGCCACACACAATTAGTTTAATAGTTTAATATTGAACCTCATTTGCACAAACAGTAATAATAATTCCAGAAAAAGCCCTGACTTTATCCCTCTTGGTGACACAAAGACTTGACACGATTTTTTAAAATCTATTTATCAGAAGCATCTGTTATCAATTTGATAATTTCTTCTGGAATTTCATTCCTAGCCCTGGATTCAATCCCCCTGCTGTTTGCCTTTCATTTCTCTCCTATCTGCTGTCTGTGGCTGTGTCAGCACTGCTGTTTGGAAAACTGATCACTGCAGCACAGAACACGCGTAGCACGAACTCAAAGGTTTGCACAACCCCTTTTTATGAGGGTAGTAATGGAGAACTGCAGGAAAATGACAATAGATGTGATGGAGAACTGCAGTAAAATGATAACAGATGTGGTAACAGATCACAGGAACGCAGGGGGAGAACTCCAGGGAACCAACCTGTTCACAATGGACGTGTGTCCTCGGTAAATGGCCAGGCACTGGCCCGTCATCACATCCCACTTCCGAATGGTGTGATCTGCACTACACGTGAAGGCAGCCTCGTTTTCCAAGTGGCAAAAGGTGATGTAACTTTCATGTCCTGGGAATAACAAAGGAAATTAACAAAGGAAATAAATCAATCATTCTGAGTGGAAGCAGGACAGACTAGTCAAGCCCTTCACCTTAGAAAAGAAAAATAAAACAAACAAAGGATTGAAACTCTGGTTTTGAATGCATCAACATATTCTTCATGTTAAAGGATTTCTTAAAAATACAACCATTTCAAGCAACAGCAGAAAAATTCACTGATACCAGGATTAAGTGAAAAACTAAAACTGTACAGTTCCAACAATCAGGGAAATCAAAAAGCATTACAGAAATGTAATGAGCTAAACTAATATCAATATAAAACTCAGACTAATGAAGTTTAAAACCAATAAAAAAAATCTGCTTATTTTTTTAATAAAGAAATACTTTTGCTTCCTTCTTCTGAACTCAGGGGGTAAAAAGGCTGCATTTCAACCCAACCCATTGATTTTCAGAATACAAACAGCCATAAATTAAAGCATGAAACTCTGCAAAAAGGAAGCAACGTGAGACTTACCAGCAAGGTTAGTTTTATTGTCCAGGCAGAATGAAAAGCAAACAAAAACACATCTGGTAAATAGTCAGCCAATACTTTCCCCATCATGACTAATAACACGAATAAACCCCACAATTTTCAAAATATCAGTATACCTTTTAAGGAAATGACACAGAAAGACAAAATAAGAGCACAATTGTTTATACAATACTCTGAGTACTTTGGGATTCTACAGTTACAATAAAAACCATACACAACCACTGCTCTAAAGATGTCATGCTGACAAGCAGCATAATGCCAGCAAAGAGGAATCAATATTACAACCTCAAGCTTTTGTTGTTGCTTAGCAAGATGTGTCATTTTCCTATTGCAACATTAAACGCACTGCATTTAAAAATCACCTCAGGATTCAAGTCCCAGCTTCGCTCAAGATTTTGTGTGGAATTGTTATTATCTATCTAATCATTGTTCCAGTATTACCTTGCATTCTTTACTTTTAATATTTAGACTGTAAGCTTTCAGGATTAGAACTGCTTCCTCTTGAGTCACTATCACAAGAGTCATAGTTCTGGTTGAAGCTTATGGGCTCTACTGTGATTTAAATATTATTCTTTGAGAAAAAAAAGAAAAAATCTAAGAAGAACAAATGTGATTAAAGAGAGACAGATGGACAAAGGTATTAGAAAAACACAATCATGTTGTAAAATAAAGAGATGGTAAAAAAACTGAGGGAAAGCAGACGGCCCAATAAAACAGTTTCACTGACTGTAAAAAACAGATTTCACTACAATTCCTGTAGTTCAAAAGCATTGTTGTAGTTCAAAAGCAAACTAGAAGCCCCATTACAAACATGTGGCTTGCTTCCTCTATAGCAAATTCATCAGATGCCAAAAATTAAACAGATCACCAGGGTTATAAGAAAAACTATAGTCATTCTCTCCCATATTTGCGAAACTTCACTGTTAAAGCAGGCTAAATGGGACAGGTTTCAACCACAGGATTTTTTCTTACAGCACCATACAATCCTGCTCTGAGATCAAAAAAGCAATCTTGATAACTGCACCAAAGTCTGTCAGTCAGGTTTTAACTCAGTAACACTTGACCCACACAGAGGATGCCAAAACCCCCTGTGGCAGGCAATGTCTGGTGCTGGTCTGGCCAAGAGCAGCCACCACACATGTCTGTTGGTTGTGCTGTGGTGGAGCTTGAAACTGTGTATATAGATACAGGTTTATCAGTAATTACAGCTTGTAAAATGTCATTTTACACAACAACTGTGTGTGTGCACAAATATAAAATACATACAATTATCTGATTCAAATGACAGTTCACAAACCACCCAGCCAAACTTCTTTAGCGTTTATCCCAAACACTGGCAGTACATAGGCCAGATTCCGTAATAATGAATATTATCCAATACATTTCTCTTTCTAGTTAAGAGCTAATTAGTGGTTTAAAAAGATTTCTAAGCCTAAATCAAATGCAGCGAGTTTTTCAGAAGTAGCTATGGCAGGATGTGGGGAAAAAGACAATACTCCGTAGTGAACAACAAGCAAGCAAACAAACAAACAACAAGAAAATCACAGCAATGTGATTTCCTCTTTTGAAGAAAAAAGTTAGACATTCCAAATTTAACAGATTTTTTTTATGTACTAAAAGAACATGAGTGAGAATATAAACATCTTCAGCTCACATCTGACTTCTGCAGGATTGTACTTACAGAGTTTTCCTTTTCTTTTTAATTGTTGACATGCTAGTCTAAGAACAATAAATTTTGTTTAAGACACAAAATCAATTTAAATTGGAAAAAAACCCAAAACAGCAATTAACATTTCTGTTTGTCAAATGTGGTGGAAAAAAAAATAACCTATTTAGTAAGGTTTCTTTCCAGACTTCTGGGTCAAGGGGTACTAAATAAAGACTGTCTGGAAAATGAGATGATTAAAAGGATAAAAAAAAACGACAGACAGAAAGAGAGAAACAAAAAGTCATTTTTTCAGAGTGTAAAACAGAGGGCTTCCAGAAAGAGACAACAGTTAAATGACTGCTACATTCCAAACCCTGAGATAAAATGATCCGTGCATGGTAACCTGCTTGGGGTTGAAACAGCTTCTGCTCAATCTTACCGTAACAAATACCCCCAAAAACTCCACAAATCAAAACAAGCATGATTTTGGCTGCCCGGCGGGCTGTAAGGACTGCAAGAGCCCAGGAGACGCTGTGTGGCCTGTGCTTAACCTCAGCACCCCGGGCTGAGCGGAGGAACCGCCGTACCTTGGAAGTGCCCGTGGCACTGGCTGTCGGCGGTGCTCCAGAGCCGCGCCGTGCCGTCCTCGCTGCCCGTCAGCAGCCGCTGCCCGTCGGGGCTCAGGCTCAGCCAGTTGATGCCTCCTTGGTGGTCCGTGCAGACCTTCACGGCCGAGCCGCTGTTGCCCATCCCGGCGCTGGCCGAGCCCTCGGGGTGGGATCAAGGGCGTCCCGCACCTCCAGCCGCGTCCCCCCGACGGAGCGCTGCCATTACCTCAGCTCCCAAACAGCAGCGGGGCAATCCGCGCTCCTGTGCACGGACACAAAGGGGAAACGGGAAAGCACATTAAGCCATTTCATCTGCCCCGTGGAGGTGTCGCTTCCTCAGGGCGTGCTGAAAGCCATCGCGCGTCTGTTTCCCCGCAGGATCCGAAGCCCAGCGGCGGCAGACGGGTGCACACGCTGGCTGAGGCATCCTCTCCATGGGCACCGAGGCACGTCCAGCCCCTCGGAGAGCACCCAGCCCGGCCGGGGCTGCTACCTGGTGCCCCCCCCCCACGCCGAGGCAGCGACCTCAGAGCTGACTGGGGCACGCCGAGGAGGCGACGCCTCTGAGAGGGGAGCCCGGACTCGGGCGGACCCCGGGGCTGCCGCCATCCCTCCCGCACAGACCCACGGCATCCCCGCCCCCGGTACTCACCGCCCCGGACGCGGCGATCCCGCATTCGACCTCCGGGGAGGGGGAACCTCCTCCCGCCGGGGCGCCGGAGCCGCCACCGGGCCGAGCGCGGGTTCCCCCCCCCCCCCCGCGGGGAGGCGGGCAGGGCTCCCGCCGTGCCCCCTCAGCCCACCCCGGGGCGGTCCCTCACCCCCCGCCCCGGCCCTGCCTCCATTACCTCCCGCTCCATGTTCGAGCTGCCTCGTGGGTGCTGCCGCTCCGCGCCTCGTCCGCCCCATCCGGAGGTGCCCGGCAGCGCTGCGCCTCCGGGACGGCCTCCCCCGGCAGCCAGCCTCCTTCCCTTGGGAAGGGGCATCTCCGCCCCGCCGGGGCTGCGGCCGCTCCTGCAACGGTTCAGTGACCCGGCGGGGCGGGGGAAGCGGGAGGGTCTGTGCCGG